>NC_065588.1:30279939-30582969 GCF_024542745.1 Macaca thibetana thibetana | reverse complement strand
GGTTTCCTTGCTTCCTTAGCTCTCTGATTGATTTGAAAAAATTGTGATGTTGTAGTTTATCTGGTCTAGGTTTTTTGTCTTTGTTTTTATTAGAGTATGTTTGGCAATCTTTTATGACCTTCTATATCTTAACTGGTAGCAACATTCTTTTTTTTTATTATTATACTTTAAGATCTAAGGTACATGTGCATAACGTGCAGGTTTGTTACATATGTATAATTGTGCCATGTTGCTGTGCTGCACCCATCAACTCGTCAGCACCCATCAACTCGTCATTTACATCAGGTATAACTCCCAATGCAATCCCTCCCCCCTGCCCCCTCTCCATAATAGGCCCTGGTGTGTGATGTTCCCCTTCCCAAGTCCAAGTGATCTCATTGTTCAGTTCCCACCTATGAGTGAGAACATGCGGTGTTTGGTTTTCTGTTCTTGCAGTAATTTGCTGAGAATGATGGTTTCCAGCTGCATCCATGTCCCTACAAAGGACACAAACTTATTCTTTTTTATGGCTGCATAGTATTCCATGGTGTATATGTGCCACATTTTCTTAATCCAGTCTGTCACTGATGGACATTTGGGTTGATTCCAGGTCTTTGCTATTGTGAATAGTGCCGCAATGAACATACATGTGCATGTGTCTTTATAGCAGCATGATTTATTATCCTTTGGGTATATACCCAGTAATGGGATGACTGGGTCATATGGTACTTCTTGTAAAAGTGTTCCTATTTCTCCACATCCTCTCCAGCACCTGTTGTTTTCTTACTTTTTAATGATTGCCATTCTAACTGGTGTGAGATGGTATCTCATTCTGGTTTTGATTTGCATTTCTCTGATGGACAGTGATGATGAGCATTTTTTCATGTGTCTGTTGGCTGTATGCCTGTCTTCTTTTGAGAAATGTCTGTTCATATCCTTTGCCCACTTTTTGATGGGGTTGTTTGTTTTTTTCTTGTAAATTTGTTTGAGTTCTTTGTAGGTTCTGGATATTAGCCCTTTGTCAGATGAGTAGATTGCAAAAATTTTCTCCCATTCTGTAGGTTGCCTGTTCACTCTGATGTTAGTTTCTTTTGCTGTGCAGAAGCTCTTTAGTTTAATTAGATCCCATTTGTCAATTTTGGCTTTTGTTGCCATTGCTTTTGGTGTTTTAGACATGAAGTCCTTGCCCATGCCTATGTCCTGAATGGTATTACCTAGGTTTTCTTCTAGGGTTTTTATGGTATTAGGTCTAACATTTAAGTCTCTAATCCATCTTGAATTAATTTTCATATAAGGAGTAAGGAAAGGATCCAGTTTCAGCTTTCTACTTATGGTTAGCCAATTTTCCCAGCACCATTTATTAAATAGGGAATCCTTTCCCCATTTCTTATTTCTCTCAGGTTTGTCAAAGATCAGATGGCTGTAGATGTGTGGTATTATTTCTGAGGGCTCTGTTCTGTTCCATTGGGGTATATGTCTGTTTTGGTACCAGTGCCATGCTGTTTTGGTTACTGTAGCCTTGTAGTATAGTTTGAAGTCAGGTAGTGTGATGCCTCCAGCTTTGTTCTTTTGACTTAGGATTGTCTTGGCAATGCGGGCTTATTTTTGGTTCCATATGAACTTTAAAGCAGTTTTTTTCCAATTCTGTGAAGAAAGTCATTGGTAGCTTGATGCGGATGGCATTGAATCTATAAATTACCTTGGGAAGTATAGCCATTTTCACAATATTGATTCTTCCTATCCATGAGCACAGTATGTTCTTCCATCTGTTTGTGTCCTCTTTTATTTCACTGAGCAGTGGTTTCCAGTTCTCCTTGAAGAGGTCCTTTACATCCCTTGTAAGTTGGATTCCTAGGTATTTTATTCTGTTTGAAGCAATTGTGAATGGGAGTTCATTCATGATTTGGCTAAGCAACATTGTATATGTGATTTAAAATTGTTTTTCTTTTCATCTTGCCATGCTTATAAAATAATTCTTGTTATGAAGCTAGAGACTTTTTTGTGCTTAAGATGGTCATGACAGTAATGAATGACAGATACATTCAGGATGAGGTCCTATCACATATATGTTCAGGTGCACTTGATCTTAGAATTACGAAAATTGTATGTTTACTTATGTACTAGTGTTTTTAGAATGGTTATTTGAGAAGCCCAAGTTGCGTTTCCTGCTTCTCTACTGTATTATTCTATGAGAATGTTAAACAAACCAACGTGCTGTGCTTGGTTCCTGGACACTCCATGATTTCTGTTATGTAGACCCTCAAAATCTGAAGTTACTTACATCCAATTAGATGGCTCAAGCTTGTCCAGTTCAACATAATCTGTATAATATTACTTCAAATCACCAAAAAATTGAACTTTAGTGGTAGGTGAAATCTTAGAAATTATATTCCATTGTGGCGTCAGAATTTTAAGAATTTTTCCCCCCAAATGACTATTTTTAAACAATTACTGAGGTTTAATTTAAATGCTATGAAATTCATCTGTTTAAAGTATATGATTTAATTACTCTCAGTAAAATCATGGACTTGTGTAACCATCACCACAGTCCTGCTTTGGAATATTTCTCCTCTTCCCCTGCCAAATCCCTCATGCCTATTAGCAACCACTCCACATTCCCATTCTCTAGTTCCGGCAACCCCTAATTGACTTTCTGACTCTACAGATTTGTTTTCTGGAATCATATCACATATGGTCTTTTGTATCTGGCTTCTTTCACTGATATACTTTTAAAGAATTGTGGTAAAATAAATATAAACTTTACCAACATAACCATTTTTAACTGTACAGTTCAGTAGTGTTAAGTACATTCACACTATTGTGCAATCAATCTCCACTACTCTTTTTCATCTTGCAAAATTAAAACTCTCTACACACTAAATAATAACTTCCTAGTTTTCCCTCCCTCAAACCCCTGACAATCACCATTCTACTTTCTGTTTCTAGGAGTTTGACTACTCTAGGTACCTCATGTAAGTGAAACTATACAGTAGTTGTCTTTTTTGGTGATTGCTTATTTTATTTAGCATAATGTTCCCAAGGTTTATCCACGGAGAATGTGTCAGAATTTACTTCTTTTTTAAGGCTGAATAATATTGCATTGTGTGTACACCCCACATTTTGTTTATTCATTTGTCAATGGACATGGGCTACTTCAGAATTTTAGATATCTAAAAAACCTTAAGGAGATTCTCAGAGGGTTGTCAAGTACGAACACTAATAATTAAAATTCATACTCTTAAATTTTATCAAATAAGGATATTAAATGAAACTATCATCTGCCTAGATCTGTGAATAGAGACGTTTAAGTAGCCTAACTCAACAACCTAGAATCAGTTTTAGTCACCTTTGCTGGAAGTCTGAGACTAGCCTTGAGAACTCTAGTTTTGATCTGAAACTTCTACTTAGTTCCTGAGTCTCACCTCATGACTTCATGTGGGCGGACAAACATCTATCGTGCTCTCCTGGACTGCAGCCTCTCTTGGTAAGCCACCTGTACTACACCCATTGAAGACATAAGTCCGGCATTTCTCATGTCACCCTTCTCAGTGGACAGGACCCCATTTCCTCCTAATGCATATTTTTTGTTGCTGCTTATCCATGTGAACTTCTAAGCATTGCCTATTCCCGATGCTTATGAGGACGCTTCATTACCTCCCATGGAGGTCCCATGCCAGTGCTTTCTGACCACTTCCTAGGGCCACTGCCAGAGTGTCCACAGAGCCGGTCCCATGACAGAAGGACTACCAGGGGCTGCATCATGTTCAAGATCCATGCCTTCCCCATCTGGGTCTGTCCTGCTGAAACTGAGCAGATGTGGAAAGTCATGTCCCAAGACATAAAAACCTTTGAATAAATGGTTTAGAGGGAACTCCCCAACATATTCTCTATAACATTATTCTAAATCACGAAACAGTTAAACTTTAGAGGTAGATGAAATATTAGAAATTATGTAACTGAGAGGCATCAGAATTTTAGATTTTTAAAAACTACTGGGGGACTGTCAGAAGGTTGTCAAATAAATATATTAATAATTACTAATTATTAGCCAATACTCTTAATTTTAAAAATAAGGATAAATAAATAAATAAGGATATTAATAAATAAGGAAATTAAGGATAATTAATTTCAAATAAGGATATTAACAAATAAACCACCTGCCTTTATTATCATTTCAGAAGAGAAAGGACATTCTCATAGCAATAAAATAGAACAGGAATAATCTCAGAAGTTACAAATTGTATACATTTAGCTTTATAAAAAACTCATTACATTATATTCCTTTAAATTTAATTTGGCCACAGATCAGTAAAAATTTTCATAAACCAACAGTTCACAATGTTTCTTCTATCAGCATTTAAAGAAGGCCAATCTTTTTATTTCACACATCAGAAACCGGTAATGTGGCAAACTTTAATGATTTTTCCAAGGTGAGTAGCTAGTTAAGTGTTTTCTGGACTACATTTGCCAAATTAATTCTCTGATAACAGAAAATGTCTTCCTTGTTGATGATAACACCAGCAAAAACTAGGTCTGGTCTCAATTAACCATCTGTCTTCTCCAGTGACTGAAGCATCAGAGGTTGCAAGCAAGCATAGACAGTGCCTCTGAATGGGCCCCACCTCCCATATTGTACTTAACACTCCTCACGTCGTAGCTCAAGAAATAAATACTGGAACTTTGTTTTTATTGAGGCTTCTGTTCAATTAAAAATTTTCATTTTATACTGACCAATATGATTTGAAATTTTTACTCACAATAGAAAATAAGAGAGGGCCACACTTTTCTTCAAATTTCCCATGTCTTGAGTATCTATAAGCTTAGAGACTGAATACTATAAAGAGCATCTTTTTAAATTCACAACCATTTTTAGTGTTTCCTCTCTTTCCTCAAATATTTATCCAATTTCTCTGTCTGTATTCTCAGTTATTCTAAGTTCTGTCCTATATATTATTCCTGTCTTCGCTAATTCTGTCTCCATCCGCCAACCCCCTGCCCCATTCCAGTCCATTCAGGTTTTCTTAGTAGCTGAGGATTTTCTCTTTAGTACCAAAGTGAGCAAATTATCTTATTCTGGCATGTGAGTGACTGATCAGAATCTATTACTTATGCTGACATCTCTCATTCACTATTTCAACTTCTTAATTGGAAGAAATTTCAGCTATTTGAAATATGGCTAAAACATGAAAAAAGGACCCATGAAATTATGTCTCCTGCTGTGTAAAACTAAGAGCGCAAAAAATGCGTAATAAATCAATTTAAGCCACAAACATACCTGCTGGTTAAAAAATGACACCCAAAAAGCTGACAATTCTTACCAGAATAAAAGATTATTCCCATATATTTTGCTGGTGAAATAGTGACCCTAAAATTACACCATGCTAAGCAGGAGCCTGATCATATATAACCATTCCTGTTCCCTTTATCCAGACATCAAAGTGCAATTGAAAGGAAGGTGGTGTTTTAGGTGCTTTTGAGGTTAGGATGGAGGGAGAATAGACCATAAGTGGCTTATTCGGTGTAAAGCATTGCATTAGATTGCCACGCAGAGCTGCCATAACAAAATACTACAGACTGGGCGGCTTAAACAGCAGAAATTTATTTTATCCCAATTCTAGAGGCTGGAAGTTCTAAACCAAGATACCGATAGGGTTGGTTCACTTACTCTGAGGTCTCGCTCCTTGGCTTGCAGATGGCCACCCTCTTGCTGCCTCTTCACATGGTCTCTTCTCTGTGCACACACATTGCTGGTGCCTCTCTGAGTGTCCTAGTCTCTCTCTCTCTTTTTTTTTTTTTGAGATGGAGTTTCACTCTTGTTGCCTAGGCTGGAGTGCAATAGCACGATCTCAGCTCACTGCAACATCCACCTCCCGGGTTCAAGCAATTCTCCTGCCTCAGCCTCCGAAGTAGCTGGGATTACAGGTGACCACCACCATGCCCGGCTAGTTTTTTGTATTTTTAGTAGAGATGGGGTTTCACCATGTTGGCCAGGCTGGTCTCGAACTCCTGACCTCAGGTGAGCCACTTGCCTTGGCCTCCCAAAGTGCTGGGATTACAGGCGTGAGCCACTGCGTCCAGCCCTAATCTCTTCTTATAAGGACACCAGTCACAGTGGCTTAGGGCCCACTCTAATAGTCTCATTTTAATGTAATTACCTCTTTAAAGACCCTGTCTCCAAATACAGCCACCTTCTGAAGTTACTGGGGCTAGGGCTTCAACGTATGAATTATGAAGGGACACTGTTCAGCCCATGACAGGTATTAATAGAGGAGTAGGAATAGTACATTTATTTTGACTCATTCTAGGCTGTTCTTACAAAAGAGACCAAATCAGCCCCTTAAGATTAATGGGGACTAACCCAGGCTCCAGTGAGGGTAAATCAAACTTCTGTGGTGTTCATAGATGAGCATTTAAGGACAAGATTTGCCTTCATACTAATTTGAAACAAACTTTTAGTGATAAAGAAGACCAAATTCCTCCTCCAAAAGAGTTACCAACTGGACTTTTTACTCCCGTCTGCTATTGTTCTCTTCTATCTTCAGGAAAGCACAAGATTTGTACCATAAGATAGTAAGTCCTATATGCAGGAATGGCCCTTCTCAGAGTGCTGGTAGTTATAATAACTGAAATTTATTAAACACTTACTTCACCAAAAACTATGTTCAGTACTTTATACAATTACTCATTTAACCCTTACAGCTTTCCAGTGGGGTTGGTGTTAGTATCAACTGCATTTTATACAGATGTATTAACTAAGATGTTGAAGTCATCACAGCTAGTGATTGAGATGGATTTAAATTCAAATCTAGTTCATCTAACTACAGGAGCCATGCTCTAAACTGTCACACACTGTATGCGTCAACTGAGATAATGAATATAAAAGTTGCTTGGCATATGTCTGGCATATAGTTAAGGGCTCAGTAAATTTGATATTACTTTTAATGATAAACTAATAGTAACGAATATAATAATATTTTAAAGTACTTTACAACGTGTCAAATGTTCTGAGTGAAAGTTAACCCTCTGATAGCCAGGAGACCCTGAATTTCTTGAGGGCAGGCATTGTGTGCTGTTTGTTTTTGTAGTCTGGGAGTCTAGACAAACATGTCTGCTATGTCACATGGGCTCTAAAAGTATCTGCCAAATTAAGGATGAATATACTTATTGAAGTAATTATACCAGTCACATATATTAACTGAAGTCTTAATTCAATCCAATGTTAATCCTGAGTACTCCCAAAGAAAAGCTTACTCAAGCTGTTGATGCCTGACCTGCACACTTTAAAAAGATCTATGTCTCCCTCACAGGACCTCATAAGAATGGCATTTTAAGGCACATATAGAACACTTTGAATTATTGTCCTATTTTTAGCCCACAGGCTAAAATGGCTGGTGCGTCAAAACATTCACACATACCCCTGACACACATTTGCCACCCAGAAACATGGGATGTTGGCACAATATGGTCAGTGATGGTTACTTGTTGTTCTGGGCTGGCTCTATAGCAAGCATGCTTCTTGGTTCTGACCCCTTTCAGAATCCCTGTCCCCCTAAACCCTTCTTTTCCAGGGAGCAAAGCAACTGGATAGAATCAAGTACACTAAACCACATGCATAATTTATTAATAATTATGTCCCCAGAAATAGAAGGCATTTAAACAATAACAACAACAAAACAAAGCCCATCAGGAAAAACAAATCTTAGCATAAAGGAAATTAGTGCTCATGGCAAAACTGGGGGCATGAATGAAGGAGATCATTTGAGAATTTCTTGGCACCTATCAAAGTAAGCCAGTAAGCATTTATTCTAGCATTTTCTTTTGGAATAAAAAATTATTGCAGCAATTTGTTAAATTGAAAAAGAACTCTTCTCTGATATTATATATATATATTAATTTGTAAAAAGCTTTGTGCCACTTCTAATTAACAGAAAAAATTTTATTACTGGTAAGTTGTAATGTACATTGTAAAACCTAGTTTGTGTTTCCGTGTGTGTACAACCGATATGCATTTAAAGGGAGGCCTATTTAAAATTGACTTTAATATGTTGTGTAGTATTGTTTTTTCTTTTTAAAAAGTTTAACAAGAAAGTCATGCAGAATTTTCCTATTACAATTTTAGATGTTTCTTGTGAACATTTCAAACAGCCTATTACGATTAATAGTTATAAAGAATAAGAATTTCAAAAATATAAGTAAGACTCCCTCACACAAACTACAAATACTTTAAATGTACAAAGAAAAAGATTTTAAACATCTTAAGATATTTGTCACTGGATTTTATTTAAGAACTTTGCTTTACAACATATGGAGTAATAAAATTTCTGAGAGTGATTCCATATGATTTGGATGCTTTCCCTTATGCAATTTATGATTCTGTAAATAATAAACTCATTTTTAAACCTAAAAAACCAAACCCTTTAGAATTAGAAGGAAGAAAAAGAAATAGCTTGTATTACAAGACTTCAACTCAAATGGATGCAATAGGACATTGTATTTCTATGACTCGTTAACACTGAAAAGCAAGGTAAAAAAACGAAAAAGTCCATTTTATTTAAAAGCTGCAAGCTATCTTTGTAATTTAGATTATAGTTTGAGTTTATAAAGTACATATTGGTACAAGAACGTCAAGTACATATTTTTAAAAAAGAGTAAACCTCTTCACAAGAATCCTGTCATGTCAAGAGCAAGTATTTCTTTCTAACGTTGAAAATAAATCCCCAAGAATGAGTGTCTTGTCGAATGTTCCGCATTAACTCTGAGCCTATTATGGAATAGTACATTGATGTTCCCTTTTTATAGGTGCACTTTAATTTTTTTCAAGATTAATTACTTCTTTTGATTATTCAAAAGCTGAAATATTTTTACAAAAGCATTCATGTGTCTTCCCAAAGAAATTTCTAAAGCGAATGTAATATACCCTACTATTAATAATTCATCCTAAGAATTACGAGTGCAACTATAAACGTGACTCTGGTCAGGTCATTATCCATGTTCCTGGATAGCATTTTATACAATGAGCCACCCCACTGCCCCTCATGAAGGTTATTAGAGAACAGCCCTCATTGGGGATCCGAAAGAGGCTTCTCTTCACATCCCCAGCATCACACCTTCTTGCCTGACTAAAGCACTTTCCTCACTATGGTGGGTGTTCACGTCCTTGACTCAACTGAGCCCTGAGTGCCGGGTAGCCACCAGGTGGGGAGGCACTTTCATCCTTGAGGTGGGTGACAGGTGAGAGCACAGCCAACCTCCCTGCTTTCTCCTTACTCTCCGAGCCCTGCAGTGGACAGGATGTCCGTGGTGCTGACTGCTGCTGGGTCCATAGAGATGGGAAGAGAGTCAAGGAGCAATCAGCCTCCTCAAGAAGACTGATGTGCAGATTGAAAAATGACAGGGCTATGTGTTCATCCTCCACCAGGTTCTTCAGGCACCAGCACAGTCTTTATTTCATGAAAATCACCCCAGTTGTAATGACACATGCATCTGGGTGTTTACTGCCTTTATTATCTTTCTGTCCCACTAGACTGCGAGCTCCATGAATGCAGGGAGCTTGTCACTCGTGTTCACTGGTGCAAGACTTGTGCTTAGCCCAGTGCCTGGTGCAAATATTTGCTGAATAAATCAATTAGTGAATGAAGGTCCTGGGACACAGAGAAAGCTGGGTGGGAGAGTGGGAGAAACTAGAGGTGGCTTTCTTTTGGGAAAGAGTGAAACACAGAGTTTCAAAGATGAAAGCAAGAAAGAAAAAATATAAGTTTTAAAATGCATTTTGAGGCTGGGATGCCTGGTTATGTATGTCATCTCGGGCAGACACGGAAGCGCTTCCATCCTCAAAGAGCTCCAACTATTAAGATGAGACAAATAGGGCTCAGGGCTCGGCCGTGGGACTGGGTTGCAAAGATTCCCCCAGATCTGAAAGCTGATGTTATGTGAGTTATGACACCCTGTGGTACGAGGCCATTGGGGGAGCCTGTGAGGATAAAGTGGGGATTCCGTGATATAAGCTTTGGTATGGAGAAGCTACTTTTATTGGGGAATGCAGATCTGAAAAGGCTGGAAACAGGCCTGTGTTTCTCTTTATTTTGAAAATATCCACTTAAGATCATGGCAAACTATCTAAAGTCCACGAAGTTAATTTTGAGAAGTCATATTCACAAATGAATCTTTAACCCAAACTTCGATTGTCTATACTGCTAATTTTCCTCCCTCCTCTCTAGTCAAATCAAATAGACTTAAAATATTTAAGAAAATATTTCTCTAAAATAACAAGTGAATATGCCAAGCAGAAAACTGGGAAGTTAGGAAAAATATTTCCCTTAGGATATGTCAAGATTTCCTAGGACAAGAAAACTGGGGGGACAGCCCAGTTGTGGATCTTGGAGATCACAGATAATGACAAAATTTGCTAAACGATGTATAGTCTATTTCAACCTAATGGTTTTAGATGAAACTCAAACAATAAGGAACTAGACAGAGGGGTTTGGGGGCCTTTTCCAAGGAAAGTGGTTTAACTTTCAAAGAAACTAACTTAATTTTTAGGAAAAAAAGCCCAGTGAAAACTTATTCCTAATTACACAGGGAAAAGGAAAGAAATTATAAATAAAACACCCAATAATATACCTAGCAACAGTTTATATTAATATACCTATGATCAACTATGTGACTTTAGGAAAATTACTTTTGTGTTCTTTAATTGGATGATTAGTTAAAAATAAAGGTGTTGATACCTGACTTATCCTGTCTCATAGCAAACTAGTGAAAATAAGAGGTGAGATAATAATATATTCTGTGTGGTAGATATTACTGGGCTTGATTTTCCTTTTCTGGCTTGTGAGGATACAGAAGAGGATTCTCCTGAGCTGCAAAGAGGTAAATCTCTTCTCTCGACCCCCCTGTTAGGGTCTCCAAGGTGACTAAGTGTTAAGCCTGGCCGCCATCGGCACAGCTGCATATCTGGCTAATCAGCTGACAGGAGAGCAGCAGCCTTCCTCAATTCTATAGATTACTGCAGTTGAATTCCAGCTCCAGGCAAAGTATAACCTGGAAGCTCCTTGCTGTCGCTTTCTCTTCTTCCTCCTAGCTCAGCTTCCAGAGTATGGGGCACAGCTGAGAAAACACAAAGATACCACACACAGGTACAGGCAGATGCAGACACATACACAGAAAGACCCAGGCTTCAATACTGAGGTGAAAATATCTTGGGTCAGTGTTAGAAATAAAACAAATTTAATGGTTATTTGCTAAGAAACCGAGTCACTTCTGCCACAGCTTAATAATTCTGTTTTTGGCTACATCCCTGGTTAAGATGTGAACTGCCACAACACCATGCTGCACAGGGGCTTACGGCAGCCCTCCCATGACATGAGCACAGGTCACATCTGTATCTCAAATGCAGACCTGAATAAAAGACACTTTAACATTTTCTCTACTCTGCAGCAACACGACAAAACTGAACTGGGACAGATCTCAACAGCATGGCTGCCAGCCTACACTGTACTTGGCTCAAGCTGGTAATTCATTTTGTGATTTTCATAAGCTCTAAAATTCACTGATAAAATTTAAATGAAGAAACTAAACAACCAGGAGACTAAAATGGAATTGTATACTCCATTCGTCTCTTAGATAATTCAAATCTTGCTTTTAAAAGAAAAAGCAAAAAAAGCCACATTTTCTTCCCCTAGGAGGCACCAATGACAGGTGAAGGCAGATTAAAATAAATATTTATAAAATTATGACATGATGCACAATTTTTCTACCACTTATTGTTGATTGTCACATAGAAGATGGTGCCTTTGCTTTGTAATCTGAAATCAATAAGGAAAAGGAACTAAAAATAATCTAGAGTTTTCCTTGGTGAAGATCCAAATATTTTAGAGCTGCATTTCCTGAAGGTAGCCAAATGTTCATCATACTTTATCAAACAAATATGGTGAGAGGTTTCTGGCTTACTTCATGACATGTAAGAATAACAAGAAAACCAGGAAGCTTTTATTTTAGCAGCTAAAAGGAAGAGAAAGATTTACTAGCATAATAGCTTCTGGACACTACTATTAATAGTAGATTTGATTCCTGCTGTCTGTCCTGTATTCCTGCAAAGCAAAATCTTCTATAATCAGAATATGTCACATCTCTCTGGACAAGATCCAATTTCTTACTGTGAAACATATGGTTATAAAAGCATGATGGATTATTTTGCTTCCTAAGAGGTGTTTAAAAATCTACTTTCACAGATAACTCACTTGAAATAGTTCACTTTGTCCATAATTAAATATACAGTAAACAGCCTACATCTATGACTTAGAAGGGCAACTGTAGATGATTAGTACGATGTAGCAATGGATAGAAAGCAAGCCCGGTGTTTAAAAATGGTGCAAACACCTGTGTTTCTATGAAGGCAGCAGACGTTCGCATACGCATGCAGCAAGACATGAAAGATGCTTCATAAAGGGACTGCTTTTCATGAAATGGTATCAATTTAAATTTTAAAATGCATCCAAGAGAGAAAACTTCCTATGGTCCACGTGAGACTTGAAAAGATGAAAAAGACACAGTGAGAACTCAACACAATGCTCACTAATTGGGAGTTATTTTTTTCCTAGAATATTTCTTCAGGATGGTAGAAACAAATATGTTTAGCTGAAAAGCAAAGAGTAAAACTGGTTTTCCAGCAACACTTGTTAAATTATTACCAAAGAAAGACCTTGTCAAGTATGGCTCCTATCTATCAAAAAATGTAGTATCTACATAGAGATGATTAGAGTTTATTGGCCAAAGTTACTAAGATATAAAGTTACTGTCAAAATGAATTATGATAGATTTGAATGACTAGAAATGTTCAGTGATTCCAGGAAGACTGATGTTAAAAATATTCCTCTTACCGGGTTACATTTTAATACCAACTACCAGATTCCTGATGTTCCAAATTAACCTAAGTCAATGCGACTGCTTAAAGATTGCCACATCCTTTGTAAACACTGGGTCCCTTGTGTTTAGAGCCAGATGGGATGTAACATTGAAAGTAAGCCTTGGATAAAATGCAGCTGGAAGTACAAATGTTTATCAGCAAGCAAGTACAAAGCTAGTTTTACACCATCTGCTCTTATGAGCTCAGAGAAGTCCTTCCTCAGGCTTATGGCTCTCCCACACAACTTTGCATGGCAGGCTTTCTCTGAGGACAGGGCACTACCCCAAGGCAGAACAGCCTATCTTCAAATCATGTTGAGCTCAGCGCCTTTGTGAAGTGTGGGGACCAAATGGGGTTGAGTTCTAGCTCTGTAAGGCTGCTGGGCTTGCTGGGATCCTAGACCCCTGTCATTCAAGGATGATGGTGCTTGTACAGTCTTTCTAGACAATCATTTATTTTGGCCACAACTTATTTCAGCAGAGTATCATTATTTTCTAACAACCCTCATACTGAAGGACAAACTTCTGGTATGGATTTTGACAGCAAAATTGGAAGTGTCTGTGTAGGCCCTCAAAAGCATGGACTCCTGAGCCGGGTACTTTAACTGCTAACTAACCACTCCTACAAGTAGGGTAAAGTTAACCTCACATGCATGCAACAGAAAGTTGACACTGATATATCTTAAATTGTCACACAGACAACATAATGCCTCATTCGGTGGTTTTGTTCTTTCCTGTTTACTTTTGTGCCTCATATTTTCCTCCCAAGGCATCTGTCAAATTATGCTGCTTCTGCTCCTAAATGATTCACTGGAGAACTTGAAAACTTCCTAGGGAAACAAAGAAAATGATGAATTTTTGGAGAGTTAATGAGATGCCATTTTGATTTTACATGGGGGAAACTGTCACTTAATATATGATGAATAAGCTCTTGTAGATGAAATATCCTCTCTATGTGCTTATCCTTTATGGGTAGCTTGCAGTGTACCTTATTCCATCACACATCTTCACAGACATAGTTACTGCTGAGGCAAAAACCAACATGTACAATTCTAATTATAGCCTCTGTCACTGGTACTAACAAGTAATGTTTCCACCACTTAGAAACCAGAATACACATGAAATGCCTATGAATCTCTTTCTGGCTATTATCTTACACTTGCTGTTGACTGGTGAGAAATTCTCCGTAACTTTAAAATAAAAGGTTCAAAAGGAAACCCTATTAAGGTGATGTTGTTAAAGGAATAACTCTGTGAAGATTTGTTTGGCTGTTGTTATTCTTGAAGGTAGAAACAAGGCAACTGAAACAAATTTTAAGTAGTGTACTGAAGGAGCCATTACAAGTATATAAAATTTACCCACCCATTCTCATATATCTGAGTTAACACTTCTCAAATGATTCTGAGATGTACTTCATGACAGAGTCCTTATTTTGAGTAAGCACTCTTAGTATGTTGCATAATGCTAGAATGCACTTTGAAAAATGCTTGTAATAAACCATTCTAGGCAGAATGAGTTTAAAAGGAAAAGTTTCCACATAAGAAGATTCTAAAACCTCTCTCAAGAAACCATCTCAAAATCTGGCAAATCTTTCCTACATCTGAAATATGTCATTTTTGCAGTATTATAAACCCACTTTTCACTCTTCCATTCTTGCAGAGATGAGAGCAATGGGTCACCATTTTCATCATGAAACAGCATTATTTATTTAGAAAACGTTATTGCAATGCCCAGCTACTTTCTCTGCTGCATCAGCAGTTAGTCTTTAATCTCCAGCAAGGAGTAATCACCTTTGTGGCTCTACTTGGAATACCGTGGTGCTGAGGGGCTACTGTGGAGTCACATGGGGGTTAGGTTCAAAGTCAGTAAATAAAGCAAACATCACACCCAGTCAAAATTACTCTTGAAAGTTCTTTTTGACTGGCTCCATGTTAGAGACTGACATACCATCTCTCAAGAAGCCAAACCCAGAGAAATCATTCTTCGTAAGTGGGACAAATAGCTGTTTCTACAATTGAGCACTAAAGTTGTAGAGAGGCCATGTTGTATGAAGAAGGCTTATCTGTAAACACTAGAATCCTATTCACCACAGCAAGATGCTCACACCCTGAAGGCTCATGGGAACTGAGATTGCCTGAGAAGGACAAGTTCACCCCTTTCATCTTCTGCTGTCTCCTGGAACTATCGTCATTGAAGGCAATAACTAGAAATTTACCTACAGTACCGAGGGTGTCACTCCCTCTCTCATCTGTTTAGTATTATTTTTTATTGTTACTAATCCAGTATAATTAATTTGTGTAAATATACCTGGGTAATATTTCAATATCATTAAAAGATAAATATGTATGTGCATATGTATATAGTCCAAGACAGGGGAAATCTGCTTAATTTTGTTTTATTCCTTTCCATACATTTTGTCATTTTCTTTCTTTTCTTTCTTTCTTCTTCTTATTTTTTTTTTTGATGGAGTCTCGCTCTGTCACCCAGGCTGGAGTGCAGTGGCACGATCTTGGCTCACTGGAACCTCCGCCTCCCTGGTTCGAGCGATTCTCCTGTCTCAGCCTCCCAAGTAGCTGGGACTATGAGTATACACCACCATGCCTGGCTGATTTTTGTATTTTCAGTAGAGACAGGGTTTTGCCATGTTGGCCAGTCTGGTGTCAAACTGCTGGCCTCAGGTGATCCACTCACCTCTGACTCCCACAGTGTTGGGATTACAGGCATGAGCCACCACACCCTGCCATGTTTTCTTTCATTTTAATAAGCATTCAGCAAACAACTACTATATGAAAGGAGTAAAGGGATTTGGGGCAAAAAGCTAAAGACTACATTGCTCTGACTCTCAGAGACTTTCAAATTGATGTAGACACAAACAAAATTATAATCTGAGGAAGACGGTTAAGTCTTGCAAGTGAAGCAAAATCCCCTTAATTACCACGTGCAAGTCCTCTTAAAAGTTCTCTTCACTGTCATTGGCAAAGGTTCTCTTAGTAATATAGGGCTGCTCATCTTCTTTCATCCCACAAACTCATATGCAGTGCCAAGTGGGTGCAAAGTATTATTGTGCAAAATGTTATTCTAGGATCTCTGGGACATCAATGAGCCAAACAGAGAAAAAACAAATCCCTACCTCCATGGAGAACTGGTTAATTGAGGTGGGGAGTGAGGTTTTTGAAGAGACATGACAGGCTGGACTCGGTGGCTCACACCTGTAATTCCAGCACTTTGGGAGGCCAAGGTGGGTGGATCACGAAGTCAGGAGTCTGAAATCAGCCTGGCCAACATGGTGAAACCCTACCTCTACTTAAAATACAAAAATTAGCCTGGTGTGGTGGCTCATGCCTGTAATCCTAGCTACTCAGGAGGCTGAGGCAGGATAATTGCTTGAACCCGGGAGGTGGATGTTGCAGTGAGTCGAGATCGCACCACGGCACTCCAGCCTGGGTGACAGAGCGAGGCTTTGTTTCAAAAAAAAAAAAAAAAAAGGGCAAAACTTGAAAAGGAGTACCCGGAATATAAGTGGGGATTGGTTGTAGTTTTACAGAGGAGCTCAAGAAGGGCCTCCTGGGGAAGGAAATAATTCAGTAAAGACTCGAAAGAGGAACTCTTCAAGGCAAGAGTATTCCAGGTGGAGGGACTGGGCAAAGCTCCTGGGTGTGTTGTGCTTGCTGTGTTCAGGGGCAGCCAGGAGGCCAGTGTGGCTGGTGCCCAGTGGGCACAAGGTGAGGTTAACAAGTAGTGGGAAAGGGGAGATGGTAGGAAGGGAGTTGAGCTCTGACCACATCTGATAGTTACTGAAATGTCAGGGTTCAGTCCAGGTCCTGCTGCTTGCAGCACTGAAAGCCAATCGCTGAGACAACACATACTGCCAGGGAAGAAGGCTTTAATTGGGTGCTTCAGTTGAGCAGACGGGAGATCAGTCTCAAATTCATCTCCACGACTGAATAAAATTTGGGGTTTATATAGCTGGGAAGAAATGTAACTGCATGCAGGAAAACAAAATTAGGGAGGGGTAAGAAAGAGAAGTAGGTCAACAGGAAGCAGGTGGTCAGTTAAGCAATCACAACAGTTGAGCGGTCTGGCATCACATTGTCCAGATGCAGTGATATGGAAGTGTTTCAGTTCCTTGATACTATCTGGGAGGCCTGATGGTTGGTTTCCTAAGGAAGGAACTCAGGTAAGACAAATGCAACTTTCTCAAGTTTTAAGACTGGGAAGTTCAATTTCTGTCTCTATTCAAAAGAAACAGTAAACGTTAGTTCTCTGGGAGAAGTAGACCACTTTCAGCCCCCCTACCCTTTCTATTTGTCAGTCTCTCAATCATGGGGAATCTCGCTGTTGATCTTTTGGGATCTCAGCTTCATGCTCAGGAGGGACATTGTGCGCAGCTCCATACCATGGGTAAGGAGTCAAAGGTTAATCTAATACTATAGTTTTCTTCTGACATAGTCTTTCTCTCTCCAGTCCCCCAGTTTCACCAAGGGCAAATCACAGCAGGACCAAACTACTTACAAAATAAGCTTCAGACCCATATATTTGTCCTGATTATCCACACAACGTGCAGCAAGAATCATTGTCTATGTAGGCCTGGCTTTGCAGGAACCTCTCAGAAGGCCATTTCAGTCAAAGCCCTGGAAGAATAACCAGTTCCTCCAGCTGTGTCCCATTATAAAAGAAAACAGATTATTATTACATGCATGCAAACAAACACATTACCGTGAATTAATAATATTCACAAATAGTTTACACATTCTGGAGAAATAAGGCAGAGAAAGAGAGAAATATGCCTGAAATTCTGTTTACAAGAGTATACTCAATTGTTAAAGGCTATAAATAGCTCAAAAGAAAAAAAATTCTTCAGACTCTAAAAAACAAAACAAAAAGAATCAGCAATATTTCAAACAAAAAAGCATCATTAAAAATTGTTTTGGCCTTCCATTAGTTTAGTCCATGCAACTGTCTCCTCCTCTGCTTCATATTGGTTCAGCAATTTTTATGAACACATCAGCATTTTAATTACAGTCCTGGAAGTTTTCTCTCTAATCTGATAGCACAATCTCCATAGTTATCATAAAACTGCATTAAAGAGTCCTTTTCATGAACTCCCCCAAAAAGCAAGTCTTGGACTGTAGCTGATTATAAGTCACTTTTTGAGAGGAATCAACACTAAACGACAACCATAGATGACAAAAGTCTTAGGACATTCATAGTTACACACACAGTTGCCAGGAAAATTTAGTTATTTCTGTGGCATATAATATTTTACCATAATAATCATAATAATTACTATATATATTAAGACATGTCAGAATTTCCAGAATATCATAAAATCCATGTAACCCAAAGAAAGTTAAATACTACCTCATATTTGACAAAGCTTCATGTATAATTGTAACAAATAAATCAAATATGTCTCTCTTGGGCTTCAGGGGACCTAATATCCCCCAAAAAGTTAGTTTAAGCTCAAAAAAACTGAATTTGGAACTTGAAATTTTGCTTTTGGAAAGTCTGTGAACTATCAAATGTTTGATACACTTGCTATCACAAAATAGAATCATAGGTTGTTATAAAATATTCATTTAGCCAAGATGATAAAACCAAAGTGTTTACTCTTTAATAGAGAGGAGACTCAGTTTCCCAAACAGTAAGCCCTAAATACAGCATGAAGCCAACCAAATCTGGCTCTCCTCCCTTCTTTTTTCCCCTGCAGTTTATTCAAGGCAAACAAACATCTTTTATTATCTCATTTATGTTACATAAAAAGTTTGTTCAAAGAGAAAATCAAATTTTACCTTTACATGGCATATTATCAATGTTAAAGCTAATTTTAATAAAACTTTATAAGCAAATCTAATTTACATCAGTTTGAGCACAAAGAAGGATTTCCATAAACCTTTTATAACATTTTACAATTTTCTATTAAAGAGTAGATTGATGTTCCAAGAATGCCCTGTTACTCTGACACGGGGGGCCCAGATGCTGGCCTTGCATCGGTGTACTTTTGATATTAATGCTAACTTTATAGAAAAATTCTGAGTTAATCTTATTCCTCAAAGTCAGCTCTGACAAGCTCATGTGCCCACCTCTTCTATAATAGTCCCTGGGCCTAGAGAGACTGAATAGTTTTAATTTCTGGCCCTGTGTCTCGTGAAAGCAGTTCTTTTTTTTTTTTTTTTTTGAGACGGAGTCTCGCTCTGTCGCCCAGGCTGGAGTGCAGTGGCCGGATCTCAGCTCACTGCAAGCTCCGCCTCCCGGGTTCACGCCATTCTCCTGCCTCAGCCTCTGGCGTAGCTGGGACTATAGGCACCCGCCACCTCACCCGGCTAGTTTTTTGTATTTTTTAGTAGAGACGGAGTTTCACCGTGTTAGCCAGGATGGTCTCGATCTCCTGACCTCGTGATCCACCCGTCTCGGCCTCCCAAAGTGCTGGGATTACAGGCTTGAGCCACCGCGCCCGGTCCCATTTTGATTGTCACCTTCTCCAGGGTCTAAAGATGAGCTTTTGACTTGTGTCAGTGTTCGATATTTAAAAAGAGTCAGTGCTGTTTTCAGACCCAGGAGTCAAAGCCCAGTAACTAACAGCACAAGGATTAGTTAATAGGACATTTATATTGAAGAACGTCCTAGTATTTTCTCTAACATGTCACAAATTAAAACACTGTGATTTGGTGTCAAGTAGTCACTGGCTGCAGCACTTTCAAACACTGTATTAGTTAGGTTACTCATTGCATATATCTCATTGCTAGTGACAGAACTGTGACCAAAAACATAAAAAAAGTGATAGGTCCTATGTCAAACTTATCAAAGTAAACAATTAACTTTTCTCTCCATTATTAAAAAAATGGTAAATGCAAATATCAGTTTTGGAAACAAAACAAGGGCAAAATGAGAACAAGCACACAATTTCTTTTCAGCTATTTTAAAAAGAGCATCATCACACATTTTTAAGATTGGTTTCTAGATACAGTACTGACAAATGTTTAGGTAACTTTCACCATTAGAATCTTCCGGCCAGTGCAACATGTTTATATTTTGTTTTCAAGTACACATATGAAGGCCCAATAGTGATAAAAGGCTTCAAGGATCAAAAATCACTGAAAAGTCTCATATTTTTATTGCTATTTAATCTAAGTGAATGTCACTTAATTTTGATAATGGTAAATACAAGTAAAGGAGCTTGAGAGAAATCCAAGTCAGTATAATTTCTTTAAGTACAAGGCTAATCCTTCCTAAACATTAAAACTTTGTATCCATATCATGGATTTTCCTTATTACCCAAAGGGAAGGATCTGAAACCAGCTGAAATTATTGATTTAATTGAATTACCTTCGAAACAGACACCATTTAAACATTTTTATTCTCACTTATTTTTTCTTTTTTCTTTCTTTTTTTTTTTTTTGAGAAGGAGTCTCACTCTGTCACCCAGGCTGGAGTGCAGTGGCACCATCTTGGCTCACTGAAGCCTCTGCCTCCTGGGTTTCAGTGATTCTCCTGCCTCAGCTTCCTGAGTAGCTGGGGTTACAGGTGTGCACCACCACACCTGGCTATTTTGTTTTTGTATTTTTAGTAGAGACAGGATTTCACCACATTTGTCAGGCTGGACTTGAACTCCTGACCTGAAGTGATATGCCTGCCTCAGCCTGCCAATGCCAAAGTCCTGGGATTACAGGCATAAGCCACCATGCCTAGCCCCTCACTTATTTTTTCAAATAACAAAATAATGTGCTATTTCTGTTCAGAACCTATAAAGGTAAGTATTTTAAAAATTTATTTATTGCTTGGAACCTTAAAGCTCTTGTAGCTCTATAGATTGTCAGAGATGAGCAAACCTCATCAAATTTTAAATAGTTGGTGTGCTCTACCAATTTTGGGAGGCTTGACAAAGGTAGCTTAGGAATTTTAGATAAAATGAACAAATGATGAATTGTTGGAAATGCATAGGAAACAAAATTACCGTTCACAGAACCAAATACAAGCCTTCCATTAGAAACCAGAAAAGAATGGTCTTATATATGTATATATAAGTAAAATCCGAAGGAGAACAAGCAGCAAATAAATGAAAATTAGAAGCAAAGAACAAATAAACAGGAAACCAACCTCAAATTTTTATCCTACTGAATTTACCTTGGAGGCCACAGTGTTAGTCAGAGCCTAAAAAACACATGACAGATATTTTGTTCCTGGTACACAAATTAATGTCTTTAAGTCCACCAACACAACTATACGTTTTGTGCAATTTAGAAATTTACTTTAGGCATGTGACTGATAAGTATTTTAGTGCTAGTACTATCTATGCAAAATAACAAATACAGTGTGGAAACACAGCAATGCAAACATGCATGTGAAATCTGACTCCATCCTAAATATGGCTTTATGTTTAACTGTATTAAAAATAATTTCCAACTACCAATATATTTCTTTATAATATTTCTTATTTTACCTTTATCAAGACTAAGAGCTTTAACTATGAGATATGTGAATTAACCAAATTTTTCCAATTGTCTGTCAGGTTTTAAATAAAATTTTGCTATCTAATATTTTCAACTTTCTAATTTCTTAATATGTGCATGACAACAGACACACAGAGAAACAGGAAAAACACTACATATGACTTACACAGACCATCTATGACATGCTTGTGAAACGGAGAGTTCCCTGACCCCCCTCACAGGATGTACAACAGGGGTGTGGCTTGTCTGTTTGGTGATGCCATTGTTCAAACCATTTATGGGAGGGGGAACACACAGATGGACAGGTGCAGGAGCCAGGATGCTGGGCACCAGCCCCACTGCAGCGCCCAGTGGTGGGAGCCTGTGACCCCTAGAACCCAAGTGGGCGTGTGTTACAATGCACTCTTTTAGCCTTTCTGTCCATGGACAGCTTAAGTGTTAACCAACTCAGTGGACCCTCTGTCTTTTTGCAAGGGCAGAGGGCCAGTGTGACAGCTTTTTGTATCCCAAGCTCTTGTCCAGAGTCCTGGAAGAATCAGGTCACACAAGGACTTGAAGGATGGTGAATGTGGGGGTTTCATTGGGGGGTGGGTGTGGCTTTCAGCAGGATGGATGGGGAACTAGAAATGAAATGGAGTGTGAAGACGATCCTCTCCTGGAGTTTGGCCGTCCAGTGGCTGATTCTCCGACCATCCCCAGCTGAATTCTTCCTCATGTTCCTTCTTTTCTCTCCTTCTCTGCCACTCTTCTGCTCTTCTGTTTCTCTGCTTGTCTCCTGCTCCTGGAGCCTAGGGTCTGGGGTTTATATGAGTACAGGATGCGGGGGCATGGTGGGCAAGAAGGCAACTTTTGGGCACAAAAACAGGAATGTCTGTCCTTATTTAAGGCCATGGGTTTCTAGGTTTGATGGTGGGGCCTTTGCCGGGGAACCACCCTCTTCTACCCAGTATTTCCCTGTGTCCTGTCCATATCATTTGGACCTTCTGTTTTGTTCCAAATTTTCTTTTTAAAAAATAACTACTCATTTTATTTTAGGACAAAATTTACCACAGTCCATAATTTGAATCAACCTTTAGATAACTTCTGAATTAGACAAAATTCTTTTTTTTCATTAAGGATACATCTTTTTTGGCACATTTTAAATACAGAATAATATATTAATTACAATTCTCATTCATAGTAACCTTAAAGTTTAGTGAAAACCTAGGACACAAAAAATCCTGGTCTATCAGATATTAGTATTTTATTGATAAGATCATGACACAATTGTAAAAAGCATATTTCCCCATATTGTAACCCTTTCTTAATTGGAAATGAACCAAATATCCAAGGAGCATCTATTATTCAATCCAAAATAACTGTAAGATTTTAATTATACAAAAAGTTCACCTACAAGCATTTATCCCATTTACATGTACTCATTTTTTTTCTTTTTAACAGTTTATCCAGATTATTTCTTGAAACCGAAATATAAGACAAAGCTAGTCATCACTCCAAGTTATTTCATTTTCAACCATATTTACAGTCTGTTAGTATCAGATGGTCACCTAAGTAAAAACTTCAAAGCTAGATACATGAGTATTTTTGCCAACAACTCAGAAGATCCAGCAGTTTTTATTAAACAAACAACATTAAATTAGTCTTATTTGTCAAACAAAGTCACATAAACAAAGATCATTTTGTTTTGGCTGGGCTAATAGTTTTATAACCTTTTGTGTCAAACTCTGACACTCAAAATATCTAGCAGAGACAAATATAAAGTCAGAAAAAAGGTATGCTGACAATTCTGAAGATATTTCTATTTTTTATTTTACCAATAATTTTTAAGCCAGCTTTTTAATTAAAGATTTACTTAAATCATGTGAACTTAAAAATTGCTTGGACTTATTTATTTATGAGCACTCTTTTATTTATAAGCCATATTGGTATCCTATAAAAACAACACAACATCCAGATATGTACATACACACACAAAGATCCACAGCTTTTACCTTGGAATTCTAGCCATGAGATAGCAATACAAACTCAGTGGTCTATGAATGTGTTCACATGGCCAAACTTTGTCCTGATAGGTAATCCAATGAAGGATCTGCACCAGAATTTTGGGTAAAGTGATTTCCATGGCAGTTTGATTTGGAAAGGCAAACATCCCCAGACTCCAAAGAACACTGGAGGCAAACAGCATCACAGAAAAACACCACCTGGAACCTACTGACCAGGCCTAACTAGGCTTAGAACAGCAGCATAAAAGCTTGAATACATGGAACTCCATCCCACTTTCCTATTCAACAGCAAATCCAGATTCCAGTGAATACTGGGACCAAACAGTATTACAAAAGAGTATCAGTTTATTGAATTCTAATTTCCCATGACCATATTGACACATGCACAAATAATAACAAAACACAATCTCACTGCCTTAGCAAAAAACAAACACCAAGAGCAACCAAACTGAAGCAGTCAGGGTGCTTCCTCTCTCCATCAGTTGGGCTTGATGGACCTGCAAAGAAAAATTCCTCAAAAATGTCCCAAGTTGAGAGGAGCTAATCCTGTTGTCTGGTACCCACAAAAGACATTCACTTGCCTGGACACACACACAACAATTACACACAAACCTCCATGAGTGTCCAAATGGAAACAGAGTGCTTCTCGCTCTCAGTAGCTGGGCTTGTTCAATCTGCATAAAGAAATTCCTTTAACTTTTTTTCCACATTGAGAGGGGCAGATCCTGTTGTCGGGACCCACAAAGGACACTCACCTATCTGGATGCAGATGTCTTCAAAGGCTGTTCTTTCTAGGCAATTAGGAACAAGGTTGGGGCCACCAGTGGTGGGGCTGCAGAGAGAGAGACCAAGACTCCCTTCTGGCCAAAAAAGGGGTGCATAGCTGCTAAGGAGGGCTTCTGAAACTCTTCCGGCCCACAGTAGCTGAGACACAAGCAAAGACTTTCAGGTCAGGGAACCAAAATCTGTTACTGAAACACCAGGGGTTCAGTCTAGGTCCTGCAGCTTGCTGCACAGAAAGCCAATTGCTAAGATAATATGCGTTGCCAGGGAAGAAGGCTTTATCTGGGTGCTGCAGCCAAGAAAATGGGAGATGAATCTTAAATCCATCTCCCTGACTAAAATCAGGGGTTTATATAGCAGGGAAGAAATGTAACTACATGCAGGAAAACAGGAATTAAGCACGGATAAGGAAGTAGAGTTGATCAACAGGAAGCAGGCGATTGGTTAGACAATTGTGATGAGTGAGGGGTGTAGCTCCTCATTGTGCAGATGCGGTGATCTGGTAAGTTTCAGTTACTTGATACTATCTGGGAAACCAGATTGTTGATTTCCGGAGAAAGGAACTTAAATAAGACAAATGTAACTTTTTCAAGTTTTAAGACTGGGAGGGCAACCAGAAACATCAATTCTGTGGGCCAATCAGGCCAATTTTATGATCTTGTTTGCCATTGTTAAGTTTTTACTCTGAGAGAAATAGGAAGCTACTGAAGATGTTAAGCAAAGAAGTGACACAATTTGATGTGTTATCCTGGCTGCTGTACTAAGAATAGACTGGAGAGAAAGCAAAAGGTTAGAAGCAAGGAGATAAATCAGGAGAGAATGCAGAGACTTGGACCAGGCTGGCAGTGAGGAGTGAACAGATTCTGGATATATTTTGATGGTAGACTAGACAATTATTTAGTGATGGATTGAGAGAAAGATGTCAAACATTTTGTCTGAGCAACTGGTGTTATAGCTTTTCCATCAACCAAGAAGCCCGTGGTGGGGGTGTAGGGCCATGAGGAAGGACTGGGAGCACAGTTTTTACCCTGTGAAGCCTGAGATGAATCTGACATCCAAGTACAGATGCATTTCCAGGACTTTTATTTCTGAAAACCTTCAGGTCTGTTACATTTACCTCTAAGTTTTTCTTATAACATTTCAGGAAAAAAGATAGGAGACCATAGAATCATCAGGGTTTCCAAGTGTAAAGAGTAGCACATACCGACACATACAGAAATTATATAATTTGTTTAAAGATTCGGAGATAAGCACCAACACAAAGTTTCTTTCTTTCCTTTATACTAGGCAGATACTTTTAAAACAAATGTTTTCTGGGAATTGTTGTTGGTGGGGTATTCTTCCCCAGGCATTTGGGTTTTTTTTTTTTTTTTGAAAGACAAGGTTTCATTCTTGTCGTCTAGGCTGGAGTTCAGTGGCGCAATCTTGGCTGATTGCAACCTCCGCCTCCTAGGCTCAAGCCACCCTCCCACCTCAGCTTCCCTTTTAGCTGGGACTACAGGGTTGTACCATCACACCTAGCCAATTTTTGTGTTTTTAGTAGAGATGGGGTTTTGCCATGTTGCCCAGGCTGGTCTCCAACTGCTGGGCTCAAGTGATCTGCCCACCTGGGCCTCCCAAAGTGCTGGTATTACAGGCCTGAGCCTCCGCGCCTGGTCTTGGGTTGGTCATCTTTACCTCTCCTTCATAGGCACTTTAGGCAGCGTATTTAAGGCTAAATAGAAACGATGTAAGGATCTGGCCATTAATCACGTCAGTGTCCAATCCATTAAGCACTTTCCAATAGGCTTTCTGTGTGGTGAACTTGCTTTAGCTGCTTTTATCTTTAATTATACTTTCTATGATTTTCTTAGGACAGAAAAGGTGTGTTCCTTTAAATACATATTAAATACATATTTCATGTTCTCAGTAGAAATAAGAATGGCTTTAAGTATTTAAAAAATGTCTTTTCACCTTTAAAACAGTTTTCAAAAACTCAGAAATATGGCAAGACTAAGTGATAATAGGTCCTTTTATAAGAATATGGAGCATTAAAAATAATAGTGGCTTGAAAAGCCAATTTTACTTTTAAAATGTAGCAATTATTTTTGGCACACTGAAATAATAATACAGATTATGAAATCTTGCTGGGAGTCATAAAGAGTCAAAAAATGTTTTTAAAAGAGCAGAAACTAAGAAAAAGGGAAAAAAGGTGGTCTTCTTTTCTTTTCATAATCCAATGATCTAATTCTTCCATCAATAATGTTAATAACTCTTTAAGGACTCAGAATAAATATGAGGAGGCAACTCTAGTAAGTCATTTTGTTATGGAATACTTTGCCTCTGGCAAATATATTTATCCCAGGAATGTAAATAGCAAAGATTCAACTATTAAGTGATGTGAAAAACTCTGCTGATCCTGGATCAAAAGACAACCAGGTGCCGTGCTCCAGGTACTGTCATGGTCAATGACTGTCTGAGGCCAATGCACAGGCGGTAAAGGGATTTACCAAGACAGTAATGAGTTTAGAAAGGCAAATTTATTCAGAGAAAAGGGGGAGATACATTGCAAGGGAGCAGCAAGCAAGACAGCAGAAAGAAGTCTATCTACCAAGAGGCAGAGTCTGGAGGGGAATCTTATAAGGTTGTGCTGCTTAAGCTGAATGCTTGCAGACAGAATGCTTGGGTGCAGGTGGGCTGTGAGCTGGGTGCTGTAACAGGATGCTTAGGTGCTACTGCAACTATTTGCAGTTGACCTAATTAATCAGAACTTTCACTCCTCTCTACCCCTATATTTGTTCCTGCCAGTGAAGCCCACTTTTTTTTCTTTTAACTCCTTAGGGCTCCACAGCATAATCTTAGGAAGAGGGATTAGTACAAGATCAAGCCTAGAACAAGGAGAATCACTCCACAGATGACATATTAATAATTGACTAAAATAAATGCCTTGACAAAGGCTTTGCTTTCAGACTTTGCTGCTGAACAAAAAGTTGCATTTCTAGTGTCCCTTTTGTTCCAACCCCACCACTGAGGAGAATGAAAAAAAATCCAGCAATGGTTGCAAGATGTTTTATGAACAACCACAAAAAAGATGATTCATTCCTATTTCCTGCCTATGTTATGCTAAATTTCCAGACTCCTTTAAAATGGTTTTAATGTTTTCCTTCTGCATTTTCATGCTCAGGTAATAACTACAACATTCACTTTTAAGTAACTCACTGAATATCCCCCTTCTTTGTTCCCCTTGATAAACATTTAATTTTAACACAGTGTTTTAATGTTATAGTTGCCCTTCTGTTATATTTGAAGATACTGACTTCCCACACTATGCCTCAGTTTTAAAAATCTGAAAGTATGTATTACCATTAGCTCTTATGACAAGAATTTAAAGAAGTTCCCTGTCTGTCACTGAGATGGAGGATGACGGGAGGTGGGGAGGATTAATTTTCATAAGCAACAGTTACATCACACATAGATTCTGATCATACCTAGCACTCCAAATACATAGACTCAAAAGAGGTAGTCAACTCGATTTCTTTTTATTTTATTATTATTATTTTTTATTATACTGTAAGTTCTGGGTTACATGTGCAGAACGTGCCGTTTTGTTACATAGGTATACACATGCCCTGGTGGTTTGCTGCACCCATCAACCCATCACCTACATTAGGTATTTCTCCTAATATTATCCCTCCCCCAGCCCTCTGCTCCCCGACAGGCCCCAGTGTGTGATGTTCCCTCCCTGAGTCAATGGGTCCTCATTGTTCAACTCCCACTTATGAGTGACAACATGTGGTGTTTGGTTTTCTGATGTTGTTATAGTTTGCTGAGAATGAAGGTTTCCAGCTTCATCCATGTCCCTGCAAAGGACATGAACTCATCCTTTTTTATGGCTGCATAGTATTCCATGGTGTATATGTGCCACATTTTCTTAATCCAGTCTATCATTGATGGACATTTGGGTTGGTTCCAAGTCTTTGCTATTGTGAATAGTGCAGCAATAAATATAGGTGTGCATGTGTCTTTACTGTAGAATGATTTATAATCCTTTGGGTATATGTCCAGTAATGGGATGGCTGGGTCAAATGGTATTTCCAGTTCTAGATCCTTGAGGAATCATCACACTGTCTTCCACAATGGTTGAACTAATTTACACTCCCCTGGATTTCTTTTTATTGAAGTCTGACATTTCTACAAAATGGAGGCAGGAGCCCTTCCTAGTATTCCTGGATTGAAGCTGTGACAATTTCATGATGATGGTGATGATGATGATCATTACAAAGACTACAGAAACAGATGACAGGTATTCAGTGCTCCCCACATGCTGGTTACCGTACTGAGTGCTTCACTTGGCTTGCTGTGGTCCAGCCTCACATGACAGAGCAGTGAGGCTCAGTGAGAGGGCTCACACATCTGGGCAGCGGCAGAGCCTGTCCTCAGACTCAGGTCAGTGCTAATCACTCCCCTCCACAAGCTTCCCTCCCCCCAGCCTTGGGAGTCTTGCACTGGAATCCAGGCAGCTCAACTCCACACGCACACAGGGGCTGCCCCCAACATAGAGGGGATTGGTTCCTGGGCTCATAAGTGGTGAGAAATTCACTTTGAAACTCTGGGGATCTGACAGGGGATGCCTGTCATGATAACATCAATTAACTGACACACTAGAAGGGATCTTAGCAAGCAATCCTCCATTTCCCTCATTTTTTCAGTTGAGGAAATGGGAATCCTCAGAGGTGAAATGACTTGCCCATAGTTAACATGTCATTGAAATGGGAAGAACAGAATAAACAAACCAGAGACCTTACTGTGAATGGATGTGCAAAAAGAGACACAGAAGGACAAGGGACTGGGTGAATGGACATTGGCTAAATCATCTTTGCCATATTAAAAAATCCTCTATGAATTTATGGCTTCTGTAAAAATGTTGGGTTTTTAAAACATGCCTTCTTGTGTCAAATCAGAGTCTCCTCTAGTCACTCCCAGTTTGTTCATACTTCTCCCACTTCTGACACATCTAGTCCCAGAATTCTCCCTCTTTCCCTGCCATTTTCTTCCTTTGGACTCCATTAATCCTGCTGCATGATCCCAGATACCCTTACTTCTCTCCTCTGACACATCGCAGAGTGACCTCAGGACCTGGACATCCTCCATGGAGCCACGGCAGAGTCTCTCGAGGAAACTCAACTGTAAAGTGACATGTTGGGTTTTGAATTAGATGAAGGAATGATTTGTAGACTTTTCTTCAGAATATGCACCCCTTCAAAAAAAAAGGAAGGAAAAGATGAAACAGCCTAACTTCACTAAGTTCAAATGCAGTGCTTGGAAAGAGAATGAGAGTGATTTATAAAGAAGCTTACTAGAAGGTTGAGGGAAAAGCTGCTCAACAGGATGAAAGGCAAAGGCTGCACAGACTTGAAGGTAATATATGTAGTATGTGTTCATACAAATCATTGAAAAAAAAAAGATTGTGGAAGACTATAGATAGGAGAAAAAAAATATGTCTCCTGGGGTGGAGGAGTTATTGAATGTTTTGAGCTAGGGAGCAGATTTTTTGTGTGAAGACAATTTCCTAAGATTTTCACCCTGACAATGAATCACTCTGCAGACAACAGTGATGGGCCGTCTGTGGGAGGGAAGATGATGAATGTGTCCAGAAGCCTTGAGGTGACTAAGGAGCACTTGTGGAAACATTCGCTGACACTTTTCTAAGCTCTGTGTCTATGTTCTACTCGGCATTGTGTAAGGGATGGCCTAGTCCCCAGCTCACAGGTCCACAGCTGGGTTTCTGTCTTTCTCATGCGCCCACCTGACTCCTCACCCTCAGCATAATCCTTGAAAACTTTTCCCTCCTAGTTTTTCTGCTGCCTAAATTCCATCCGCCCCTCACTTATGAGTCACAGCTGGGTAATTAGTCAGTGTTAACTCATCTCCAAGCAGCAAAAAGCTAAATGCTCAGGGAGGATGGGTTATTTCCATCATCACAGCCCCTCCTGCATAGAATTCTCTGCTGAGATACAGGAATGCTGAGACACAGGCAGGCACATTCATGAACCCACTTATTCCTTCTCTCTCTCACTGCATTCCACTGACTATTACTGAGTACCTATTGTAGGCAAGGCACTGTGCCAGGCACGAAAACAGCTGGGCCATCTCCAACACTACCATTTTTTCTCATTAAAAACATCCAAAGACATTTGGTGGCAAATTTCATTATGGTTCATGCAAACATAAGGGGAATGGGTCCTGTAAATTACCAAGACATCCTAGACTGAGCTGAAGATGAATTCTCACAGAGCCGTTTTACACTTCTGCACTAAGATAGCCTGTGAGTTGTATTATTGTTGATTTGAAAAGTATCTCCATTTTATTATTGCTTTATACGCGTGTATATTTAATGTATTTTAAATCAAAAAGGTATTCTTCAGGTAAAGGACTTTCAGCTGCTTTTAGTTCAAATGAACAAACACTGAGTGAGAGTCATTAATTCATTCATCCAGCTGTGCATTCATTCAACTAACTAAATGAATATGTTTAGTTGGGGCTTATATACTGAGCATCACCTCAAGTGTTGTTACTATGGCATGTAAGGGTGTAAAACAAAGCAAACTGCAGACAAGGCATAGTTCCCATGCTAGGGGAGTTTACATTCTGGTGGAGTCAGACATCCTTTAAGTTTACACACGTATGTGACCTTCGATTATTATCACATGGGAAGTGCAGAGACTAAGATGTGCAATGGATGTGATGGGACCATGAAGGAGGATCCTCTTTGCTCCCTAATAGACCAATGAGATGAGAATCAAATCCCAGCTTCTTAGCCTTTCACTTATGGCCCCCACCTTTCCAACTCTGTAATCTTTTGCTTCCATATGCAAAGCCTCTGAGTAAAGAAATTGGCTTCCTAATTTTTACCCAAACATGTCACAAATATTTCCAATTTCATGTCTTTGCTTGCTTCCTATTCTTGTCTAGAGTGTCAGAAACTTTGTGGTGCTGATTCATTTAAATTCTACTTTTCCTTTAGGTGGCTGGCACAACTGATATTTATTTTTTTGTCATTGTTGATGAATGGAATGTTCTTTCAAATGTAATGTGTCACTGAATTCTTTCATTCTTCAAATAATCATTGAGTGGCTACTGCTGTACATGTTACTATTTCTTCCAGGCACTGGATTCACAGTGCTGAATACAACAAATATCTGTCCTTGTGGAGCTTATATTGTAGTTGAAGGAGGTAGAAACATACACGTAAACAAAATGTGTCAGGTGGCAATTAATAATATAAAGAAAAAGGGAGCAGGTTAAGCAAGATGGTGGGGGATGGGGAGTGTGATTATATATAGGTTGGCCTGGGGAGGTACCTATGCTGAGGCGAAATTTAAGAGAGATTTGTTGGAAGTGAGAGAGCAAGTTAGTAGCTATCTGGGGGAAGAGCGTTTCAAAAGAGGAGGCAACATAATGAGAAAGGGAAAGAGGGGTAGGAAAGGAGAGGCTTAGGCTCTGGAAGGACTTAGCTTTTATTCAGAATGAGGTGAAGCCTTCTGAAAGTCTTGAGCGGAAGAGTGACATTCTCTGACTTACGTGGCAAAAAAACAGTTCTGACTATGTGTGGCTATAGGTTACAAGGAGGCTAGGGTAGAAGAAGGGAGAGCCATTAGGGAGCTTTCATGATGAGGTAGGCGTGGACAGGAGTGTGGGAAGTGGAGAGAAGTGTTCAGAGCTGGTTGTATTCTGCACATATTTTAAAAGTAAAAGTCAGCAGAATCTGCTATTGGATAGCTGTGGGATGTAAGAGGAACAGGACTTAAGATGATGGCAAGGGCCCGGCGCGATGGCTCACGCCTGTAATCCCAGCACTTTGGGAGGCCCAGGCAGGCGGATCACGAGGTCAGGAGATGGAGACCATCCTGGCTAACATGGTGAAAGCCCGTCTCTACTAAAAATACAAAAAATTAGCGGGGCGTGGTGGCGGGCGCCTGTAGTCTCAGCTACTCAGGAGGCTGGGGCAGGAGAATGATGTGAACCCGGGAGGTGGAGCTTGCAGTGAGCCGAGATCGCGCCACTGCACTCCAACCTGGGAGACAGTGCCAGACTCCGTCTCAAAAAAAAAAAAAAGAAAAAAAAAGAAAAAAAAAAGATGATGGCAAGGTTTTTAGCCTGAGGAACCAAAATAATGGGCTTGTTATTTACTGAGTTTTCAAGATGTTTCAGAATGTTCGATGGTGGTAGAAACCAGAATGTTTGTTCTGGGTATGTTGAGTTTGAGATGCTCTTTAGACATCCATTCAGAGATGTCAGAAAGTTGTCTGGACATATGAGTGTGCCATTCAAGAAGTTCAAGCCAGAGATTGAATTTTTTTATTTGCATGTGTATAGATGATATTAAAGCCAGGTGACTGTATTTAGCGCTGAGAGACATAATCAAGACAGTGAGATAGAGAAGGAAGAATTTTAAGGATGAGATTTTAGGGTACTCCAACATTTAGAGGAAAGAAAAATGGGGAGGGACCAGCAAAGGAAGTTGTAGGGGCGAGTGAGGTGAGAGGAGAACCAAGACTGAGTGCAGCCAAGTGAACGAGGTAAGCAGGAGTCACCTCTGTCAAACATCACTCAGGCCTAAGAAGATGGGGACTTAAAATCCATCAGTGGATTAGAAAATGAAGTAGTCAGGCTGAGGCAGGAGAATGGCGTGAACCCGGGAGGCGGAGCTTGCAGTGAGCCGACATCCGGCCACTGCACTCCAGCCTGGGCGACAGAGCAAGACTCCGTCTCCAAAAAAAAAAAAAGAAAAGAAAATTGGGATTAGAAGCCTAACTGGAGAGGGATCAAGAGAGATCAGAGGAAAGGTATGGGCTCAATGAGTAGAGACATGTATTTTGAAGCGTTTTGTAACAGAGGCAAGCATAGATAAAAGATAGTGGCTTTCGGCAGATGTGGGAACAAGGGAAGATGTTTAAAGATGAAAGATATTATAGTTTGGCTATATGCCAGTGGAGATGATTCAACAGAGTGGGAAAAATGGATGATGCAAGAGAAAGAATGGCCATTGCTGGAGTAATATTTTTGAGTAGATAAGAGGAGGTGGGTCTAGCACAGACAGTTTATCCACAGCAAATGGAAGGAAGGCAGAGTGCAGGGTTAGAGGCATAATGGTAATTTGGGAGATGTGGTGAGAATTTGTGGCTGATTTATTCTAATGTTTTCTCAGTGAAATAGAAAACCCAGTCATCCACTGAGAATAATAGGGAAGGAAGTGTTTGAGATGAGTGAGGAAGGTGTGAAATAGTTGTCTATGAAATGAGAGAGTAAATTGACTAGAGAATGAGCAGGATAGCATGGCAATATCAAGGGTCCATTTAACGTAGGTGGTCATGAATTTAAACTGAGATTACCAAATGAAGTTACAGTGATAGAACATGAGTCATAATTTGCATCACATATAGCAAAACAATGACATAAAAGTATCTAGGTTATAAAAATACCTGGGATAAAGCATTAGCAATAGCAATGGATCTTTAAATATAATCCAATTTCAGGTAAATCTAAATTCTATATTTTCCAATACAGTCTTAAATGTCTCAGTAAGCCCATTTTCAAGCTCTATTGAAATGACATATACAAAAATCTCAACTTTGGGGCATGGCCTAAATACCAAAGTTAGTCAAGTTTACTGAACTGGAAAACTGATAAGTAGCTGATAAGTAGCAGAAAGTTGCCACCATAGGTAAATAGGTAGCAGATGGAGGAACCAGTTAAGAGTAGTGAGAAGAGGCTGATCAGCTGGGTTGGCTAAGCCTGAGACAGTGGTCTCACTGAAGCCCAGGCTGGACAGAGTGACAATGGCAATGCCCAGGGCAGTGGTAGTCATGGATAGATGGTCCATGTCAATATATGGTCAGTGTCTCTTCTATGAGTGATTGTGTGGTCTTGATGCCAAACCCATGCTGGTATGGGCAGTAATGGCAGAATGAAGGGGATTTTCCTGTCGTAAGGTCATGAAGGGGATGGAGAACATGGTTTTTGAAGAGTAGGAAATGAAAAGTGAAATGTTGTCTAGAAAAAAAAAAAAAGATTAGCATTGGCATAGAGCCATTCACTACTCAATGTGATCTTAATTGTCTAAATCCCACTTTATTTTTCATTTGCTATGTTAAAACATGATGCTTATTCCACTACATTTCTTGGTTACTTTTCCTGGAATTGGCCAAAGTATTCCAGAGTGATCTATATACAGCAAAAATTACTGCTCAGTTTACTGTACATTTCTATGACAGTGCAAGGGTCTGCCTTATCCATAATCTACTCCACATCTTTTTGGGGAACAAGGTGAAATATAATAAGTAAAAAAATCATTTTACAGTAAATTCTAAGCAGACAGACTAAGGTGGCTGCCATGAGCCTTGCCTCCTGTTGTTTGTGTGTTTGTGCAATCCCCTTCCCTTAAGTGATGAAGAAGAACTGGACTTGTAGCCTTTAGTCTGTAGCAAAGGTGTGGGGTTATCATGCCTGTGATTATGGTACATTATTTAAATTTTCATTTGCTAGTAGGCTGATAGTGGAGATGCTCCCTCTTCCAGGCTTCTTTTTTTTGTGGGCACATAGAAGATGTATATATTTATGGAGTATGTGAGATGTCTTGATACAGGCATGCAATATGAAATAAGCACATCATGGAGAATGGGGTATCCATCATCTCAAACATTTATCCTTTGAATTACAAACAACTCAGTTACACTCTTTATCTTAAAATGTGCAATTAAATTATTATTGACCATAATCACCCTATTGTGTTCTCAAACAGTAGGTCTTATTCATTCATTTTAACTATTTCTTGGTACCCATTAACCATCCCCTCCTCCCCTTACAGGCTTTGAAGAAGTCAGCTGCCATGCTGTGGGATGGCCTATGAAAAGGACCATGTGGCAGAGAACTGTGGGCAGCTTCTAGGTGCTGAGTGTGACCCCAGCTGACAGCCAGCAAGAAGTCAGGAACCTCCATCTTACAGCTGTGAGGAAATGAATTCTGCTGAGAACTGAAGGAATGTAGAAATGGACCCATCCCAAATCGGGCCTTCTCGATGAGAACAGGCCTGACCAACACCTTGATTATAGCCTCATAGAGGACCAAGCTAAGCTATGCCTGGACTCCTAACCCACGGAAACTGTGAGATAGTAAGTGTGCATTGTTTTAACCTGCTAAGTTTGTGGTAATTTGTTACACACAATACATAATAGTTCATATTCTATTTTTACTTTCTTGTTCAAATGTAAGTGTAAGAGAGATAGATGCTTGTTTGACAATCTCTGTCTTTCTACAGCTATCTGTGTGCTCTTTTTGTGAGTAGGATGATGGGGGGTGTGATATGGACTGGCATGATGACAAATCAATAACAAGGCTGAGAACAGGCATGAATGGAGCTCCCTGAGATGATGCAGCCCCTCCTTAAGTAAGGAGATGCACTAGCCCCACCATCCTTCCATTTTTACCAAATTGACACTTCCATTGGTGATACTCCCATTGGTCAGGCTGCAGATTTGTCCCCAGGGGGACATGAGAACTAGGCTTGTTTTCCAGGTGCCAGAGCTTCAGTTTATAATTTGTGGTGTTTGAGGGACTGATGTAAGTAAAGATGAATAGATGGATGGATGAATTGGAACAGACAGTCATCTCCAATAGGAAAAGAAAAAGCCTCCAAGTCACCCTGCCTGGGACTGCTTCACTACTTTGCATCCATGTACAAAGGACATCTTGTGGTCATTACAAGTCAGTCAGTTTTCTCTCTCACTCTCAACCCCACCCAAGTTTCTTCATTTACAAGCATGTCTCACAATTGTAAAATAATAAAAAAAAAAATCTCAAATCTCAAGACACCCTGTGAAAATGTAATGAAAAGCCACTACCAAACACATTACCCATTAATAAAATTCAGTAATTTTTATTCCTGTGCTGAGAAGCTAAGTTAGAGGACATGGGAAATAGAGACCTGTGCTATAAAAAATAGAACGAATGGCATTCATTCTCTTAAACAATCAAAATTTGACTGATGATTTTCCTGATTTACGTCACTCTTTATTGTAAGCCAACATGCACAGTCCAGCTTGAATCTGCAAGAGTCATAAAGGAAACCTCAAATGGATGTTCATACTATAGTCCTCCTGGGGCATAAGCATTAACGGTTCATAGAAGAAAATAGAATTACCAGCCTTTACTGCTTAAAGGCCTTTTATCTCTACTGTACATACATTCTGACAGAGTGATTACCCTAATCTCAAGTGTTGAGAACAAATTAGTTCATTTTAAAATTCATTATTTACAAAGGATTTAGTTCAATATTGAGTTTCTAAATGAACCTCTACATCACATAAGATTAAATCCAGCCTAGTGTATCCAGGGTGTGAGTAGTAGTAGGAGATGATGGAGAGGCATAGAATGTACCAAATTCTATAGTAATTATATTCTCACAAGTAATTGGCACAGTTTTTTTTTCTGGCAAATAATAAACTACTGCTCATGCCAGTTTCTTATGAAAAATAAAAAATCAGAATCAATTTCTAACTTTGTCTTGTAATTATTTATATTGAGTAACAAAATCTTAAATTCTAAATACTGACTCTTCTCAACTCTGTACAAAATTCTGGAAAATTAAAAAATCTATGCTTGCATCATCTACCTGTATTAATCCTCCAACTTGATGTTTAAACAGCCCAAAATATTCTGCAACCAGAACAATGTCTAATTTGCTTCTTGAACCTATAGAAATTGTTTGTTTTCTGTAAGTGTAAAAATGTATGAGAGCAAATGTTCCTTACTTTCCCATGGATAGTAAAGGTTTGTGGAAAGGAAAGATAATGGACCTGCTATTTCATGTTAATTGTTTTGTATGTGTTACTCTGTAGCTTTATAAAACATAGATTATTTAAATATTAGTAAAAATCAAATAAATACTAAAACTAAACATAAATTAGACAAAGATTGCAAGCATAAAAATAAGACTGAGACAGGCGGATACAAGGTCAAAAGATCTCATGAGACCATCCTGTCCAACATGGTGAAACCCTGTCTCTACTAAAAATACAAAAATTAGCCAGGCGTGGTGGCTCGCACCTGTAATCCCAGCTACTCAGGAGACTGAGGCAGAAGAATCTTTTGAACCTGGGAGGTGGAGGTTGCAGTGAGCCGAGATTGTGCCACTCCACTGCAGCCTGGTGACAGAGTGAGGCTCTGTCTCAAAAAAAATAAAAAAAATTGCACCAAATTTAGGCATGAAGAGTTGTTTGATATTATCAAAGGAAAGATTTGTATGTCTTGTAGGCTCTTTATTAACTCAAAGCCTGTCTTGTTTTTTTGTTTTTTTGTTTTTCAATTTCCATCCCCACTCCCTGAAAACATACAGAGAGCAGTTAAAAAACCCTGAATTCTTTCTCCCAAGTCTTTTCTCACACCCTCCAGGGCCTGGCACCATCAAGAAAAAATATCTGGACAAAACCACCAACTGTCAACAAAGCCAAGGGTCTAGTAGAAAAGCAAGCATAGCAGGAAACGGGAGAGTAAATGAAGTTTAAAAAGATGGAGGCTTGGCCCTGCGTGCCTATGTGCATGCAGAGACACACACCCCTCACTCACACACTCTCCCATCTCTCTGACCTTACCTTTTTTTCTTTTTTTTTGAGATGAAGTCTCTTTCTGTCGCCCAGGCTGGAGTGCAGTGATGTGATCTTGGCTCACTGCAACCTCCGCCTGCCAGGTTCAAGCAATTCTCCTGCCTCAGCCTCCCAAGTAGCTGAGACTACAGGCACGTGCCATGCCACCACGCCTGGCCAATTTTTTGTATTTTTAGTAGAGAAGGAGTTTCGCCGTGTTAGCCAGGGTGGTCTCGATCTCCTGACCTCGTGATCCACTCACCTCAGCTTCTCAAAGTGCTGGGATTACAGGCGTGAGCCACCGTCCCCGGCTCTGACCTTATCTTATATGGCTCTACAACATCTCACTCTGTTCCAGCCATGGCAGCCGCTTTTTCTGCTCTGTGAACATTCCAGCTCTTTCCTGCCTCAAGGCCTCGACTTTTCCTGTCTGCAATATCCTTTACCAAATACTCACATGGCTCATTCCTTCATGTCTCCACTCAAATGTCGCCTTATTTTTGAGGCATTCCCTGAACTCTTCATAGCACTTACCCACATCAGACATATTCATTACAGAATAGAACTATATATGTGAATAAATATTTACATGAATAAATACATGTATTATATATACTGAATATAAATATATACACAAATATTTATAGTCATTTCTTTTTTTTTAAAATTTATTTATTATTATTATACTTTAAGTTCTAGGGTACGTGTGCATAACGTGCAGGTTTGTTACATATGTATACTTGTGCCATGTTGGTGTGCTGCACCCATCAACTCGTCAGCACCCATCAACTCGTCATTTACATCAGGTATAACTCCCAATGCAATCCCTCCCCCCTCCCCCCTCCCCATGATAGGCCCCGGTGTGTGATGTTCCCCTTCCCGAGTCCAAGTGATCTCATTGTTCAGTTCCCACCTATGAGTGAGAACATGCGGTGTCTGGTTTTCTGTTCTTGTGATAGTTTGCTAAGAATGATGGTTTCCAGCTGCATCCATGTCCCTACAAAGGACACAAACTCATCCTTTTTTATGGCTGCATAGTATTCCATGGTGTATATGTGCCACATTTTCTTAATCCAGTCTGTCACTGATGGACATTTGAGTTGATTCCAAGTCTTTGCTATTGTGAATAGTGCCGCAATAAACATACGTGTGCATGTGTCTTTATAGCAGCATAATTTATAATCCTTTGGATATATACCCAGTAATGGCATGGCTGGGTCATATGGTACATCTAGTTCTAGATCCTTTGAGGAATCGCCATACTGTTTTCCATAATGGTTGAACTAGTTTACAATCCCACCAACAGTGTAAAAGTGTTCCTATTTCTCCACATCCTCTCCAGCACCTGTTGTTTCCTGACTTTTTAATGATCGCCATTCTAACTGGTGTGAGATGGTATCTCATTGTGGTTTTGATTTGCATTTCTCTGATGGACAGTGATGATGAGCATTTTTTCATGTGTCTGTTGGCTGTATGCCTGTCTTCTTTTGAGAAATGTCTGTTCATATCCTTTGCCCACTTTGGAATGGGGTTGTTTGTTTTTTTCTTGTAAATTTGTTTGAGGTCTTTGTAGGTTCTGGATATTAGCCCTTTGTCATATGAGTAGATTGCAAAACTTTTCTCCCATTCTATAGGTTGCCTGTTCACTCTGATGTTAGTTTCTTTTGCTGTGCAGAAGCTCTTTAGTTTAATGAGATCCCATTTGTCAATTTTGGCTTTTGCTACCATTGCTTTTGGTGTTTTAGACATGAAGTCTTTGCCCATGCCTATGTCCTGAATGGTACTACCTAGGTTTTCCTCTAGGATTTTTATGGTATTAGGTCTAACATTTAAGTCTCTAATCCATCTTGAATTAATTTTCGTATAAGGAGTAAGGAAAGGATCCAGTTTCAGCTTTCTACTTATGGCTAGCCAATTTTCCCAGCACCATTTATTAAATAGGGAATCCTTGCCCCATTTCTTGTTTCTCTCAGGTTTGTCAAAGATCAGATGGCTGTAGATGTGTGGTATTATTTCTGAGGACTCTGTTCTGTTCCATTGGTCTATATCTCTGTTTTGGTACCAGTACCATGCTGTTTTGGTTACTATAGCCTTGTAGTATAGTTTGAAGTCAGGTAGCGTGATGCCTCCAGCTTTGTTCTTTTGACTTAGGATTGTCTTGGAGATGCGGGCTCATTTTTGGTTCCATATGAACTTTAAAGCAGTTTTTTCCAATTCTGTGAAGAAAGTCATTGGTAGCTTGATGGGGATGGCATTGAATCTATAAATTACTTTGGGCAGTATGGCCATTTTCACGATATTGATTCTTCCTATCCATGAGCATGGTATGTTCTTCCATTTGTTTGTGTCCTCTTTGATTTCACTGAGCAGTGGTTTGTAGTTCTCCTTGAAGAGGTCCTTTACATCCCTTGTAAGTTGGATTCCTAGGTATTTTATTCTCTTTGAAGCAATTGTGAATGGAAGTTCATTCATGATTTGGCTCTGCGTTTGTCTGTTACTGGTGTATAAGAAAGCTTGTGATTTTTGCACATTAATTTTGTATCCTGAGACTTTGCTGAAATTGCTTATCAGCTTAAGGAGATTTTGGGCTGAGACAATGGGGTTTTCTAAATATACAATCATGTCATCTGCAAAGAGGGACAATTTGACTTCTTCTTTTCCTAACTGAATACCCTTGATTTCTTTCTCTTGCCTGATTGCCCTAGCCAGAACTTCCAACACTATGTTGAATAGGAGTGGTGAGAGAGGGCATCCCTGTCTTGTGCCAGTTTTCAAAGGGAATTTTTCCAGTTGTTGCCCATTCAGTATGATATTGGCTGTGGGTTTGTCATAAATAGCTCTTATTATTTTGAGGTACGTTCCATCAATACCGAATTTATTGAGCGTTTTTAGCATGAAGGGCTGTTGAATTTTGTCAAAAGCCTTTTTTGCATCTATTGAGATAATCATGTGGTTCTTGTCTTTGGTTCTGTTTATATGCTGGATTATGTTTATTGATTTGCGAATGTTGAACCAACCTTGCATCCCAGGGATGAAGCCCACTTGATCATGGTGGATAAGCTTTTTGATGTGTTGCTGAATCCGGTTTGCCAGTATTTTATTGAGGATTTTTGCATCGATGTTCATCAGGGATATTGGTCTAAAATTCTCCTTTTTTGTTGTGTCTCTGCCAGGCTTTGGTATCAGGATGATGTTGGCCTCATAAAATGAGTTAGGGAGGATTCCCTCTTTTTCTATTGATTGGAATAGTTTCAGAAGGAATGGTACCAACTCCTCCTTGGGCCTCTGGTAGAATTCAGCTGTGAATCCATCTGGTCCTGGACTTTTTTTGGTTGGTAGGCTATTAATTATTGCCTCAATTATAGAGCCTGCTATTGGTCTATTCAGGGATTCAACTTCTTCCTGGTTTAGTCTTGGGAGAGTGTAAGTGTCCAGGAAATTATCCATTTCTTCTAGATTTTCCAGTTTATTTGCATAGAGGTGTTTATAGTATTCTCTGATGGTAGTTTGTATTTCTGTGGGGTCGGTGGTGATATCCCCTTTATCATTTTTAATTGCGTCGATTTGATTCTTCTCTCTTTTCTTCTTTATTAGTCTTTCTAGTGGTCTGTCAATTTTGTTGATCTTTTCAAAAAACCAACTCCTGGATTCATTGATTTTTTGGAGGGTTTTTTGTGTCTCTATCTCCTTCAGTTCTGCTCTGATCTTAGTTATTTCTTGCCTTCTGCTAGCTTTCGAATGTGTTTGCTCTTGCTTCTCTAGTTCTTTTAATTGTGATGTTAGAGTGTCAATTTTAGATCTTTCCTGCTTTCTCCGGTGGGCATTTAGTGCTATAAATTTCCCTCTACACACTGCTTTAAATGTGTCCCAGAGATTCTGGTATGTTGTATCTTTGTTCTCATTGGTTTCAAAGAACATCTTTATTTCTGCCTTCATTTCGTTATGTACCCAGTAGTCATTCAGGAGCAGGTTGTTCAGTTTCCATGTAGTTGAGCGGTTTTGATTGAGTTTCTTAGTCCTGAGTTGTAGTTTGATTGCACTGTGGTCTGAGAGACAGTTTGTTATAATTTCTGTTCTTGTACATTTGCTGAGGAGTGCTTTACTTCCAATTACGTGGTCAAGTTTGGAGTAAGTACGATGTGGTGCTGAGAAGAATGTATATTCTGTTGATTTGTGGTGGAGAGTTCTATAGATGTCTATTAGGTCTGCTTGCTGCAGAGATGAGTTCAATTCCTGGATATCCTTGTTAACTTTCTGTCTCGTTGATCTGTCTAATGTTGACAGTGGAGTGTTGAAGTCTCCCATTATTATTGTATGGGAGTCTAAGTCTCTTTGTAAGTCTCTAAGGACTTGCTTTATGAATCTGGGTGCTCCTGTATTGGGTGCATATATATTTAGGATAGTTAGCTCTTCCTGTTGAATTGATCCCTTTACCATTATGTAATGGCCTTCTTTGTCTCTTTTGATCTTTGATGGTTTAAAGTCTGTTTTATCAGAGACTAGTATTGCAACCCCCCCTTTTTTTGTTCTCCATTTGCTTGGTAAATCTTCCTCCATCCCTTTATTTTGAGCCTATGTATGTCTCTGCGTGTGAGATGGGTCTCCTGAATACAGCAGACTGATGGGTCTTGACTCTTTATCCAGTTTGCCAGTCTGTGTCTTTTAATTGGAGCATTTAGTCCATTTACATTTAAGGTTAAGATTGTTATGTGTGAACTTGTTCCTGCCATTATGATATTAACTGGTTATTTTGCTCGTTAGTTGATGCAGTTTCTTCCTAGCCTCGATGGTCTTTACATTTTGGCATGTTTTTGCAATGGCTGGTACCGGTTGTTCCTTTCCTTGTTGAGTGCTTCCTTCAGGGTCTCTTGTCAGGCAGGCCTAGTGGTGACAAAATCCCTAAGCATTTGCTTATCTGTAAAGGATTTTATTTCTCCTTCACTTATGAAACTTAGTTTGGCTGGATATGAAATTCTGTGTTGAAAATTCTTTTCTTTAAGAATGTTGAATATTGGCCCCCACTCTCTTCTGGCTTGGAGAGTTTCTGCCGAGAGATCTGCTGTTAGTCTGATGGGCTTCCCTTTGTGGGTAACCCGACCTTTCTCTCTGGCTGCCCTGAAGATTTTTCCTTCATTTCAACTTTGGTGAATCTAGCAATTATATGTCTTGGAGTTGCTCTTCTCGAGGAGTATCTTTGTGGCGTTCTCTGTATTTCCTGGATTTGATGTTGGCCTGCCCTACTAGGTTGGGGAAGTTCTCCTGGATGATATCCTGAAGAGTGTTTTCCAACTTGGTTCCATTTTCCCCCTCACTTTCAGGCACCCCAATCAGACGTAGATTTGGTCTTTTTACATAATCCCATACTTCTTGCAGGCTTTGTTCATTTCTTTTTCTTCTTTTTTCTTTTGGTTTCTCCTCTTGCTTCATTTCATTCATTTGATCCTCAATCGCTGATACTTTCTTCTAGTTGATCGAGTCGGTTACTGTAGCTTGTGCATTTGTCACGTATTTCTCGTGTCATGGTTTTCATCTCTTTCATTTCGTTTATGACCTTCTCTGCATTAATTACTCTAGCCATCAATTCTTCCACTTTTTTTTCAAGATTTTTAGTTTCTTTGCGCTGGGTATGTAATTCCTCCTTTAGCTCTGAGAAATTTGATGGACTGAAGCCTTCTTCTCTCATCTCGTCAAAGTCATTCTCCGTCCAGCTTTGATCCGTTGCTGGCGATGAGCTGCGCTCCTTTGCCGGGGGAGATGCGCTCTTATTTTTTGAATTTCCAGCTTTTCGGCCCTGCTTTTTCCCCATCTTTGTGGTTTTATCTGCCTCTGGTCTTTGATGATGGTGATGAACTGATGGGGTTTTGGTGTAGGTGTCCTTCCTGTTTGATAGTTTTCCTTCTAACAGTCAGGACCCTCAGCTGTAGGTCCATTGGAGATTGCTTGAGGTCCACTCCAGACCCTGTTTGCCTGGGTATCAGCAGCAGAGGCTGCAGAAGATAGAATATTTCTGAACAGCGAGTGTACCTGTCTGATTCTTGCTTTGGAAGCTTCCTCTCAGGGGTGTACTCCACCCTGTGAGGTGTGGGGTGTCAGACTGCCCCTAGTGGGGGATGTCTCCCAGTTAGGCTACTCAGGGGTCAGGGACCCACTTGAGCAGGGAGTCTGTCCCTTCTCAGATCTCAACCTCCGTATTGGGAGATCCACTGCTCTCTTCAAAGCTGTCAGACAGAGTCGTTTGCGTCTGCAGAGGTTTCTGCTGCTTTTGTTATTGTTTACTGTGCCCTGTCCCCAGAGATGGAGTCTACAGAGACAGGCAGGTTTCCTTGAGCTGCTGTGAGCTCCACCCAGTTCGAGCTTCCCAGCAGCTTTGTTTACCTGCTTAAGCCTCAGCAATGGCGGGCGCCCCTCTCCCAGCCTTGCTGCTGCCGTGCCAGTAGATCACAGACTGCTGTGCTAGCAATGAGGGAGGCTCTGTGGGCATGGGACCCTCCCGGCCAGGTGTGGGATATGATCTCCTGTGCCTGTTTGCTTAAAGCGCAGTATTGGGTTGGGAGTTACCCGATTTTCCAGGTGTTGTGTGTCTCAGTTCCCCTGGCTAGGAAAAGGGATTCCCTTCCCCCTTGCGCTTCCCAGGTGAGGCGATGCCTCTCCCTGCTTCAGCTCTCACTGGTCGGGCTGCAGCAGCTGACCAGCACCGATCGTCCGGCACTCCCCAGTGAGATGAACCCAGTACCTCAGTTGAAAATGCAGAAATCACCAGTCTTCTGTGTTGCTCGCGCTGGGAGTTGGAGACTGGAGCTGTTCCTATTCGGCCATCTTGCTCCGCCCCTTATAGTCATTTCTTATTTAGATTATGAACACCATAAGGGTAGACCCTTTCTTTTGTGTATTGTTTAAGTCCCATCAACTGAAAAAGTATGTAGCTCATTACAGGCACTCAATCCATATCGAGTGAATGTGAGAGGAAGGAAGAGTGAGACTACAGAGGACAGATTTCACCTGATTATTAATCAAGATGAATTAAGTAAAATTGAGACTCAACACAAGGACAAAACAAAAGAAATATTTTGCACAATTCTCTGAATTATATGTATATGTACATGTATATGCTTGGCAATTCAATAAAAGCGAGTTTTTCTTTCTAATAACAAACTGTACTTACGTACTCCTTCCTTCCTTCCCTCCCCCTCCCTCCCTCCCTCCCTCCCTCCCTCCCTCCCTCCTTCCTTCCTTCCTTCCTTCCTTCCTTCCTTCCTTCCTTCCTTCCTTCCTTCCTTCCTTCCTTCTTTTCTTCTTTCTTTCCAGAGTCTTGCTCTGCCACCTAGGCTGGAGTGCAGTGGCATGATCTCAGCTCCCAGGTTCAAGTGATTCTCCTGCCTCAGCCTCCAAAATAGCTGGGACTCCAGGTGTGTGCCACCACGCCCAGCTATTTTTTTGTATTTTTAATAAAGACGGGGTTTCGCCATGTTAGGCAGGTTGGTCTTGATCTCCTGACCTCGTGATCCGCCCGTCTCAGCCTCCCAAAGTGCCACGATTACAGGTGGGAGCCACTGCACCAGGCCTTTATGCACTCTTTCAAAATTTAAGGATGTAGCTGGGGTTATAAGATCACTTCAAAGAAATTCTTACCAATATAGTCCATATATTACTTGGAAAACATTCTAGATGAACAGAGATGAAATATTACATAGGTATTTTTGCATGTATCTCATTTGTTGTTCTTTTTTTTTTCTTTTTTGAGATGGAGTCTCACTCTGTTGCCAGGCTGGAGTGCAGCCGCACGATCTCGGCTCACTGCAAAGTCCGCCTCCCGGGTTCAAGAGATTCTCCTGCCTCAGCCCTGCTAGTAGCTGGGATTACAGACATGTGCCACCATGCCCAGCTAATGTTTGTATTTTTAGTAGAGACAGTTTCACCATGTTGGCCAGGCTGGTCTCAAACTCCTGGCCTAGGTGATCTGCCTGCCTCTGCCTCACAAAGTGCTGGGATTACAGGTGTGAGCCACCATGCTGGCCCATGTAGTTCTTTTTTATTACAGAAAAAATACACTCCTAAAGCAAGACTTCTATTTTCATAAAAGTTTCCTGTTACTATTTATTGTCTCAGAATTTGAACACTTAGTATCAGGGGTCCCAATCCCCCAGGCCATGGACTTTTATTGGTCTGTGGCCTGTTAAGAATGGGGCCACACAGCAGGAGGTGAGTGGTTGATGAGTGAGCATTAGGGTGGAGCTTCGCCTCCTGTCAGATCAGTGGTGGCATTAGATTCTCATAGGAGTGTGAACCCTAATGTGAACTGCACGTATGAGGGATCTAGGCTGTGTGCTCCTTATGAGAATCTAATGCCTGATGATCAGAGGTGGAACAGTTTCATCCCCAAACCACGCCCTCCTTTATCCATGGAGAAACAGTCTTCCACAAAACCAGTCCCTGTGCCAAAAAGGTTGGGGACCACTGCTCACTGCTTAAGATCCTGTCCTCAGTAACTAGTCATCATGAAGAAAAGTGTCAGTTTTTCCTCGTTCAAGATTTTACTAACTAGCAGGAGAATGTGACTTTTAAGAGCTAATTCCCTTCTCCCTTCCAGTGTGTAAACAGATCTAGAAGAGAGAGAACAGGCCACAAAACCGTGAGACAGAAGCCAACTTTCTTTTTCTAAACTCTGAAAGAACAAAATATACAGTCTAACTGGCCTCCAAGGATTGCCAGATGGATTAGTTAAAATAATTTAAAAAATAATTTTTTAGATGAAAGCGACCACAGAAAAGCTAAATCTTACTATTACCTTAGCTGAATACTTTGCTAATCTGTCCATGCTGCATTACAGAATCTACACAACAAATTCCACACACACTGACTTAATGACCTTAGAAGTCTTGAAGAAATTTTCATTCATGCTCACTGTGGAGAGGGCCAAAGATTCCCTGAATGTGTGGTCTACTGCCATCTAAGGCCCACATTTAACACACCTGACTGAGATGGAGGCCTATGGGGACACGTTCCTCTTCTTAATTAGCTGGAAAGGAGTTAAGAAAAACCCTTGCTTAGTTCTAGACCTACAAAAACAATTAGCCACACAAAAATAGAGAGAGACTTCAACATCCCACTGACAGCATTAGATCATTGAGAAAGAAAACTAACAAATAAATTCTGGACTTAAATTTGACACTTGATGAATCGGACCTAGTAGACATCTACGCAATACACCACAGAGTATATATTCCTCTCATCTGCACATGTAACATACTCCAGGATCAACCACATGCTCAGCCATAAAGCAAGTCTCAATAAATTCAGAAAAATCAAAATCATACCACACATACCTGTGGATGATAGTAGAATAAAAATAGAAGTCAATACCAAGAAGGTATATCAAAACCACACAATAGACCACTAGCAAGGCTAAAAAAGGAAAATGAGAGAAGAACTGAATAAACACAATCAGAAATGACAAAGGTGACATTGCAACTGATCCCACAGAAATACAAAAGATCCTCAGAAACTATTATGAACACCTCATATCCATAAACCATAAAATCTAAAGGAAATGAATGAATGAATTCCTGGAAACACTCAAATTTCAAGATTGAATAAAAAAAAAACCCTGAAACTCTAAATAGATGAATTTTGAGTTCTAAAATTGAATCAGTAATAAAAAACTTACAAACGAAACCTCCCCCACCTCAAAAACAAAACAGAAGAAACAAACAAAAAACCAGAAACAACAGCAACAACAAAAAAACAAGCCCCAGACCAGGAGGATTTATAGCCAAATTCTACCAGACATACAAAGAAGAGCTGCTACCAATTCTACAGAAGCTATTCCAAAAAATCAAGGAGAAGGGACTCCTGCCTAACTCACACTATGAAGACAGCATCACCCTGACACCAGGACGTGGCAAAGAAAATAAAAAATAAAACAACAGGCCTATTTAATAGCCATATGAGTTTAGACACAAAAATCCTAAATAAAATACTAGCAAAAAAATATAGCAGAACATCAATAAGTTAATTCACCATGATCAAGTAGGCTTCATTCCTGGGATGCAAGATTGGTTCAACATATACAAATCAACAAATGTGATTCACCACATAAACAATTAAAAACAAAATCCATATAATAATCTCAATAGACACAGAAAAACTTTTGATAAAATTCAACATTCTTTCATGATAAAAACCCTAAAAAAACTAGGCATCAAAGGAACATACCTAAAAATATATGAGACATCTATGACAAAGCCACAACCAACATCATACTAAATGGATGAAAGTTGAAAGCATTTCCTTTGAGAAATGGAACAAGACAAGGATGTGAAGTTTTAGCCAGAGCAATCAGACAAAACAAAGAAATGAAAGGCAACCAAATAGGAAAAGAAGAAATCAAACTCTCTCTCTTCATGGATGATATGATTCTATACCTAGAAAACCTAATGAGTTTCCCAAAAGGCTCCTGGAACTGGTAAACAATTTCAGGAAAGTTTCAGAATAAAAAAATCAATATACAGAAATCAGTAGCATTTCTATACACCAATAATGTTCAAGCTGAGAGCCAAATCAAGAATGCAATCCCATTTACAATAGCCACACATACAAAAAAAAAAATACTTAAGAATACATCTAACCAATGAAGTGAAAGAGAACTACAAAACACCACTGAAAGATACATGTACAAATGCAAAAGCATTCCATACTCAAGGATTGGAAGAATCGATGTCGTTAAAATGGCCATAGAGTCTAAAGCAATCTACAGATCCAATGCTACGCCTATCAATCAAACTACCAATGCCATTATTCACATAATTAGGAAAAAAGCTATTCTAAAATTTATATGGAACCAAAAAAGTGCTTCAATAGCCAAAGCAATCCTAAACAAAAGGAGGCATCACATTACCCAACTTCAAATTATACTGTAAGTCTACAGTAACCAAACAGCATGGCTCTGGTACAAAAACAGACACACAGACCAATGGAACAGAATAGGAAACCCAGAAATAAAACCACACACCTAGAGACATCTAATCTTCAACAAAGTTGATGAAAATAAGCAATGGAGAAAGGACTCCCTAGTCAATCAATGATGCTGGGATAGCTGGCTAGTTACTTGCAGAAGAATGTAAATGGACCCTTACCTGTGACCATATACAAAAATTAACTCTAGGAGAGTTAAATATTTAAATGTAAGACCTCAAACTATAAGAATTCTGGAAGAAAACCTAGAAAATACCATTCTGGACATTGGCCTTGGGAAAGAATGATAAGTTTCTGAAAGCAATTGAAACAAAAACAAAAGTTGACAATTGGGACCTAATTAAACTAAGGAGCTTCTGTGCAGCAGAATAAACCACAAACAGAGTAAACAACCTTCAGAATGGGAGATAATATTTGCAAACGATGCATCTGAAAAAGGTCTAATACCTGAAATCTATAAAAAGACAACTTAACAAGCACAAAACAAATAACCCCAGTAAAAAGTGGGCAAAGGACATGAACGGACACTCAAAAGAAGGCATACAAGCAGCCAACAAACACACAAAAAAAGCTTGAGATCACTAATCATCAGAGAAAGGCAAATCAAAACCACAGTAAGGAACCATCTCACACAGTCAGAATGGCTATTGTGAAAAAGTCATATAATAACAGATGCTCGTGAGGCTGCAGAGAAAGGGAACACCTATACATTGTTGATGGGAATGCAAATTAGCTCAGCCACTGTGGAAAACAGTTTGGAGATTTCTCAAAGGACTTAAAACAGAGCTACCATTCAACCCAGCAATCCCATTACTGGGTATATATCCGAAAGAGAAAACATTGTTTGACCAAAAGCCAAATGCACTCATATGTTCGTTGCAGCATTATTCACAATAGAAAATACATGGAATCGACCTAGGTGCTCATCAGTGGTGGACTGGATAAAGAAAATGTGATATGTATACACCATGAATACTATGCAGCCATAAAAATGAATGAAATTATGTCCTTTGTAGCATCATGGATACAGCTCGAGGCCCTAATCCTAAGTGATTTATGCAGGAGGATAAAACCAAATACTTCATGTTCTCACTTATAAGTGGGAGATACACATTGGGTACTCATGAACATAAAGATGGGAACAATAAATACTGTGCCCTAATACAGAGGTCAGATATGGAGGGGGGCATCAAAAGAAAAACTACCTACTGGGTATATGTTTATTATCTGGGAGATGGGATCCATACCCCAAATCTCATCACCACGCAAGATACTTATGTAACAAACCTGCACATACATCCCCTGTATGTAAAATAAAAGTTGAAATTATAAAAATAAAAATAAGTAGGACATAAACTTTGGGTACTCCTTAACATAAAGATGGCAATGATAGACACTGGAACTGCTAGACGGGGAAAAACATGTGGCAGAGTGGCAAAGTAGCAAAGAGACAGTAGGAATACATGATCCAACTATTACTTTTTGCCATTTTATACTATGCTCACTACCTAGGTTTTGGGATTATTTGTATCCTAAACCTCAGTAACATGCAATATACCCATGTAACAAATCTGCACATATACCCCCTGAATCTAAATACACATTCAAAGTATAAACAAGAAAAAAAGAAAAATCTTTACTGACATACCTATCCAGACTCCACTACATGTGCTCCTAGAGATGAGTTTCAATATAGCAGACATGCCAAACCACGAGCGAAGGACAGATTCTAATAATGCATATTCATTATTAACATTTCATGATGCTACCAAGTTTGGTCATTTTATTAGGATGTATATAGTTCAGGTTAAAAAAAAAGATGACTAAAGGTGACTAAAATCCAATTGAACATAAGGTACTGTTAACAAAACACCAGGGGTTCAGTCTGGTTCCTGCGGCTCATAGCACAGAAAGCCAATCGTTGAAACAACTAGGATTGCCAGGGAAGAAGGTTTTATTTGGCAGCCAAGGAGATGGGAGATCAGTCTTAAATCCATCTCTCTAGCAGACTAAAATCAGAGGTTTATAGAGCAGAAATGTAACTACATGCAGGAAAACAGGTATCAGGGAGGGGTGAAGAAGAGGAGTTGGTCAACAGGAAACAGGTGGTCATTTAGGCAATCATGGTGGGTGTATTAGTTCATTCTCATGATGCTGAGAAAGACATACCCAACACTGGGTAATTTATACAGGAAAAATGATTTAATGGACTTACAGTTCCACGTGGCTGGGAGGCCTCATAATCATGGCAGAAGGCAAGGAGGAGCAAGTCACATTTTACATGGATGACAGCAGGCAGAGAGCTTGTGCAGGGAAATTCTCCTTTATAGAACCATCAGATCTTGTGAGACTTATTCACTATCACAAGAACAGCATGGGAAAAACCTGCCTCCATGATTCAATTATTTCCCACTGAGTCCCTCCCACAACATGTGGGAATTCAAAATGAGATTTGGGTGGAGACAGAGTCAAATCCTATCAGTGGATAAGAGATCTGGTTCCTCATTGTCCAGATGCAAGGATTTGGTAAGTTTCAGATCCTTGATACTGTCTGGGAGGCCTGATGGTTGGTTATCTGAGAAAAGAACTCAGATAAGACAATTGTAACTGTCTCAAATTTTAAGACTGGGAGGGTCAATTTCTATGTTTATTCAAAATAAACCATAAACATCAGTTCAACAGGACAATTGGCCCAGTTTCAGTCCCTCTCTTTCTATTTATCTATTTCTCAATCCTGGGGAATTGATTTTCTGCCTGCTTCATGCTAAAGAGGGGTGTTGTGGGCAGCTCCATACCATGGGTGACCTCATGGCCACCCAATAATCAGAGATTAATCGAATACTCTAGTTTTCTTCTGGGAAACAACCTTTCTCTCTCCAGCCCTATACTTCCACCAAAGATAAATCACATCCAGACAAATCTTCTTGGAAAACGAGCTTCAGTCTCATATACCTGGCCCTATTTCACACACAAAGTGCTGCAAGAATCATTGTCCACCTTGGCTCTCCTAAATTGACTTTGCTATAACTTCTTGGAAGGCCATTTCAGTCAAAGTCCTGAGAAAATAACCAATTCCTCCAATTTGTGTCTCTTTATAAAAGAAAATAAGTTCTTATTGAACTTATGGAAACAAACACATTGCCATGAATTAATATTGACAAATAGTTTATGAATTCTGGAGAAATTTGGCAGAGAGAAACATGCCTTAAACTCTGTTTACCAGAGTATACACTACTCAATTGTTAAAGGCTATCTACCTCAAAAGAAAAAAATTCTCTAGACTCTGAAAAACAAAACAATAAGGCGTAGTAATATTTCAAGCTAAAAAAGCTATTACAAATCATTTCCATCTTCCATTACTTCAATCCATGCAATCAACTCCTCCTCTCCTTCACATTGAGTTAGTAATCTTTATGAACACATCAGCCTTTTAATTAGAGTACTGAAAGTTTTCTCTCTAATCTTACAGCACAGTCTCCAAAGTAATCATAAATCAGCATTCAAGTCCTTTTCACGAGCTTCCCCAAAGAAGCAAGCCCTGGATTGTAGCTGATTATCAGTCACTCTTTGAGAGGATTCAACACTAAACAATTGTGGATGACAAAAGTCTTAGGACAGCCATAGTTAAAGACCCAGTTGCCAAGGAAATTTGGTTATTTCTGTGGCATGCAACAATTTACCATAATAATTATAATAATTACTGATAATATATATTAAAACATAGAAGAATTTCTGGAACATTATACAATCTTGGAACACATGTTAACAACACATCTATCTAAATATAACCCCCAAAAAGGTAAATAGCATCTCAGATTTGACAATGCTACTTGTATAATTCTAAAATACCAAATAAGCCTAATATGTCTCTCTTGAACTTAAGGTGACCTAATATCCAAAAAATGTTAGTTTGAGGTCAAGAAAACCAAATCTGGAACTTGAAATTTTGTTTTTGGAAAGTTTGTCAAATATCAAAGGGTTAAGACACTTGATATTACAAAAATAAATAATAAATCACTATAAAATAGTCATTTATTTAGCCAAAGTGATAAAACAGAAATGTTTACTGTTTGATAGAGAGAAGATTTAGTTTCCTAAACACTAAGACTTAATAAAGACAGCATGAGACCAACCACATCAGTATCTCCTCCCTCCATTTTTTCCCTGCGGTTTATTCAAAAGATAAACAAATATATTTTATTATCTCATTAATATTATATAAAAGTTTTGTTCAAAAGAGAAAACCTAATTATACTTTTGGATGGTATATTATTAAGCATAAAGCTAATTTTAATGACACCTTATAAGAAATCCTATCTAATTTTAATCAGTTTGGCCAATCACAGGGTAAGATTTCCAAAAACCTTTTAAATATTTTACAATTTTCTATTAAAGAGCAAGTCGCTGCTGTGAGAAAATCCTCTTATTCCAACACAGGGGCCCAAATATTGGCCTTGAAACAGTGTGCTCTTGATACTAACGTTTGATTTATAGAAAAACTCTGCACTAGTCTTGTTAGAGTAGGCAGATAGACAGACTTGCGCAGGAAAGGCAGCACTGTGAAAGGGAGGCTCTGAGAAAGGAATCTTTGGGGTTGCAACCCACTGACAGTCAGCAAAATACAAGGGCTCTAATGGCTACATCTAGCTTTGTGCTTGGGCTTATCTAGCCCTGACTGGGACTGCAGGCCCTGGCTGCAGATAAGCATGGTAGGGACTTTACCTCCTGAAAATCATGCGCAATACTCAAATAACTCACCCTAGAGTGGTCTTTTGCTCATTACAATAGTAAAAACACACCCATTGGTGGAGATTTTAGATGCTAATGAGACGTGCAACATGTGTATAGCATGCATGGCCATAATACATGTGTGCCAGGGGACCATGGAAACATGCTTGGTAGTAACAATTTTTTCATGAATAATCGTGTAAGAACCCCACAAAGGGGCTTCCCCAGTGTTGAGTGTCATGACTCAGATAGCCTAACCTGTGAACTGTTCTTCAGGGTAAGTGCTATGGTGGTCCCAGACTACCTGGTTGACTACCTCTGCTTCTTTGCTTTACTAAAGATTAAAGGAAAACCTCCTACTCCTAATGGCATTCTTGCTGTTTTAAGGCAAGGCTTTTTTTTTTTTTTTTTTCTCTTCTCTCTCACTTACTTGCAAATCTCCAGGACAATTTCCTCAGCCACTGTGACTTTGCTACCTATGTTTGATTTCTCAGGTGATCTGACAGGTGACAAGCAGAGGTGGGAGGGCTTCAAGGTCCACTCCATGTAGTCTAAGTCAGTGTGCCCTCCCTTGAACTCTACATTTATTTTTCCCCAATAATAAAGTTCAGCATTGTCCTTTCTCTTGTCTTTTGGTCCTTTACGTGATCCCCTCGAGTTGGGATTTAATTTCTTTTTATATTTGCATGTATGGGGCTCAAAGGCATACACGGGACAGACATTTTATTTGATTTCACTATTTCTTCATTTTTAAACAGGATGGTAAACCAAATTCGGGAAGTATTTTCCAGGTCCCTTACCCTTTAGGCCCTTTGTCCTTCAGAGATCTCAGGACACTCCAATTGTATTCTTACTTTACTGGCTCTCTTGTATCTGGAGACTTTTGTCCATTCTTCCCTTTTATCTTTGATCCACAAGGTTGATTTAGAGGTCCTTTTTGTTGTGTATATCAGGACACCTCTGCACTTATCCAGGGCAAATGGAGTTTTGTCTCTGCACAGAGAAAGACTTTAGTTGCTGGGTAAAACACATTTTCAGCCAGACTCCCTTTATGGGACCTAAAAAACCTAATAGGTATGGCCACTCACACCCACAAGAAAAGATGGGAATCAATTCAGTTAGACACAAACATTCCTGTCATAAAATCAGGCCTACTACTTGTCCTACATAACTCCAGAAGGCTTCTATTTTCCAAAGCCCAAAGTGCTGCAGATGCTTGGGCAATGAACACTCCCTTGAGATGGGAGCTGCTCCATAAACACTCCCTCCAGGGGAAGTTGGTCCAGGTGGGCCCCAGGGAGGCCTGGTGCAGGTTGTTGAGCCTGAGAGAACAGGAATACTCCCTTGTCTTCTCTTTCAGATGAGTACTATTTTTCTACAGGATCCAGGTCCCCTGACTAAAAGGTTGAATGAGAAAACAAGTGTGACTCTCTTGTCTTCGTTTTTAGGTAGGACCTTTCTGATTTCCTTCCCTCTTTCATTTGGGTCATGTCAAGGACACATCTGAACTGTAAGTGAGATTCCTAATGCCAGAACATGTAGACTGACCAAAGGGCACTTTGTTAAGGTCCCTTCTTTGCAAGCGCTAGTGGGTGTGAAACCCACTTGATAGTCCCATAGACAGATTTTGTTTTGGATAAACAGAAATTGACCTTTCTGATCTCAAAGCTTGAAATTTATATTTGTCTGAGTTCCTTCCTCAGGAAATGACCTTCAGGCCTCTCAAAAATATTACCAAAGAACTGAAACTCACCGGATCACCACATCCAGATAATGAGATGACACACCCCTCATTGGTCATGATTATTTCCTTACCCCTCCCTAGTTCCTGTTTTCCAACATTGTTACATTTCTTCGCTGTTGTATAAACCCCTCATTTTAGTTAATCAAGGAGATGTAATTGAGACTGATCTCCTGTTTTGGCTGCAGCATGTTATTAAAGTCTTCTTCCTTGGAAATTGTTGTCGTCTCAGTAGTTGACTTTCTGTGTGGTGAGTAGCAGTACCTAAACCAAACTCCTGGTGTTTTGGTAACAGTGGCACAATGAATGGGCCTCTTAATAGACCAGGTCACCAGGAATCCAGATCTGCATACCCCAGGATTTCCCCCACTCAAGTGTATCCTTAAAAATTGAAATAAAATTGACTTTCAAACCCTAAAACCAAAAAGACAAAACTAATTTTCCTTTACATAACTATAAAAATCCTGGCCAAAGAATGGAAGTACAAATTTTAATACTATTCTTCAGCTGGACCTTTTCTGCCACCATCAGGACAAATGGTCAGAGGTCCCCTATTTACAAGCCCTCATGGTCTTAAGGGAAGACCCTCATCTTTGTACAGCTTGTAAAGTAGATGCCACTGTCTTGACTATGCTTAGACACCTGATCCAGAGCCCATGGAGAAGACTTGGAAACTCTCATGCACACTCCCCTCAGCCTCCTCCTCCAGAGGCCAAAGAGGGAGAAACAGTCACCCCCGGCTCTTCCTCGAGGCTCTGCCCATTACAAGAGGTAAGTGAACCAACCAGAGAAACCCAGGTCCAGGTCCTCTTTACCAGGTAGGACTTTTGTCAAGTTACGGAAAACCTAGGAAAGTTTTTGGGTGACCCCCAAGGAGCTCATAAAGGACTTTCAAAATTGACATTTACCTTTAGATTAAGAAAGGATATTTGTATTGGCTGGGACAAGCATTCTCATGAGAAAAAGTCAGACCATCAGTGAGGTAACACCCCACTGTGGGGATGACCTACCTGTAGGACTGTTGAGGCCATGTGCATTCCTCATCAGGACCCCAGTAGGAACTACAATACCCAAACTGCCTCAGACACTAGAAAAAATATTTTAAAAGGTGGCCATAGTTGGCCCAGGTCCTCATTAAAATCTGAAAAATGGGTCCCCTAAATCCCAACAAATCCCCTTATGAAAAAGACTTTTTACTGTCTTACTTTCCACTCCAACAACAATCAAGATTTCTGACATCTGTGGTTGGATCCATCATTCCAAAATAAATACCTGGAAAGGCTCCAAAGAACAAGAAACAGAACCAACACTCAGTTACTTTTGTGAACCACTAGAGGACCTGAAGTTTCTCTTCAAACCAAAAGATAAGTAAATGCCTTCTTCTTCCTCATCTTAGAGTTTTCAGATCCGAAACATCAAACAGATAATGTTGCCTCAACTTAAAATAGCCTCACTCTTGGGAATCTTATTTAGAGGGAACAGAAGAAAATGAAAATAAGGTAAAAGAAAGAAAAAACAGAAAGTAGGGGAAAGTGATATAAAAAAGTTGTGAATATGAAGATGCATTTTTGGTAAAGAAGGTTATAAATGAAAGAAATTTTATATAAGGAAAGACCCTGTATGGTAAATTCTTGTCCTAAAGTAAAATGACTAAATACTTAGAAAAGAGGGAAGTTGAGGACAAGCTGGAAAGTCCAAGCATGTTACAGATGGTCTGTGTAAGTTGCAAAACGGGAAAGAAAAATGTAAAAACTGGCAACTACTGAATCTTCTTCTGTCTATAGGTATGTAAGTGTGTGTTTATATGTACACACACATATAATCACAGAAACATATATAGTGTCTGTGATGTATATATAAAAGAATGCTAATAAATTGGCTTAAAGAAAAAGTGATTAAATCAAATATTTTCTCAGGAAAACAGAAACTTCAGTGCCATTTAGTTCATGTGACTTTAGTAATCTTTGGCAAATAAAGACAGTTTTAAATATTATTTGTAACATGAAATGAGAATGTCTTCAAAATTTAGACATTTGGTATAAATTATGCAGGTAAGATATTAGGTCTACTAAATGCTTTAAAGTCATAAACTGATTCTGTGACTTTTGATAAGTGTTCAATTTGCCTGATATAGAGCCATTAAATTCTAAGTAAGGCCTGGGGACATGTGCAGTTAGCCATTTCCCCTAGCTATGCTGGCAAGAGTCAGACTTTATCTGTGGTTGTATATCTATTCCTCTCTAACAATTGGAGGGGAAGTTTCTCTCTGATTTGTCTTTCCTCTGATATGACCTTCCTAAACCATCCAGTCAGTTCCTATCTCCCTTACCTCCCAAGTTTGCATCTCAAAGAGAGTAGCCATAGCTTTTCTCCTCTTACTTATGGCTCTGGGGCTAGAAACCAGATTAGATGAAGTGGGAACAGGAGCTGCAGAAATTTTAAGCTCTCAACAAGAGCATGCCACGTTATCACATGAGATGGTCCACCAAAGCCACCACACCTTAGACATCAACATCTCAGCTCAGGGAGGAACCTCTGCTATACTTAAAAAAGAATGTTGCTTTGATGTGAAACAGTCAGAAGTCATACAGGACAGCATTCAATGGCTACAAGAAAGATAAACATCTACAGGCCCATTCTTGGGGACATGGAACATCCTCAATTGATTCTGGCCTCTGTGGGCCCACCCTCTGCTGTCCTCCTTCTCCTCTTAGGTCCTTGCCTCATCAATTTATTAACTAAATTTATTTCCTCCCACATTCAGGCTACCTGTCTGCAAATGATACTTCAGCAGGAATATCAATCAATTATACTTAGAGACCCCAAAACTATGCACACACCTTGGCTTGGATGCCAATGGGCAAAAGTTTCAGGAGACAAAAGTTTCTGTCTTGTCCTTCCAAGACAGAAAGGAAGACAGTGAGACTCTTCATCTTATGTCAGCAGGAAATAATTATAGAAGACCTACATGTCCTTATATCCAAAGATTTTCAGAGTGTCAATTGCTTGAGTAGGCAGATAGATAGACATGAACATGAAAGGCAGCCCTGAGAAAGGCATCCTTGGAGTTACATCTCACTGAGACTCAGCAAAAAACAGTGGCTACAATGGCTGCATCTGGCCTTATGGTTGGGCTTATCTGGTCTTGACTGGGACTTATTAGGCCCTGGCTGGAGATAACCAGACAGAATCTTTAACCTCTGACAAGCATGCCCACTCCTCAAATAACTCACCCTATGCTCATTACAATAGTAAAAAGTACAGCCCTGGGAGGAAATTGAATATGACAGTGAGACACACAACATATGTACTAGTATGTAGGGCCATAATACATGTACACCCAGAGAACTGGCCAAAATATGCTTGCTAGTGGCACCCCTTTACATCTTTTTAATGAATAATCATGTAAGATCCCCATAAAGGAGATTTCCCTGTTTCAGCCAATGCTAGCTCATTCTCTCAAGCAGCTTGTTCTGCCTTGTCTTTCAGAGTGTACTGTCACTTTATGTAAACTCTGTTACTACTTAACTCTTGCTGCATGTCTCTTTCCTGAATTCCTTCTTCCAAGAAGACAAGTACCAAGGACCCCACACGTCCCAGCGACCATCTTATCACCCAACATCAACCCTTACTATCTCTCACATGTCCAGTTCTTCTTTAATAGTGTCTAAGCATAGAGGGATTGAATAGTTTAAATTTCTGGCTCTTTGTCTTACAAAAGCATTTCATTTTGATTGCCACCTTCTCACAGGTCTGAAGATGACTGGTGCCAATGCAATAGGAGTCAGTGCCTTTTTTAGATCCAGGGGTTAAAGCCCTGTAACTTAGTACAATAATTAGTTAATAGGACATTTATACTGCAGAAAGTCCTATAATTCTCTCTGATATGTCACAAATTAAAATACTGTGATTAGGTGTTTAGTAGTTACTGCCTGCAGCACTTTAAACACTGTATTAAAATATGTTACTCATTGCATATGTCTAATTGCTGGCATTCTAGTGACAGAACTATGACTACAAACATCACAAATACGATAGGTCCTATGCCAAACTTATCAAAGTAAGACAACTAACTTCTCTCTCCATCATTAAGAAAATGGTAAATACAAATATCACTTTTAGAAAATCAGCAGGAGGATAAATAATCTTTCACTGAAATTCTGTACAACAAAATAGGGGCAAAGTAAGAACCATTACACAACTTCTTTACTTCTGTGTCTGTATTTATTTATGTTTTTTAGACAGGGTCTTACTCTGACATCCAGGCTGGAGTGCAATGATGCAATCTTGGCTTACTGCAGCCTTGACTTCACAGGCCCAAGTGATCCTCCCACCTCAGCTTCCAGAGTAGCTGGGACTACAGGCACACACCACCATGCCCGGCTAATTTTTAAATTTTTAATTTGTAGAGACAAGCTTTCGCTAGGTTGCCCAGGCTGGTCTTGAACTCCTGAGCTCAAGCAGTCTGCCTGCCTTGGCCTCCCAAAGTGCTGGGATTACAAGTGTGAGACATTTCAGCTATTTAAAAGAGTATCTTAACACTTTTCCAAGATTGATTTCTAGATAAGGTACTGACAACTGATTAGGTAAATTTTACCAATAGAATCTTCAAACCAGTGCGACACTTGTACATATTTTGTTTTTAAGTATACACATGAAGGTGTATCAGGGATAAATGGCTTGGGTTCAAAAATCACTAGAAAGTCTCTCATTTTTGAAATTACTACTTAATCCAAGTGAATATCACTTAATGTTAATATTGGCAAACACAACTAAAGTAGTTTAGGAGAAATCACAATCAATATAATTTTCTTAACGACAAGGCCAATCTTTCCTGAACATTAAAACTTTGTATCCATATCACAGTTTTCCCTTGTTACCTAAAGGAAAACATCTGAAACCAACTCAAAATTATTGATTGAACTGAATTACTGTGGAAATAAACACCATTTCAACATTTCTACTCTCACCTTCTTTTTCAAATAACAAAAAATGTATTATTTTGGCCAGGTACAGTGGCTCACACCTGTAATCCCAGCACTTTGGGAGACTGAGGCAGGTGGATCACCTGAGGTCAGGAGTTTGCGACCAGCCTGGCCAAAATGGTGAAACCCCATCCCTACTAAAAATACAAAAACTACTTGGGTGTGGGCGACAGGCACCTATAATCCCGCTACTCAGGAGGTTGAGGCATGAAAATCCCTTGAACACAAGAGGCAGAGGTTGCAGTGAGCTTAGATGGCACCACTGCACTCCAGCCTGGGTGACAGAGCAAGACTCCATCTCAAAACAAAAGTCCCATTTCTGCTCAGAACTTCTAAAAATATCTTTTATTTATATTTATTTATTTATTTATTCATTATTTTTTGTCAGGGAACTTAAAGCTCTTGTAGCTATCTAGATCATCAGAGATAAGCAAAATGAATTAAGTTTATTTTATTTTATTTTATTTTATTATTATTGTTTGAGCAGTCTTGCTCTGTCTCCCAGGCTGGAGTGCAGTGGCGCGATCTCAGCTCACTGCAACCTCCACCTTCCAGGTTGAAGCAATTCTCCTGCCTCAGCCTCCTGAGTTGCTGGGATTATAGGCACGTGCCGCCACACCTGGCTAATTTTCATATTTTTAGTAGAGACAGGGTTTTGCCATGTTGGCCAGGCTGGTCTTAACTCCTGACCTCAGGTGATCTGCCCACCTTGGCCTCCCAGAATGCTGGGTTTACAGGCGTGACCCACCATGCCCAGCCAGCAAAATGAATTAAGTTTTAAATAGGTGGTACACTCTATCAATTTTTGGAGGTTTGGCAAGACAGATTAGGAATTTTAGATAAAGAAAGCAAATGATAAATTGTTGGAAATGCATAGGAAACAAAATGACTATTCATAGAACTAAATAAAAATCCTTCTATTAGAAACTAAGAAACATATATATGTTTTTATATATGTTATACATATATTTTATATATACATGTTTGTTAGTTTCTAATGGAAAGATTTCTATTTCTAATGGAAGGATATATATATGTATATATATGAAAACAAACAGTAAATAAATGAAAATTAGAAGCAAAAACAAATAGGAAACCAACCACCAATTTTTCTCCTACTCAGTTCACCTTGGAGTCTACAATGTTATCCAGAGCCTGAAAAGCACAGGATGAATATTTTGTTCCTGATATACATATTAATGTCTTTAAGTCCACTAATACCACTATATATTTTGTGCAATTTGGGAATTCACTTTAGGTGTGTGACCAGTAAGTACTTTAGTGGTAGTGCTATCTATGCAAAATTGCAAATATAGTGTGAAGCAATGCAAGCACTTACGTGAAATTCAGCTCCATGGTAAGTCTGGCTTGATGCTTACTTATATTAAAAAGAGTTGCCAAATTGCCAATGTATTTCTTTACAATATATATTTTTTGAGATGGAGTCTCACTCTATCACCCAGGCTGGAGTGCAGTAGCACAATCTCAGCACACTGCAAGCTCCACCTCCCAGGTTCATGCCATTCTCCTGCCTCAGCCTCCTGAGTAGCTGGGACTACAGGCACCTGCCACCATGCCTGGCTAAATTTTTTTTGTATTTTTAGTAGAGACGGGGTTTCACCGTGTTAGCCAGCATGGTCTCAATCTCCTGACCTCATGATCTGCCCCCCTCAGCCTCCCAAAGTGCTGGGATTACAGGTGTGAGCCACTGCATCTGGCCACTTTATAATATTTTTTAACTTACTTTCATCAAGACTAAGAGCTTTATAAGCAGTTTTAATTGACAAATTTTTTCCAGTTTTCTATGAAGTTTTAAAGAATATTTTACTACCTAATATATTACTATCTTTTCAACTTTCTATTTTCTGTATATATGCATGAAGATAGAGAAATAGGAAAAGAACTATGTGTGACTTATATAGATCATCTATGATATGCTTGGACTTTCTGCTTTATCCTATTTTTTTTTTTTTTTAAATAACCATTCATTTTACTTTAGGACTAAAATTCACCATACAAATTCATTTCTCATATAAAATTATTCTCTTTTCTTTATAGCCTTCCTTACTGTAAATATATCTTCATATTTCTAACATTCTCCACATCTCTCTCCCTTGTGTACTGGTTCCTTTCTACCCAGTTTCATAAATATCCCTTTTCAACTCCATAATTTGAATTAACCTTTAGACAACTTCTGAATTTGAAAATATTATTCTTTTTTTCCAGTGAAAACACATCTTCTTTTGCACATTTTATATACAGAATTATGTATTAACTAGAATTCTTATTCTTAATAACCTTAAATTTTAGTGAAAACCTAAGAAGCAAGAAATCTTGAACTATCAGATATTAGTATTTTATAGATGAGAACATTTCACAGATTTTAGAGGTATATTCTCCCTGTATCACAACTCCTTCTTAATTGGCAATGACTCAGACATCCTACAAGTGTCTATTATTCAATCCAAAATAACTTTCATATTTAAATTACACAGAAAGTTCACTGACAGCATTTATCCGATTTACATGTACTCAATTCTCTCATTTTAAAACAGCTTATCTAGATTTCTTCTGAAAACTGAAATATTAAACAAAGCTAATCATCAAGTTATTTCTTTCTTAATGATTTTTAATTGCCTGTGAATATCATATGTTCACCTAAGAACCTTAAAATTAAATACATAGGTATTTTGCTAATATAACTCAGAAGATTCAGCTGTTTTTATTAAGCTAGCCTGGCCAACATGGCAAAATGCTGTCTCTATTAAAAACACAAGAATTTGCTGGGTGAAAAAAATTGCCAAGTTTGGTGGCGCATGCCTGTAGTCCCAGTTACTCAGGAGGCTGAGACAGGATAATTGCTTGAAAGTGCGGGGTGGAGGTTGCAATGAGCAGAGATCATGCCACTACACTCCAGCCTGGGTAACAGTGCTTGGTACTGTCTCAAAAAAAAAAAAGAAAAAGAAAAGAAAAGAAAATGAAATACGTACTAAAATGTACATGTATGAAATTATATGATGTCAAAAATTTGGTGGTCCAGTGGGGGTGAGATGGGTGGGGGGAATATATATGAAATGGTATTGCTCACATGGTGATGACTGCTGAATTTCATTATACTGTTCATTATGTCCATGAAGTTCATTATACTGTTCCCTCTACCATTGTACAAATCAGATGTTTTCCATAATAAATGTTTTTTAAAAACAGGATTTCAAAATAAACATTTCTTATTTTATATCTAGTTGTAGCTTGAACCATGGAATACTTGCAGGCTATGTGAAAAATTATTCATTTTAATTTTAAGCTCTGTTTTGTGGACAGAGCTCCTTTTGACTGAGTTATGTCATCCTCAGTCTCTTTTTCTGTTCTGTATTTGCATCATTTTATTGAAAAGGGCAAATATAAAGAATGTTTTTTAAGAAGGTACAATCTCTATGGGATTATTTAGGTAGCTATTTTATATAAAATATATGCATTGCTTTTATTTTTTAATTTTTTTGAGATGGAGTCTTGCTCTGTTGCCCAGGCTGGAGTGCAGTGGTGTGATCTTGGCTCACTGTAACCTCTGCCTCCTGGGTTCAAGCAATTCTCCTGCCTCAGCCTCCCGAGTAGTTGGGACTATACGGGTGCCTGCCACGATGCTCAGTTAATTTTTGTATTTTTAGTAGAGGCGGGGTTTCACCATGTTAGCCGGGCTGGTCTCAAACTCCTGACCTCAAGTGATTTGCACTTGCTTTGGCCTCCCAAAGTGCAGGGATTGCCAGCGTGAGCCACCGTGCCTGGCCTGCATTGCTTATTTTTCACACAACTACTTCTGCAGTGCAGAAAGAAAAAAAGAAAACTAAATAAGAAAGAAAATAAAACAAAGAGCTAAAAGGGGCTTCCTTAATATTATAGAGTCAAGATTACTTGCCTAAAATGGTATCTTTTAAAAAAATGCATATTAAATGGAAATGAACAAACACTCTTTGTCTTCCACTTCATTTGCACTCAGATCAATATTGCAAATTAATTGTTTAAACACTGCTGGAAAAGCTGGCATCGCATTGTTTTTGTTTTTGGCAAATTTAAGTGGAAATGAAGCCATTTGGAATTAATTCAAAGACTAATTACTTTTGGGAGGAGTTCTCCTAAAGCTAGCTGTAATCAGTAACTAAAATATTTCTTTTTAACATACTGACTTATGTATTACTTCTCAAACACTCCTCTTGTTTAATTCTGCAAACAATTCAGAAACTCAGTAATCTGTTGAAAATCTCTGCCTTGTAAAGATCTCTCCTTTTTTTTAAATGCAACAGCAAAAACAAGATGAATAATTTACCAATTTCTACTATGAATTCTACTAATGAGAAGACATGTCTTGCTAACAAAATGGAATAGGTAGCACTAAAACCCAGAAATTCAAATTAAGCAATTTAGTCTTGTATTTTTATTATTTAGTTTAGCATGAGTAAAGAGGTTTCCTAACAGAAAAGAAAAGGAAAGAAAACACTATAGGAGAAGCAGCATCCATCAACTGGCGCTTAATGAAACCATGTGGGTCTTTAAATTCAAGCCCTCATTTCTATTAAGAATATCTAAAAAATTCAGAATTATTTATGTGCAAAAAGATACTCATGGCTTTGCTTTTCACCTAATAAATAGCAGAAAGCTAAAGCATTTTCTTATCTTAGAAATATGCTTATAATAGTATCTACGAAAAACTAATGCTCTGCGACAGAATAGCAGCACTTCTTTGTTTCATGTGAGAATGTTCCTGCTCAGAGACAAAAGGTTTTTCTGCTTCTTTCATTACAAAACCTTTTATTCTATATGGCTGTGGTTGGTTGGGCCTATTCATTCCATAACTTGCATCCTTATTGGGGAAGGGCATGTTACTTTCAATAGAGGTTTGTGCTACTGCTGCTTAATACCCCTGTCCTCTTTCAGCTTACCAACAAGAAAAAGCTATGTCTATCTAGTGCTTATCACTTTCTTGTTCAATCTTGCTTTTGGATGAACATGCTAAATATACTAATAGCACACTGAGTATGTTATATTTTAGAAACACATGGAAACATGTATATGTATACAACGATATAATGTCAAAAATTTGCTTCAAATATTCCAATGGGCGTTAGGGGGATTGGTGGGAAAATTGTCTTCTGATAATCTCAAATAAAGTCGTAGAGTTAAAATGGAAAAAGTTAAACTCAGTTACTTTGGAGTTTAACTTTTTCAGGAAACTCAGTTGCTATAGGTTATTTGGCCTCCTTCCTCAAAGTCAGTAAGATAAACAAAAGTGGTGAGTGACATCATTGGAGCATGTAGAAAGGAAACATGTGCCTAGGGCAGCTATATAATTTGCAGTGCAAAATGAAAATGTAGATACCTGTGTCCAAAATGCCAGAAAAAAGTGTAGTTAAAAGTACTAAAATATAGTTTCTTTCTTTTTTTTTTTGAGACGGAGTCTCGCTCTGTCACCCAGGCTGGAGTGCAGTGGAGCGATCTCCGTTCACTGCAAGCTCCGCCTCCCGGGTTCACGCCATTCTTCTGCCTCAGCTTCCCGAGTAGCTGGGACTACAGGCGTCCGCCACTGCGCCCGGCTAATTTTCTGTTTTTTTTTTTTTTTTTTTTTTTTTTTTTTTTTTTTTTTTTTTTTTTTTTTTTTTTTTAGTAGAAACAGGGTTTCACTGTGGTCTAGATCTCCTGACCTCGTGATTCACCCACCTTGGCCTCCCAAAGTGCTGGGATTACAGGCGTGAGCCACCATGCCTGGCCTAAAGTTTCCTTCTTTAAAATACTTTATTATTTATTATTTATCCATATTTGTAATATATGTAAAGGTGATACATAAACTTACAAAAATATTTTTGGTGTCATAATTTTATATAATACAAAATCATAATACTTTATTAATGTGATATTTTGATGGTAATATTTTTCAGAATGGTTTTTCTTCAAATTCATTCAGTTTTTATACTTCTAGAAACTATATTTTTTAGTCTTCAGCTTTTTAAAATAGGTTTTATTTTTTCAGAGGAATTTTAGGTTCACAGCAAAATTGAATGGAATGTTCAGTGACTTCCCATATGCTCTCTGCTCTCAAACATGCATAATTTCCCACATTATCAACAAAGGGATTCAGAGTACAAACCCCAAAATATGGCAAGCTGGTATAAAGATCATTTCAAACTGAAAATGATTAAGAAAAAGCACATACAGTATGAGCTCTTTGCCCTCCCTCTATTTGTCTGAAAATACAACACAAATTTCCCTCTGAAGGTGTTTCCCCTCCCTTCCCCTCTGAAGGTCTTTTCATGGGTTGATAGCTTCATTTTAGTGCTGAATAATATTCCATTGTCCAGATGCACCCTTTCTGTACCAGGAAAGGAATAACAAATTTATCACTGGAGATGACATAACTACAAAAGGAGTCTACACAAACAAACTTTACGAAATAACTCTTATCATCCATTAGTTTCCTTCCATAGATTTACTTTCCCACAGTTTGCCTCCCTTGGAAGACTAAAACCTTTTCTTTTGTGTTGTCATATCTCTACAAAGTTATTACTCTTCTGTTAAGGTCAAATTTTACTCACCACTGAGTTCCTCCCACCTATATGCATGCTGCAGGTGTTAATAAACTCTTGTTTGTTTTCTTTTGTTAATCTGTTTATTTGTTTATTTTTATTATCAGCCTAATTTGCAGGGCTCCAGGTGAGAACCTAGGTGGGTAGAGGAAAAAGATTTTTCCCTCCCTACATCAACATCCCTTACCAGGGTGGTACATTACTTGCAACTGATAGACCTGCATTCACACATCAATATCACCCAAAGTCCATAGTTTACATTAGGGCCTACTCTTGCTGTTATACATTCTATACATTTGAACAAATATATAATGGTATGTATCCATCATTCTAGTGTACAGAATAGTCTCACTGCCCTTAAAATCCTCTGTGTCTCACCTGTTCGTCCCTTTCTCCCTCGAGTTCTTGACAACCACTGATCTTTCTGTCTCCATAGATTTTCCTTTTTCAGAATGTCATAAATTTGGAATCACACAGTATGTGGCATTTTCAGATTGGCTTCTTTCACTTAGTAATATGGACTTAGCTTCCTCTATGTCTTTTCATGGGTTGATATCTTCATTTTAGTGCTGAATAATATTCCATTGTCCAGACGCACCACAGTTTATTTATTCATTCAGCTACTGAGGGCCATCTAAGTGGCTTCTAAGTTTTGGCAATTGTGAATAAATCTGCTATAAACATCATTGTGCAGATTTTTGTGTGGACATAAGTTTTTAACTCCTTTGGGTAAATATCAAGGAGTACTACTGATGACTTAACATAGTAAGAGTATGTTTAGTTTTGTAAGAAATCACCAAATTGTCTTCCAAAATGGCTGTACCATTTTGTATTCCCACCAGCAATGAGTTCCTGTTGGTCCACATCCTCACCAGTATTTGGTGGCATCAGTATTCTAGATTTTTGACATTCTAATAGGCATGTAGTGATACTTCATTGTTTTGATTTGCATTTCACTGATGACATATGATGTAGAGCATGTCTTCATATGCCTATTTGCCATCTGTATACCTTGTTTGATGAGATGTCTGTTAAAGTAAAGTCTTTGACCCACTTTTTTTTTTTTTTTTTTTTTTTGAAACAGGGTCTCACTCCATCTCCTAAGCTGGAGTTCAGTGGCTTAATGGCCCACTGCAACTTTTGCTTCCCAGGCTCAAAGCTTTCTCCCACCTCAGTCTCCTGGGTAGTTGGGACCCCAGGCATGAGCCACCATGCCTGGATAATTTTTTGTGTGTTTTTTATAGATATGGGGCTTTGCCATGTTGCCAAGGCTAATCTCGAACTCTTGGGCTCATGAGATCCATCCACCTTGGCCTCCCATAGTGCTGGGATTACAGGCATGAGCCACCAAACCTGGACCCTCTTTGGCCTAATTTTAAATGGGGTTGTTTGTTTTCTTATTGTTGAGATTTGAATGTTTTTGGTATATTTTGGATAATCGCCCTCTGTAACATATATATGTATTTTATAGAGATGAGGTCTTGCTATGTTACCCAGGCTGGTCTTGAACTCCTAGGCCTCCCAGAGTACTGGGATTATAGGAGTGAGCCATCAAGCCTGGCCTGTCTGATGTATCTTTCACAAATATTTTCTTTCAGTTCTGTGGCTTGTCTTTTCATTCTCTTGACAGTGTCTTTCACAGAGCAGAAATTTTAATTGTAATGAAGTACAGATTATCAAATGTTTTATTTCATGGATCATGCCTTTGGCATTATATCTAAAATATCACCATCAAATGCAGGATCAGCTAGATTTTCTCCTATGTTATGTTCTAGGATTGTTACAGTTTTGCATTTTACATTTAGGTCTGTTTCATTTTGAGGTAATTTTTGTGAATGGTGTAATGTCTGTGTCTAGAATGAGTTTTACATGTAGTTGTCCAGCTGTAGCACTATTTTTTGAAAGGACAATCTTTTGTTTATTGTAATGCCTTTGTCTTTTTGTCAAAGATCAGTTGACTATATTTACTAAGCCCTATTTCCGGACTCTTTTCTGTTCCATTTATCTATTTTTTTTTGTTCTTTCACCAATACCATACCACTTTGATTTCTGTAGCTTTATAGTAAGTCTTGAAGTTGAATAATATCAGTTATCCATCTGTGTTCATCTTCTTCAATACTATGTTAGGTATTCTGGAACTTTTGTCTCTTCATATAAACTTTAGAATCAGTTTGTCAATATCCACAAATTACTCGCTGAGATTTTAGTTGAGATTGCTGTGAATCCATAGATCAAGTTGAGAAGAACTGACATCTTGACAATATTGAGTCATCTTATGCATGGACATGGAATATCTTTCAATTTCTTTAGTTATTTAATTTCATCAGAGTTTTGTAGTTTTCTTCATTCCAACTTTGTAAATCTTGTATGTATTTTGTTAGATTTATACCTAGTATTTTATTTTTTGGGGGTGCTAAAGTAAATGGTATTGGGTTTTAATCTCAAATTCCACTTCACTGTTGGTATGCAGAAGAATGATGAGTGATTGACTTTTGCATGTTAACCTTGTATCCTGTAACATTGCTATAATAGGTTATGAGTCCCAGGAGTTTTTTTTCCTGACTCATTCAAATTTTCTACATAGACAATCATGTCATCCATGTACAAAGACAATTTAATTACTTTCTTCCTAATCTGTATATATTTTATTTCCTTTCCTTGTCTTACTGCATAAGTTAGGACTTTCAGTATGATGTTGAAAAGCAGTGGTGAGAAGGGATATCCTTGTCTTTTTCCTGATGTTGGCAGAAAAGCTTTTAGTTTCTCATCATTAAGTAGGATGTTAGCTGTAGGTTTTCATAGGTGTTCTTTATCAAGTTGACGAAGTTCCCTCCATTATTAGTTTGCTGAAAGTATTTATCATACATAGGTATTGGATATTGTCAAATACTCTTTGTACATCTATTGATATGATCATGTGATTTTTTTTAGGCTGTTGATGTGTTCCAGCACTCAGTCCCATGGGATTGGCTAGAGCCAGCTGGAGCTGGGTATCTCCCTTCCCCTAGATCAGTTAGTCTCTGATAAAGTTTCCCAGAAGTTATGTGTTGGTTAAATAGTTTTTCCAGAGAATAGACCTTGTTTAAAAAAAAAAAAAACTCAGAATGCTCTGGAGTATTTTTATTTTATTTTGTTTTATTTATTTTATTTTAAGTTTCAGGGTATATGCGCAGGATGTGCAGGTTTGTTACATAGGTAAAGACGTGCAGTGAGTGATTGTGATACCTGACCTGGAAAACCACACTTTTTCCACAAGTCTGTGTAACTCACAGATCAGGAGATCCCCTAGTGAGCCCACACCACAAGGGCCTTGGGTCCCAAGCACAAAGCTGTGGAGATTCTCAGTGGCTGCCAGCTGGAGACTGCCTAAGACTACATACTTCCCAGGGGAAGGGTGGCCACCATCACTGCAGGTGCCTGCTTCCTAAGATGGTGGAGCTCCTAGTGGCAGAGGTAGCAGCCATCACTGTAGCTCCAGTCTGCCATTTTTCCCTGCTGGTACTTGAGGGACTGGGTGGTTTGGACCCAGGAGTAATTCTCCACAGTGCAGCATAGTGGCTGTGGCAGATTGTGGCCAGACTGCTTCTTTAGGCTGGAACAAGACCCATTTCTCTTCATCAGTTGGGTCCACCCTGCAGGAATTTCAGCAACTCCAGCCAGGGGTTTATGGACAGAACTCTGATTTCCCAGACCCAGAGCCCCTGGGAGTAGGGGCCGGCTGGCCAGTCTCTGTGGATCAGCAGACTCAGTCTTTTCCCCTCCTGGCTCTGAGGAATCCTGGCAGTCCAGACAAGTGGGATTTACCCCAGTGTAGTGCACCCCATCTGCCAAAGGGCAGCCAGAGTGCTTTGCTAAGTGGGTCCCTGATCCTGTGCCTCCTAACTGAGTGAGATTTCCCACAACATTCCTTATACAGGAATGTTCCCACTGGCAACAAGTTGGTACTCCTCTGGGATGGAGCTCTCAGAGAAAGGAGCAGGCAGCCATCTTTGCTATTCTGGAGCCTCCATGGGTGACATCTACAGGGGCGGGAAGGACCCAGGAAAATAGGGTCTGGGGTGAACCCGCAACAAACCACAACAGCCCTATAGAAGAGGGGTTTGATCATTAAAGAAAAAAACAAAAACAGTAAGCAACAACAACAACAGCATCAAGAAAAAAGTCCCCACAAAAACCCCACCCAAAGACCAGCAGACTCAAAGGTCAAAGCTAGATAAACTCAGGAAGATGAGAAACAATCAATGAAAAAATGCTGAAAACTCAAAAAGCCAGGGTGCCTCTTCTCCTCTAAATGATCACAATACCTATCCAACAAGGGCAAAAGACTGGGACTGAGATGTATAAGCTGACAGAAGTAGGCTTCAGAAGGTGGGTAGTAACAAAATTCACTGAGCTAAAGGAGCATACTCTAACTCAATGCAAAGATGCTAAGAACCATGATAAAACATTACAGGAGCTGTTAACCAGAATAACCAGCTTAAAGAGGGATACATATGACCTTTTGGAACTGAAAAACACAACATGAGAACTTCACAATGCAACCACAAGTATCAATAGCTGAACAGATCAAGCAGAGGAAAGAATTTCAGAGTTTGAAGACTTTCTTGCTGAAATAAGACAGGCAGACAAGTTTATGGGATTATGTAAGAAGACTGAACCTATGACTGATTGGAGTACCTGAAAGAGATGGGGAGAATTAAACCCAGTTGGAAAACACACTTCAAGATGTTATCCAGGAGAACTTCTCCAACCTAGCAAGTAAGTCCAAGATTCAAATTCAGGAAGTCCAGAGAAGCCCAGTAAGTTGCTCCGTGAGAAGATCAACCCTAAGACACATAATCATCAGATTCTCCAAGATCAAAATGAAGGAAAAAAATGTTCAGGGCAGTCAGACAGAAAGGCCAGGTCATCTACAAAGGGAAGCCTATCAGAATAACAGCAGACCTCTCAGCAGAAATCCTACAAGCCAGAAGACATTAGGGGTCAATATTCAACATTCTTAAGGAAAATAATTTCCAACCCAGAATTTTATATCTGGCCAAACTAAGCTTCATTAGCAAAGGAGAAATAAAATCCGTTTCACATAAACAAATGCTGAAGGAATTTTCACCACCAGGCCTGCCTTGCAAGAGTTCCTGAAGGAAGTACTAAATACGGAAAAGAAAAACCATTACCAGCCACTACAAAAACACACTGAAGTACACAGAGCAATGATACTATGAACCAACTACATCAACAAGTCTGCAAAATAACCAGTTAACATCGTGATGGCAGCATAAAATTCACACATAACAATACTAACCATAAATGTAAATGGGCTAAATGCTCCAATTAAAAGACACAGAATGACAAGCTGGATAAAGAGTCAAGACTCATCTGTGTGCTATACTCAAGAGACTCACATGCAAAGAAATACATAGGCTCAAAATAAAGAGATAGAAGAAAATCTACCAAGCAGATCAAAAGCAGAAAAATGGAGGAGTTGTAATCCTCATTCATTTCTGAAAAAATAGACTTTAAACTAACAACAACAACCAACAACAACAAAAAAAACCCCAAAAAAAACAGGCCGGGTGCAGTGGCTCATGCCTGTAATCCCAGCACTTTGGGAGACTGAAGTGGGTGGATCATGAGGTCAGGAGATCAAGACCATTCTGGCTAACATGGTGAAACCCTGTCTCTATTAAAAGTACAAAAAAATTAACCAGGCATGGTGGTGGCGCCTGTAGTCCCAGTTACTAGGGAGGCTGAGGCAGGAGAATGGCGTGAACCTGGGAGGCAGAGCTTGCAGTGCACCAAGATCACACCACTGCACTCCAGCCTGGGTGACAGAGCAAGACTGAGTCTCAAAAAAAAAAAAAAAAAAAAAAAAAAAAAAGACAAGTAATGGTAAAGGGTTCAATTTAACAAGAAGAGCTAACTAAATGTATATATGTATAGGGACCCAATATACGAGTACCCAGATTCATAAAACAAGTTCTTAGAGGCCCACAAAGAGACTTAGACCCCCACACAATAATAGTGGGAGACTTTAACACCCCACTCTTAATATTAGACAGATCATTGATACAGAAAATTAACAAAGATATTCAAGTCTTGAACTCAGCTCTAGATCAGTGGACCTGATCAAGTGGACCTGATAGAGATCTTTAGAAGTCTCCATCCAAAAACAACAGAATATACATTCTTTTTGGTGCCACATGGCACCTACTCTAAAATTGATCACATAATTGAAAGTAAAACAATCCTCATCAAATGCAAAAGAACTAAAATCATAACAGTCTCTCAGACCACAGTACAATCAAATTAAAACTCAAGATTAAGAAGTTCACTCCAAACCATACAACCACATGTAAACTGAAAAAACTGCTTCTGAATGACTCCTGGGTAAATGACAAAATTAAGACAAAAATCAAGAAGTTCTTTGAAACCAGTGAGAACAAAAAGACAGTGTACAAGAAACTACGATACAGCTGTGTTAAGAGGAAAATTTATAGCACTAAATGCCCGCATCAACAGGCTAGAAAGATCTTAAATTGAAATCCTAACATCATAACAAAAAGAACTAGAAAACCAAGAGCAAAGAAACACTAAAACTAGCAGAAGACAAGAAATAACCAAGATGAGAGTAGAACTGAAGGAGACAGAGACATGAAAAACCCTTCAAACAGTCAACAAATCCAGGAGCTGTTGTTTTAAAAAAATTGATAAAATAGACTATTAGCTAAACTAATAAATAAGAAAAAAGAAAAAATCAAATAAACGCAATAAAAATGATAAAGGGGATGTCACCAGTGACCCCACAGAAATACAAACAATCATCAGAGAATACTATAGACACCTCTATGCACAACAACTAGAAAATCTAGAGGAAATGGATTAATTCCTGGACACATACACCCTGCCAAGAGTGAACCAGGAAGAAGTTGAATTCCTGAATAGAATAATAACAAGTTATGAAATTTAGGCAGTAATAAACAGCCTACTACTGAAAAAAGCTCAGGACCAGACAGATTTGGAGCTGAATTATACCAGGTGTACAAAGAGGAGCTGGTACCATTTCTTCTGAAACTATTACAAACAATTGAAAAGGAGAGATTCTTCCCTAACTCATTTTGTGAGGCCATCATCATCCTGATACCAAAACCTGGCAGAGATACAACAAAAAAAGAAAACCAGGCCAATATCCCAGATGAACATTGTTGCAAAAATCCTCAATAAAATACTGGCAAACTGAGTCCAGCAGCAAATCAAAAAGGTTCTTCACCAAGACCAAACTGGCTTCACCATCAGGATGCAAGGCTCATTCAACATATGCAAATCAATAAATGTAATTAATCACATAAACAGAACTAAAGGCAAAAACCACATGATTATCTCAACAGACACAGGCAAAGCCTTTGATAAAATTCAATATCCATTCAAGTTAAAAACTCTCAATAAACTAGGTATCAATGAAACATACCTAAAAATAATAAGAGCCATTTATGACAAACCTACTGCCAATATCATAGTGAATGGACAAAGACTGGATGCATTCCCCTTGAAAACTGGCACAAGACAAGAATGCCCTCTCCCTCTCTCCACTCCTATTCAACATAGTATTGGAAGTTCTGGCAGGGCAATCAGACAAGAGAAAGAAATAAAGGGTATTTGATTAGGAGGAGAGGAAGTCAAACTGTCTCTATTTGCAGATGACATGATCCTATATCTAGAAAACCCCATTGTCTCAACTCAAAAGCTTCTTAAGCTGGTAAGCCACTTCAGCAAAGCCTGAGGATACAAAATCAATGTGCAAAAATCACAAACATTCCTATACACCAACAACAGACAAGCAGAGAGCCAAATCATGAATGAACTCCCATTTACAATTGCTTCAATGAGAATAAAATACCTAGGAATATAGCTAACAAGGAGAACTACAAACCGCTGCTCAAGAAAATCAGAGAGGACACAAACAAATGCAAAAACATTGCATGCTCAAAGATAGGAAGAATCAATATTGTGAAATGACCATACTGCCCAAAGTACTTTATAGATTTAATGCTATTCCCATTGAAGTACCACTGACATTCTTCACAGAATTAGAAAAAACTATTTTAAAATTAATAAGGAACCAAAAAAGAGCCCAAATAGCCAAGACAATCCTAGGCCAAAGGAACAAAGCTGAAAGCATCATGCTGCCTGGCTTTAAATTATACTACAAGGTGACAGTAACCAAAACAGCATGGTACTGATGCAAAAACCAACAGATAGCCCACTGGAATGGACTAGATAACTCAGAAATAAGACCACACACCTATAACCATCTGATGTTTGACAAACCTGATAAAAACAAGCAATGGGTAAAGGATTCCCTACTTAATAACTTGTGCTTGGAGAACGGGCTAACTATATGCAGAGAATTGAAACTGGATCCCTTCCTCACACCTTATACAAAAATTAAGATAGATTAAAGGCTTAAGTGTAAAATTCAAAACCATAAAAACTCTAGAAGAAAATTTAGGCATTACCATTCAAACTATAGGCACAGGAAAGAGTTCATGAGGAAAATGCCAAAAGCAATTGCAACAAAAGCAAAAATTGACAATTGAGATCTAATTAAACTAAAGATTTTCTGCTTAACAAAAGAAACTATCTTTGAAGTGAACAGGCAGCCTACAAAATGAGAGAAAATTTTTGCAATCTATCCATCTGATAAAGGTCTAATATCCAGTATCTACAAGTACCTTAAACAACTTTACAAGAAAAAAACAACCCCATTAGAAATTGGGCAAAAGACATAGACACTTCTCAAAAGAAAACATTTGTGTGACCACATACGAAAAAAAAGTCAGAGACTGATTTGAGTAATAATAAAACTCCAGTCTCCCGCACAGCCAGTTCTGCAAGAATTACTCTTTCTTTATTGAAATTCCCCTGTCTTGATGAATCAGCTCTGTCTATGCAGTGGGCAATGTGGACCCCTTGGGCAGTTACAAATTTGGAGGCTCATCTGGGATTGCTCTTGTGGCTACCTGCCCATGGTTCAGTGGCCCCCCTTCAGTGATGGATTCAGAAGCCAACCCAAGCAGCCACCTAGTTCTCTTTCACTTGGGACTGACTCTGGTACTCTCTCTACTGGCAGGGCACTGCTGACCCATTGTGCATAGATTTAATTGCAAAGGAGAAACAGTCATGGGGACATGTCCCTTAATTGTACCCTATCACAGGGTGTCTATCTGTAGCCCCACTGTGGAGTATCTGGATTGGTGGGTATCCTAGGCCCTGCCAATGCCTTCTTCCTTCTCCCAACTAGTTCTGTAGCCCTATGGTGGGGTGTTTGTAATCCCATTGTGGGGTGTCTGTCTGTAGCTCCCCCACTGGGTATCTGTGTCTGTAGCCCCATTGCACCTGGGAGTCTCAGTTGGTTCTTTCTAACTAGTAGGAAGAGTCCTGGTTTGGGAGACTTCTCAATCAGGAAGATTTCGAGGAGATTTCTTAGATGAAGAACAGGAGGATAGTTTGGAAGGGATACTCTTGGAGTTCTTGGTTAGGGATCTGATTTGGAAGGCCTTTTGTTCATCTTGTCTTTGTGTGTGGTTGTGTATGTAGAAGGGATTGCAGAAGGGGTTGCTGGTTGAAGTCCAGCAGGCCTAACTCAGATAACCATCCTTATTTGTGTGGTCACATTCAATGAGCCCTAAAGAAGGTTCAACAGGCCTATCTTGGGGTGACTAACTGCTCTTCACCTTGCCCAGATACCTCATTGTGAATTACCATTTGGAGGTCATCCCTCCCCCCGTGGAGTAGATCAAAGACAACAGGGACTGATGGGAAAAGGTTTGAGCTCTGTCAGGTTGATATTGGGTGCTGAATAAGGTGACAAATATTTGTTTTTTCATGTGTCTTTTGCTGGGATGGAAAATGTTAATTTGATTCCCCATGCAGTGTGTTGGGCAGCATCTTGCAAATTAAGAATATTGCCTATGGTTCCATAAAGCAGGAAAGGGTAATTTTCTCTTGCAAAGTGGCTTGAACCCCACAGCTATGGCACAGTGAGCAGGGTCATCAGAAGCTGCTCCGTTCTTCTGGGTGAAGCAGAGACAGGGAGCCCAGAAACTTGGTATGCCAGCAAAAAGGGTAAGATTCTTACCAGCCAAGTTTGCAGCCTCGCTCTTTCTCTCTTTCTCTGTCTGGGTAAATGGTAAAGGTCACTATTTGTCTGTCTGCAAGGGTTTGATTAATAGAAAAAGAATTTGTGAGACTACTCTTATGCAGTAGAAAATCTGGTGTAGTATGTGCCAAGAATTTGTCTTTCTGTGTTCTGTAATGGAGAAAGGAGTGTCACAGGATAGAATGTGGGTTTAGGATCCACTTTCAAGCTCACTTTTCAAGCCAGCCCAGCAGACTGTTCAGTTTCAAACTTTGCTGCAAGTCCCTGAAACCAATACCAGATGAAATTTCTCTGTCTTGCTTTGTGTCCTTAAGAGCTTAACCTTGTGACCATGTGGGAATACTTTCTCTTGGTTTCCACTATCTAGAAGACAGGAATTTGGGGATTCATGTCATAGTTAGCTCTAAAAATTTTCCTGAGGAGTTAAAAACCTTTGCAAGTTTGAAATTGGCTTCTCTAGACTCCTTCTGGGAAGAGCAATAGAAACTGCTCAATGTTGTAACTCAGTAGCTAAGGTTTTGCCTTTTGACAATGGCGGCCTGGGTTCTATTCTTGGCTTCTGGAATGATTCCTTTCCAGTTTTTTATTTATGTAACTTTGCCATTTATTGAGGGTTTTTTTTTTCCCCCTCGTAGATAGCTTCTGATTTTCTCTCTTGAATTTTCCTTTCTCTGAACTACCTTATGGAGATTCTAAATCCTTTAAAAAAAAAAAAAAAGAAAGAAAGAAACGGCTTACCATGTCTTTGAAGCACCTAGGAGGTTACCTTTGGTAAAGTTCAGAAGCTAGAAATATTGGCCAGTTGGCATGGCTAAAGTTGGGTAATAAGGGATCTGAAAGGATTTCTTTTTTAAAGAGCACTATGGTTAAAAGTCAGCTTAATTAAAGTGGATAAACAAGCTATAGATGTATTTAAAATGTCTTTGTTTTTCTCTTCTTAGATCTTGTTTTTCTAGAAAAAAAGTTTTTTTTTTCTTCTCAGTGGACTGAATTATTTGTCTCCATTTTTTTTTTGTCTTGTCACTCTTAATGCACACATGAGAGACCTTAAGATAACTTCTGGCAGCCAGGGACTCCTTGGGAAAATCAGGAGGTGCTACAAGCCCCATTTTTGAAAAAAAAAAAAAAGCTCTGTTTTCCTCATGAAATCCCAGGAATTAAAAGTGGATAGATCCCTCTCAAAATAAAATGTTCTGTTCTGTTTTGCATTGTGTTATCTGATGATTGTGAGTTTAGGGGTATCAGAAATTGCTTCTCATTATGAAAGAGTTGGTGTGTAACAGCTAGGTAGGAAATATACTTTAGGAGATGGCTAATAATAGTTATGGAGGGATAGTTGACTCTTTGCACACTTGGATCAGGGAAGCATGCTCTTGGCCACCTGGAGTATGTGGAAACATCTTCATCCCTCACTGAGAGATGAGACTTTCATGGGGGCTGGCCTAATTACAAAATGGGCTGATTGGCTTAGGGTTGCCTTGCAGTGAAATGCACAGTTGGTAAAAGCACTGCACTGTCTTCTCCCATAGTATTTCCATCTTTTTGGGGATCCAGGATCTAGTATAAAAAGGCACCTTTAATTTTGGGGATCTGTCTTTGCCTTTAGCTGTGATTAGGCCCTAGAAATGCATGCTTTCCTGGCCCTGTTCCTTCAAGGGCTGTACCCTGAAGCCAGTAATCCAGTTAAAAAACTAGCAAATAAAAAATCTTACAAGTGCTGAATCTTCTGTTGTCCGTATTTATATGTGTTTCATGTGTGTGTGATGTTTATATATAAAAGAGCTCTGATTAATTGGCTTAGAAAAATAAGTGCTTAAATCAAATATTTTGTCAGAAAAGTAGAAACTTTATGCCTTCTTGTTCACATAACTTTAGTAATCTTTTGGAAACAAAGACAGTTTTAAAGATGATTGGTAAAATTAAATGCCTTCAAAATGTAGACATTTGGGTTAAATTAAGGTCAGATATCAGATCTGCTAAATGCTTTAAGGTCAAATTGTTTCCTTGACTTTTGAAAATCATTCAATTTACCTACTTTGGAGCATTATATTATAGATGAGGCCTGGGACGTGTGGAGAGCCATGTCCCTAGCTATGCTGAAAAGAGTCAGACCTTATCTTCACTTCTATCTGATGTCCCAAATTCCACCCCTAGTACATAATGAAAATCGCTTACTTATCAGGTTTTTCACCAAAAATAAAAGCTGCTAAGAGTTAATATTGTAACATGAAATTGAGATTACTGGAGAAATAGTTTATGTACAAGGTGTGTGGGGAATGTGTTTTTGGCAAAAGATTATAAGAAGGCATAGGGATATGGCTTTTGTTAAAGGTAAATGTAATTTTGTCTAGTTTAGGGGCTTTAAAGATTGTCTTAACCTAAAAGAGTAATGAGACAAAACTGAAGTTTTAAGCAAAGTGAAAAGAGTTTGTAAAGGGTTAATCTTATAAAAAATTATTTGGGTATAAACAAGGTGGCTAAGATTTAAAAGAAATTATTTAGATTTTTTTCCATAGTTTAAAAACCTAAAAATCATACAGATGTGTGGTCAGAATCTGAGCCTATGTGTCGGAATAACAGTGTTTTCTCAGAAAGTTGATCTGCTGTTTGATGGAACATTGTAAATGGTTTTAAAAAGTTTATGAAAATCTTACCTTATGGTCTAACTAATTAAAACTGGATGGAGATATAAAATTTTATTTAAAAATCCAGCTTTAATATTAATGATGCACTAATGCAAACATGAAATTTGGTTTTCTCTTTTGAAGATGATTTTTATGTAATGTTAAAAGATAATGAAATGTTTTCTACTTTGGGTAAATGGCAGGAAAAAAAATGGAGGAGAGAGAAGAGACAAATTCATTTAGCCTCTTGGTATCTTTACTGGGTCTTGTTTGGAAAGCTAAGTCTTCTATCAGAGTAAAGGTTTTTCTTTTAAGATTTTGGAGTTATCACTTTGGCCAAATGAATGACATGGTGACCTGGGATTCTATTTTGTGATATCCTGTGTTTTAAACCTTTGATATTTGACAAACTTTCCAAAATCAAATTATAAATTATGTTTCTTTCTAACCTAGTATTTTAGATATATGGTCCTCTAAAGTCCAAAAATGACATTTGGCTTATTTTGTTCAACAATCATACAGGAAGCATTGTCAAATATGACATGGTGTTTGGCTTTCTTTGGTCTACATTTGTGTAAATGTGTTATTGGTATATGTTCTGAATATGTGAAACTCTTACAATTCTAATATGACTTAGTATATGCTATCAGTGATAATTATAATTATTATGTTAACAGACTGTGTGCCACAGAGGTAACAAATTTCCTTGTCAATCATGTCTTTAACTGTGGCTTCCCTAAAATGTTTTGTCATCCACAGACAATTATCATCTTATTTTGGTCCTCTTTAAAAGATGGTTTTATAATCAGCTATAAAATTTAACAGGTGCTCTTAAATTCAGGATTCTGATTCATAACGCTGGAGATTGTGACAGTAGAGTAGAGGAAAAACTTTCAAATAGAAGAGTGAATGGTGTTTGGTTTACTTTGGACTGTATTTGTATAAATGTGTTATTAGTATGTGTTCCAAAATTATGGGAAACTTCCATAATGTTGATATAATATAGTGTACATTATTAATAATTATAATTGTTATGTAAAATTGTTGTATGCCACTGAAATAACCAAAATTTCTAGTCAATCATAACTTCAATAGTGGCTATGGACTTTTGTCATCTGCAGATATTTTGTCTTGCTTTCAAAAGGCAGTTTATAATCAGATATAGGACTCTAAGTGTAGGTCTCAGATAACTTTAAAAATTGTGCTATTGGAATAGAGGAAAAAATCCAAAATTCTAAGACTCTCATGGAGAGCTAATGTGTTAAACATGACTAAACCTTTTGTTTTCAGAGTCAAGAAAACTTATTTCTTTACAGCTATTTGCAACTTTTAACAAGTGAGTAAAATATATTCCTGTGAACAAAATTTGGAGCATATTGTTCCTCTCTACCAGATTTCTCCAGAGTTTGGAAACTATTTGTGAATATTCTCAATTTATGGCAGTATAGTTAATTGCATAAGTGCAATAAGAATCTGTTTTCTTTTGTAACAGGACACAATTGGAGAACTTGGTTATTTTACCAGGGCTTTGACTGGAAAGAAATGCTTCCTTTAAAGAATCAAAGTTGACTTATACAGCCAGTTAAAGCCTATTGGAGAATCTGGCTTCATACCTTGTCTACACAGAGTCCCTGTACAAGGTTCCTGACCTGTGGTAAGTAAAGAATGTCATTTTCTAACAGGCCCAGGAACCCCAAGTTACCTTGGGACCTCAAGAGGAGAGGAATTTGTCCAACTCATTGGTATTTGAGGGTACAAACCTATGGCTGGGCTCGGCTTTTAAAAAGTCTTACCTGAGATTCTTCATGGAGCAGAGTTCCATCAAAGCCAAATAAAAAAGCCTAAGTGAAAAATAATTATTCTTGCTGCACCTTATGCAAATAGTCAGGCCTAGTACAGTAAGACTAAAGTTTATTTTGTAAACAGATCAGTTCTATCATGATTTGTTTTTAATAAAAATGTGGACTGGAGAGAGAGAAATTATGCTTCAAAAGAAAAACTATATTACACTGTTGTTAGCTGTTCTTGAGTTTTTTTTTTTTTCCTGCAGTTTAGACTAAATTCTAAATTCTTCATGGGTTAGAGGTCCCCAAACTAATGCTTTCAAATCTTTGCTTTTAAAATTGGGAATTACACTCCTCATCCTAGAACTCATTATTTACCTTATAGTAGGCTGTTCACTTAAAAACTGGTAAAACTATAGATGAGAGGACTGATGCTTTTGCCATGTAAGCCTTGAAAGCCCAGCCAGGCCTGCATGAGTACACTCAGACAGTTGCAAAGCGTTCCACTCTTCTCACCTTGGGGTTCACTCCCATTCCCACTATGACCTCTGTCAGCAGGAAGAATCCAGAATGATCAAGGCCTTTTCCCATCTTCATAGCCTATACCTTAAGATTGAGGTGTTATAGAACCCAGCAGGAGGGATTGAAACTGCCTTTGCAAATTTGTGACTGAGACAGTGAAAAAGATCTAACTTAACTGACCCCATATTGCTTCTAACCTCCAAGCTGTCCTTGTTCATTCCTGGGTGTAGACTGAACTAACTTTGGGAGAAACTTAGTTTATAGTTTATTGTTTAAAGAAAGATGGTAACAGCGTTTTCCCAAAGCAGATCTCCATCTTGCCTGGGGATTAGATTGCCTTTGTAGGACTAACATTAGCCACAAGATTAGAAATTATGGTTTAGGAGTCATGCAGCTGGAGGCCTCAAGATTCTGACCCTCCCTAAACTGTTCCTAAGATCAGTGCCTGAGATATTTTGCATACCCTGCACTTGATGGAACAGTTGGCTCCACCCAGACCAATAAAGTGGCTCATCTGATCTGGTGGCCCCCACCAAGGAACTGACTGAGCGCAACAAGACAGCTCCAACTCCCTATGATTTCATCTCTGACCAATCAGCATTCCTGACTCACTGGCTTCCTCAAACCCACCGAGTTCTCCTTAAAAACTCTGCTCCCTGAATGCTCAGGGAGACTGATTTGTGTAATAGTAAAACTGGTCTCCTCCCATACATGAACACAAAGTGCAATATCACTGATCAATCAATGTAGAAGAGAGAGTAGCATTTCCTCGAAGACCTAGAACCAGAAATACCATTTGACCAGGCAATTTCATTACTGGGTATATACCCAAAGGAAAATAAATCATTCCATTATAAAGATACATGCATGTGTATGTTCATTGCAGCACTATTTGCAATAGCAAAGACATGGAATCAACCTAAATGCCTATCAATGGTAGACTGGATAAAGAAAATGTGGTACATATACACCATAGAATACTATGTAGCCATAAAAAGGAATGAGATCATGTCGTTTGCAGAGACATAGATGGATCTGGAAGCTGTTATCCTCAGCAAACTAACACAGGAACAGAAAACCCAACACTGCATGTTCTCACTTATAGGTGGGAACTGAATGATAAGAATACATGGACCCATTGGGGGAATAACACATACTGGGGGCTGTTGGGGGAGTGCAGGAAAGGCAGAACATCAGAAAAGATAGCTAATGCATGCTAGGCTTATACCTAAGTGATGGGTTGATAGGTGCAGCAAACCACCATAGCACATGTTTACCTATGTAACAAACCTGCATATCCTCCACATGTAACCTGGAACTTAAAATAAAATAAGAATAAAGACATTTTCTGGTCCCTTACTCCCTATGATCCCCTTAAAGACACTTGCCCAGAACTCCTAGACACAACAAATTTGAGGCTTGAGAATTCCTATTATTACTTTGTTCAGTAGTCATGTAATTATTAAAAACTATTCCTCTACAACAAACCCCACAGTCCACTGTTTTAGTGTATTGGTCTGTTACTGCACAGCAGGCATATAAACCTGGCAGTCCTGTAACAATAGGATTAAGAAAGTTGAAATGTTTTGACATACAGGTCATCAGTTGCTAATTTCAGCCCCTAGATCCCTTGCTGGTCACCAGGGAAATTACTGACTTTGGGAGAAGCTGTGAAAAGTGGCCAGACTTTAAATGTCAGTAGCACTGAGAGTTGAGTGCCTGCTGTGAGCTGAAAGATGAAGAGTCAAGATCCCTCAAATCCAGGGATCTACTAGGTTATCTGAAAATCTGCTGCTAGTTCCATTCCAAGATGGCCAAATAGGAACAACTCCAATCTGTAGCTCCCACTGTGATCAACGCAAAAGATGTGTGATTTCTGCATTTCCAACTGAGGTACCTGGTTCATCTCATTGGGACTGATTGGACAGTGGGTGCAGTCCATGGAGGCCAAGCTGAAGCAGGGCGGGGCATCTCCTCACCCGGGAAGTGCAAGGGGTCAAGAGATTTCCCTTTCCAAGCAAAGGTAAGATGTGACAGACTATACCTGGAAAATCAGTACACTCCCACCCAAATACTGTGCTTTTCCCATGGTCTTAGCAACTGGCAGACCAGGAGATTCTCTCCCGTGCCTGGCTTGGTGGATCCCATGTCCATGGAGTCTTGCTCACTGCTAGTGCAGCAGTCTGAGATTGACCTGCAAGGCTGCAGCCTGGCAGGTGGAGGGGTGTCCACCCTTGCTGAGGCTTCAGTAGGTAAACAAAGCGGCTGGGATGCTAGAACTGGGCAGAGCCCACTGCAACTCAGCAAGGCCTACTGCCTCTATAGACTCCACCTCTGGGGGCAGGGCATAGCTGAACAAAAGGCAGCAGATAACTTCTGCAGATTTAAACGTCCCTGTCTGACAGCTCTGAAGAGAGCAGTGGTTCTCCCAGCATGGCGTTTGAGCTCTGAGAACAAACAGACTGCCTCTTCAAGTGGGTACCTGACCCCTGTGTAGCCTAACTGGGAGACACCTCCCAGTAGGGGCGGACAGACACCTCATACAGGAGGGTGCCCCTCTGGGACAAAGCTTCCAGAGGAAGGATCAGGCAGCAATATTTGCTGTTCTGCAATATTTGCTGTTCTGCAGCCTCTGCTGGTGATACTCAGGCAAATAGGGTCTGGAGTGGACCTCTAGCAAACCCCAACAGACCTGCAGCTGAGGGACCTGACTGTTAGAAGGAAAACTAACAAACAGAAAGGAATAGCACCAACATCAACAAAAAGGACATCCATACCAAAACCTCATCAGTAGGTCACCAACATCACCAAGACCAAAGGTAGATAAAACCACAAAGATGGGGAGAAACCAGAGCAGAAAAGCTGAAAATTTTAAAAACCAGAGCACCTCTTCTCCTCTAAAGGATCACAGCTCCTTGCCAGCAATGGAACAAAGCTGAATGGAGAATGACTTTGACAAGTTGACAGAAGTAGGCTTCAGAAGGTCACTAATAACAAATTTCTCTGAGCTAAAGGAGCATGTTTTAACCCATCACAAGGAAGCTAAAAACCTTGAAAAAAGGTTAGAAGAATGGTTAACTAGAATAAACAGTGTAGAGAAGACCTTAAATGACCTGATGAAGCTGAAAACCATGGCGTGAGAACCTCATGATGCATGCACAAGCTTCAGTAGCTGATTTGACCAAGTGGAAGAAAAGGTATCAGTGATTAAAGATCAAATTAATGAAATAAAGTGAGAAGACAAGATTAGAGAAAAAAAGAGTAAAAAGAAATGAACAAAGCCTCCAAGAAATATGGGACTATGTGAAAAGAACAAATCTACGTTTGATCGGTGTACCTGAAAGTGATGGGGAGAATGGAACCAAGTTGGAAAACATGTGCATCCCTTTGTTCATATAAATAGGATTTCTGATATAAGACTTTTGTTTTAAATAGGATTTCTGTCATAGAATCATAAGGCTTTTTTTTTTTTAAAGAATTTCTTAAGCAGGCTGCGCACGGTGGCTCATGCCTGTAATCCCAGCACTTTGGGAGGCAGAGGCGGGTGGATCACGAGGTCAAGAGATCAAGACCATCCTGGCTAACATGGTGAAACCCCGTCTCTACTAAAAATACAAAAATTAGCCGGGCGTGGTGGTGGGCGCCTGTAGTCCCAGCTACTTGGGAGGTTGAGGCAGGAGAATGGTGTGAACCCAGGAGGAGGCGGAGCTTGTAGTGAGCAGGTATGGTGCCACTGCACTCCAGCCTGGGCCACAAAACAAAACTCCACCTCAAAAAAAAAAAAAAAAAAAAAAAGAATTGCTTAAACTGTTTTCTAGATTCTGAATTTCAGTAAAACAGATGATGCCAACCATTTTGAAGATGCCAGCGGAGGAACAGAATCAGCATGGGAATACAACTTTATCTCCCTTCACCTTTCATTATTTGACCAATCAATAATCTTCACATTTTAGCCTACTCCAAAACCCTGGAAAACTCTAGCCACAGACTCCTTGGGGAGATAGATTTGAGGCTTCCTCCCATCTTCTTGTTAGGCAGCCTTATAATTAAACTTCTTTTTCTGCTGCAACCTGGTATTGACTTGCTGTGTGCATATGGCAATGGACTTATTATGGTTACAGTATCAGTTTTTCATTCCTTTTGGTGGCTGGGTAGTGTTTTGTTGGATGGATATACCACAGTGTATTTCTTCATTCCTCTTCTGATGAACATCTGTGATGTTTCCACCTTTGGGCTGTTGTGAATAGTGTTGCTATGAATATACATGTACATGTATTTGAGTACCAGCCATTATTTCTTTTGAGGAGATATCTAGGAGTGAATTTATTGGGTCATATAGCAATTTCATGTTTAAATTTTAGAGTATCTGTCAAGTTATTTTTCACAGCAGCTTATATGCATGATACTTTTATAAAAGAAAAATAAAACCTTGAAACCCTGAACTCTATATCATAAGGGAAAGTTAAACTTGAAACTGAATCACATACAAAAATCTGCCTTTCCTTTTCTTCCTAAACAGATATCTCTCCAGGTGGCCACCATCACCCTGACAATGTAAATTAATAGCTTATCATCGTAAGTATAAGACAAGGGACTAGAAATCATCCCACTGCCCACTCAGAGATGAATGCATATTTAACTTCTTCTTCTACACTGTGTTTACTTTAGCTTATGTAAAGTGCAGATTTACTGAGTGTGAAACAAATATATAATTGACTGTCTCTCTATGCCAATATATACAAAAGAGCTCTAATTAATTGGTTTAAAGAAAAAAGTGCATAAGTCAAATATTTTATCAGAGAAATAGAAATTTTAACTCAAATGCCTTTTAATTCACATAACTTTAATAATCTTCGGTGAAGACAGTTCTAAAGTTGTTGGTAAAATAAAATAAAAACATCTTTAAAAATTTCATTTAAACATCTCTCTGGCCTGAATTAGTCAAGCAGGTCAGATACTATCTATACTAGATGTTTTAAGATATTAATGTTGCTTCTGGAATACGTTTAATACTTGTTTAACTTTTGCATAAACTAATATGTCTTTAGATATGAGCCTTTGGCCAGGGCCCAGGTATTATCTATTGACCTGGACTATGAATTTGGTACATCATTAAAATTGCTTACCTCAAAGGTTTTTCGCTAAAAATATGGTCATTAAGAGTTAACATAACAGTTAATCAATGTAATTAAAACTACTAGATACATACAAACAGTATAAGAAAAGTAAGATGTATTTTTGATAAAAAGTTAAAAAGATGTGATACTGTGATTTTCATCAAAGAGAAAGCAATTTTATCTAGAGGTTTTTAAGGATTTTTTAAAATTAAAGGATAATAGAACAAAAGTGAAGATTTAAGCATGTTGTAAAATTGATTTTTGGAGATAAGTCTTATAAAAGGAATTCTAAATGTGATCAAGTTGGCTAAACTTTGAAAGGTATTATTTAGTTTTTCTATAAATTAGACATTAAAATAAAAAGCACACGGAAGCAGCGCCAAAATCTGGGCCTCCATGTTGAAATAACAGGGATTTTTTCAGCATTGATCTATTCTTTAATGAAAAATTATAAAAGATTTATTGAAATCTTATCTTATGATCAAACTGATTAAAACTTGGTAGATTTATTTATAAGATTTTACTAAAACTAGCTTTATCATACACTAATGGAAAGGTATAATTTGTTTTCCTCTTTGAACAATATTTTTGTGTAATATTAACAGATAGTGGGAGATTTTCATTTGTCCTTTGAATAAACTACCAAAAAATAAAGAAAGGGAGAGAGAAAGATAGATTCAGTTGGCTTATGCTATCTTTATTAGGACTTATTGTTTGGGAAAGCAAGTATCTTCACTACTAAAGAGTAAAAGTTTTTAATTTTTCAAAATCTTCGAATTGTCATTTTGGCTAAATGAATGAATGATTTTATAGTAACCTTTGATCCTATTTCATGATATCAACTGTTTAAAACCTTTGACATTTAACAAATGTTCCAAAATTAAATTCTAAATTCAGTCTTTTGACCTTAAACTGACTTTTTGTAAGTCCAAGAGAGACATATTTGGCTTATTTAATGTGCTAAAATCATATAGGAAACATTATCAAATATAAAATGGTGTTTAACTTTTTTGAGGTAAATTGACATAAATGTATTAATGAGTATTTGGTCCAAATTTATATAATTCTGAAATGTCTTCAGAAATGTTATCAGTAATAATTATCATTATCATGTTACACTATTATATGCCATAACAAATGTCCTTATCATTGTGTCTTTAACTGTGACTATTCTAAGACTTTTGTCATCCACAATTATTGTTTTACTTTGATCCTTTTCAAAACAGGAGTTTCTAATCAGTTATAGGACTCTTATGAGTGCTCTGAAAGGCAGGTTTCTAATAACTTTGGAGATTGTGCCATTGAAATAGAAAAATTTCCAGGACTCTAATTAAAAAGCTGATGTGTTCATAAGGATTGCTAACTGAATTATCAAGTGGAATGAGTTAGCTACATGGGAATGAACTAATAGAGGACTGAAATAATTTTTATAGTTTTGAAACATTGCTGATTCATTTTGTTTTGTTTTTCAGAGTGAAGAAAACTTTTTTGAGCTGTTTACATCTTTTAACAATTGAGTAAAAAAGTATACTCTTCTGAGCAAAATTTGAAGCATATTTCTTTCTCTCTACATAATTTCTCCAGAATTTAGAAACTATTTATAAGTATTCTTAATTTATGACAAAATAGTTAACTGCATAAGTTCAACAAAATTCTACTTTCTTTTACAACAGGGTGCAATTGTAGACACTGGTATTTTACAAAGTCTTTGACTGAATGGCATATTTTCAGGTATGATCAGACTGCTTTGAGAAATTGAAGGTGACATAGGTGAAAACTTCTTAGGAAAACCAGCCTCATACCTTGCCTATGCAGTTCCTTTCAGTATTCTTGACCTGTGATAAATAAGTCACTTTCTGACAGGTCCAGGAATCCCAGGTTATCTTGGGAACTTAAGAAGAGAGGACTTCACCTAAACTCATACAGCTATCTGCAGCACAGATAAATCCTTGGCTGGGCTCAAGGGTTTTGAAAAGTCTAATCTGAGGAGAGATATATATATATATACACACACACACACACACATATCTCTATATATATACACACACACATATATATACACACACACACATATATATATGAGCTCCAACAAAGCCAATATAAAAAAATGAAGCTATATAGAAAATAATTATTCTTGCCAAACATGCAAATAATGAGGTCATGTATAAATAAGACAAAAATTTATTTTGCAAATAGTTTAGTGCTACTATGATTTGTCTTTGGTGAAAATGGAGGACTAGAGAGAAAAAATATGTTTCAAAAGGAACTATAGAACACCTGCTGCTAGATCCTTGTCCTTTGCTTTTCAGTTTTATTAATTGTCTGCAATTTATTTTGATTGAATCCTGAATTCTTTCTTGTCTACAAGTCTCCAGACTAATGTTCTTTTCTTTCCTTTTTCTTTCATTTTTCTCCCTTTTTTTTCTCTGACTTGGAATCATTAGAAATTAAAACTGTGCTTTTCTTAAAGCCCTGTGAACTGAAGCTAGACAACTTAAACTTTGGGAGAAATAATAGCAACTTATTTATATACATTAACCATTTTTGTACCTGCCTACTGATATATGGACCTCAGAGTAGTATGACCTAAATCAGTTTTTCAAGATTGCTTTCCCCTTTTGTTGTTATGATATTTTGTCCTTTTTTCCTTCACTTTCATTCTCTCTTCCTCCCCCTATTTTTCTCTGTGGGACATGAGACTTCACAATCTGCTATGAATGAGCCCCTTTAACAATGTGGAACCTAACCATCTAGGAATAAACTGTCCCAATGACTAGGGGATCAGGCCAAACCTGTGACTAAAGACTCATTTTTTTCTACAATGCTTTCTCCAAAAGATTTTTAAGAAGGAAAGGGAAATGTGAAAGGAAAATAAAATCGCAAGATCCCAAACTTGCTATGACAAAAGGGAAAGCAAGCTCGGAAACTGAGACACACACACACACACACACACACAAACTGCCTTTTGTTTTCTTCATAAATAGATATTTCCCCAGGTGGTCTCCATCACCCTGATAATGTAAATTAACATCTTATTCTCATAAGTATGGGACAAGAGGAGACTAGAAATCATCCCACGGTCCACTCTGAGATGAATGCATATTTAACTTCTTCTTCTACTCTATGTTTACTTGAGTTTATGTAAACTGAAGGTTTAATGAGCATGAGACAAATACATAATTCATAATGGACTGTTCCTCTATCCCTTCCTTTTCACGTGCAACATGTGGATTCAGTGAGCACTAATCAAAGCTTCACAAGAATGTGACCATATGTTCCCTGTTTTTTTTTTCTTTTCTTCTTTCTTCTCCTGCTTGCTTTTTCCCTCTTAATATTGAAGCCCTCAAAATCCTCTTTGGAAAAAACATGGACCACAGATGCAACTGTGGCTTGTGTCTCTTTTTCCTAGGGATGTCCTCAACCTTGGGAAAATAAACCTCTAAATTGATTGAGATCTGTTTCAGACACTCTTTTTCTTTACACCTTACAATAAAATGTTAATAAAGCCACAATAAAAAAGAAGAATATAGGCCCTGTAGTGCAACTGCTGAGCTTCAAACGATGACTTCCACTTGTGTGACCTTGTATGTTTGGCCCTTGAGTTCTTAGAACCTCAGTTTGTTTCCTCTAAAATGGGGTGAATATTTACCTGATAAGGTTTTGCATAGATAAAATTTTAAAAATCGTATAAAGTACGTAGTGCCATACTGGACAGATGAAGAAAAAGATTGAGTAAGAGAATGCAGACAGAAAAGGAGAAAATTCTCAATTCCTAGTAAGGAGGCTGATGAAAAAGTACAGGACAGCATGTTTCCATGTAAAAATAAAACCAAGTATGTTGAGATGGAAAGTTTTGATTAAAAATTCACAGATCTGGCTGGGTGCGGTGACTCACGCCTGTAATCCCAGCACTTTGGGAGGCCGAGGTGGGTGGATCACGAGATTGAGACCATCCTGGCTAACATGGTGAAGGCCTGTCTCTACAAAAAATACAAAAAATTAGCCGGACGTGGTGGCAGACGCCTGTAGTCCCAGCTACTCAGGAGGCTGAGGCAGGAGAATGGCGTGAACTGGGCAGGCAGAGCTTGCAGTGAGCCGAGATCTCACCACTGCGCTCCAGCCTGGGGGACAGAGCAAGACTCTGTCTCAAAAAAAAAAAAAAAAAAAAAAAAATTCACAGTTCTCCCCTGTGTCCTCTCCTACCCTCCCCCCGCCCCAAAAAAAACACAGGAAAATAAAACCTGGAAAAAAAAAAAAGACTAGATCACAGTTTTTTGATGCATGATATAGATCCAGCAACTTTTTAGTAGGTTTTTTGTGTATTTTATTTGTGGTATATAATGTGATCAATTAAGCACAATTTGAGATCCTTATTGGCCAAAAGCAATCTGATTACCTGTATATTGCTGCTGACTTTTGTGATAAGTTTTCCCACCTTGTCATTATCAGTTACATGCTGCCTCTTGGTTGCCATTACTCCAGGACTTTATTAACTCCATTGAAATCAGGGTAGCCTCCCCTATTGTCACATTTAGTTTGTGAATGAGAGCGACCACTGAGCTTTTAAAGGACACAGGTGTTCCCTCACTATAAACATCTTAGTGAAGGGAGGGCCTTCTAAGCTTTCTCAGAAGATGTGATTGGGAGACGGGTATGCATGTTACACACCAATATTTCTATCTCCCTAAGTCTTTGGATTCCTTCCTCCACATCATGCGTAGAAATTCTGGCATCTCATCCTCATTAAATGAGGGCACTGCCGAGTTCAAGTTTCAGTTAACCAACTAAGAAAGATGTTAGAGCCACCTCCAGCAGCATAATTTACAATATGACATTTAGAATCTCTAGTCAGTGAACTTATATAAATGAATTTAGTTTGACACAGTGTTATATTTTACTCTCTTTGGTCTAACTCTCCTAGAATCCACTCCCATACACATCCCCAGGTTTCTGTCAATGTATATGTTAGAAAATCTTGCAACCATTTTATTTATAATATTGGCTGTTTTCTCCAGGGTCATACTGTGTATCTAAGTCCCAGAAACATGCTGAGATTTGACTCAAGTTGTGGGTATAGGGGCAACATGAGGTAATTACAGTGGGTCTTGAGGATAATTAACATCCCTTTGAAAGCATCTGTTCCAGATGAAGTTATCATAGGGTTTTCCAGCAAAGGAAGGCTAGTCATGGTAGAAGTGATCTACTGCCATTGTCAAAGGTGCTCATAGTGACTTGTGGATTTGAGATTTTCAATTTCCTTTGAATCCTACCAGATTTCCCAATTCCAAGTTTCAGGGCCTCATTATTTCTCAATCAGTTCTCTAATGGTTACATGGAAATCTTGTTAAGGCCATGAATTCAACTGTTATTGTAATCCAGCCACTTGCATAGTTAAATTTTGTATTTGATTTTCAGCAAGTGGCTCTGTGGTTACAAGAAATGATATATTATGACTGCCACAGAAATGCTCTGATTCTTCGACTATGACCTTGAGTTTGTCCTTTCCTTTCTGAAAGTGCAGCAATGCACTTGAGAAAATCAAGTCCACACCACAGTCCTTGTCATTACTGCTTCTGTAACAATCAAGTTCAGCAGTCACTTGGGCTCCCAAGGCATTTGCTTTAGTTAGCATGTCATCACAATCAACCATAGGTGATAATCTAACTTATTGGAATACCACATTATGTCACAGATAATTAGCATCCAATTTGACTTTGGCAAGAAACTCAGTACTGCCCTCAAACCTAATTATGTGCAGAACCCATTTCCAAATCCCATTTTTGAAAATCTATCTCCTCAGATGACTCCCAATACTAATTCTATATCAGGATTCAATCTGGGAACAGAAACTACACCCGTAATTTGAACAGGAAATATTTAATATAAAAATTATAACTTCTAATTGATGATTAACTATCAAACCGGAAGCAGCAAAGGAAAAATGCAGCTACTACCTCTAGGGCTGAAGGAAAGTGAATTAGGGAGGAACTGAGAAATAAAGCTCTCATTACCACCCATTTCAACACTGATTCAGACCTTCTTGGAGAGGTTTGGCTGCCCTAAGTGCACACACTCTTCCAGTGGTAAAGAAAATTTCCAGAGAGCATGGGCCAGGCTGGCCACTAGGAGTGGCCTACTGGGTAGAGGAGAAACTTGCTAGAAGTACCAGCTGCCTGAAGCTGGTCTTCAAGAGCTCCTGAGATAAGCACAACTAGGCCTTTCACATACCACTCTACTGGCTACCAAGGTGATAAACAGCACACCCAAATTGGAAAGGAAGTCCCTTTATCCTGCCATGGCCTTGCAGTGTCCTTTCAGTGCCTTCTACTAACAAAGCCTCTAGTGACATTGAGCCAGCTGGCAAAGAAGAAATGTTTATAGGATCCATCTCTAGTATCACAAAGCAGAGTAAAGGGGTAGATTTAAAGTTGAGAGGCAGTAAATTAATAGGTAGGAACTGAAGGCTCATCTGAACTGTCAAATGGATGCCTATGTGTGGTCTCTCAGGCATGGCATTGCAGAACGGCCTAACTTCTTTCGTGGTGACTCAAGACTCCAGGAGTGAACTCTCTCAGTGAACAAGGCTGAAGCTGCAGCACAGAGGTTACACAACCTCACCTTAGCTGTACTGCACTTAAGCAGCCACAAGCTCACTGACATTGCATGAAAGGAGGCAGAGATCCCACCTCTCAATAAAAGGAGCATGGAATAATTTACAGGTGTGTTTATAACCTTCACACCACATCATATTAATTATCTTGATGAAAATTAACCTCACAAATAATAGATGTCAAAAGAGTGGTTCACCAATTACTTGCTACTTTTCTTAACTTGGACCACATTTCATGAAAGTGAATGTAATTTCATATTTTATTTTCAAGGTTATTTCCAACTTTTGTAAGACCTCCTCTTCTTTTCTCTATACTTTCTTCAGTTATTTCTCATATGAGTTTTCTTTGTCTAATGATAAGTTAGGCCACATATTGTCATAGAATTATTCCTCTTCTTGGGTGGTAGAAATACTTTGGTCTTTTGTTATAGACCTCGCAGTGGCTAGATCATTGAAACTTGATTTTTTTGGAGTCAGGAAGGTGATGATGCCAGGACCTGTGGGAAGAGTAACTTTCAAGCAGCATTTGATATCAAACCAACTATGGTAATTATTGTAAAACCACTTATTAAAACAAGCTTATGTCAGTTTATACCAATGATCCTATCATCTGAATACAGTTCAAATGTCTTAATACCCTTTTCTGATCTTTAGTTCCATGTGCATTCAAAGCTTTACATCATTTACTATCTATCTTTCTATCTATCTATCTATCTATCTATCTATCTATCTATCTATCTATCTATCTGTCATAACATAGTAAAATGGCGAAGTCCTCTGATAATGCTTAGTATCCTTTGGTGTTACTGGAATGAAGCATATTTAGTTCATTTTAAGGTACTGCAGGAAGCGCTTGGGAATATTTTACTAGAAAAAGTGTCCAGATCTCCTCATTTTATAATAGGAGAAACAGAAATGGTAAAGACTGTTGGAAAACTTTTAAAAACTGTTTGTTTTAGTCTAGTGTTGCTAGTCTCTTTAACTATGATCTTTAACTATGCTCTTTAACTGTGGTTCCTTGGGGGAGTGCCTTTAGAGAACACGGTTTTCTCCTACAGAGCTCTCCTGACTTTAACGTTATTTAGGTTAGTTGATTTATCCAGGATGTATTATCAATTTCATTATTGTGCATTTATAAAAATACAGAGATTTCCAGGAAATTATTCTTTATTGAGGCTAGAAAGAGAGTTTTGGTCTGTTTTATTTTAAAACCATTAATATTTCCTAGCCACTAGCAGAAAATGTTGAGATTCCTTCTAAGTCAGACTCCAGCATATATGGTAAAAGAGAAATTGCCTCAATGTATTTTCTGAACCCTTATTACTTTGATGTTTGAACTGAGCTCAACATTAAAATGGATCGTTATAATGAAGTGCTTCTTGGCTTATTTCAGAACTTAGCACTGAAAATTTTGTCCAAATAAATCACATGCAAATTTCTTTCCATTTATGGATGGCAGTGGGTGAAGTCCCTAGCTGCTGATGTCCTTGGATTTTGCTTAGTGTGGATTGGGAACTGGTATTGGCAATATTCAGTCCCCTGTGTGAATTTCATCTAAGGGTTGATGAGTTCTTTCTTTTCTCAAAATAGGCCAGTGGTTCTCAAAGTGTGGTCCCTTGGAATGTTGGGGATTGCTAAGATCTTTTCAATGTGTCCACAGGGTCAAAACTATTTTTATTGTAATATTAACATGTTATTTGACTTTTTCACTATGTTGACATTTGCAGTGGTGATCAGAAGCAATCGTGGATAAAACTGCCTTTTGCCCAAATCAAAGCACTGACACCCATTGTATTTCCTCACTGTAAGGTACTTGCAATCCCTGATGAAGGAATAAAAAACATTGATTTTACTAAATCTTCAACCTTTAGTATATTTCTGTCTAATATTTTATGTGGTGAAGTGAGATGTACACATAAACCACTTATGCTGCATACTCAAGCAAGATGTTTGTAATGTACTTGTGCAATGCTTGGATTGCAAACTAGCTGCTTTCTTCAGGGAATACTTCTTTTACTTGAAAGAATGACTGGAAGACAAACTATTTTTTAGATTTAGTTTAGATGTGGGGATTTGGGAAACTTTTTCTTGAAAATGAGTGAAGTGAGCCATCACTTCAAAGAAAGTAACTGATGATATTTACTGCCAAAGGTAGAAATTGTACTTTGAAGTTGTGATAGTTAATTTAGTTTTTCTTTTTTGAGGTGGAGTCTCGCACTGTCGCCCAGGCTGGAGTGCAGTGGAGCGATGTCGGCTCACTACAAGCTCCGCCTCCCGGGTTCACGCCATTCTCCTGCCTCAGCCTCCGGAGTAGCTGGGACTACAGGCGCCCGCCACCACACCCGGCTAATTTTTTATATTTTTAGTAGAGACGGGGTTTCACCGTGTTAGCCAGGATGGTCTCGATCTCCTGACCTCGTGATCCGCCCGCCTCGGCCTCCCAAATAATTTAGGTATTAACTTGACTAGATTGAGGGATGCCTAGATGGCTGGTGAAGCATCGTGTTTGGGTGTGTCTAGGAGGGAGTATCTTGAGGAGACTGGCATGTGAGTCAACCTGAGAGAGGAAGACCTGCCCTCAGTGTGGGCAGGCACCTCCAAAGGACTGGGGGAGTAGCTGGGACAAATGGACAGGAAACGTGGTATTCACGTGTGCGCGCGCTCTCTCTCTCTCTCTCTTCTGTCTCTCCCTTCTGGAGGAGAACGCTTTTTCTCCTTCTCTCTTTGGACATCAGATTCCATGTTCTTCAGCTTTTGGACTCTGGGACTTGTACCAGCAGCCTCCTGGGGGCTCTTGGGCTTGACTAGGGGGTGTACCATTGACTTTCTTGGTTCTAAGCCTGCTGAACCTGGACTGAACCATGCTACTGGCTTGAGCCATGCTACCAGCTGCTTTGGTTCTTCAGCTAGCAGATGGCCTGTGGTGGGACTTTGTCTCTGTGATCCTGTGAGTAAATTCCCTCTAATAAATCCCCTACAAGGCATTCTGCTGGCTCTGTCTCTCTGGAAAACCCTGAATAATACATAACTGAAAATCACAATTTTGGAATATCTGTACCTGCATCATAAATTTCCTAGTACTTAAAGTATTTTCTGATGACATAGGATGACTATTAATGAATATGATTTTTTGATATCACATAGGGAAATGGCTCATCATTTGGAAGAGCTGCATAACTCAGTGAACCAATTATGTACAAATGTACATTATATACATTATGTACATCATGCATTTAAAAAGATCTAGTGTTTTAATGTAATAGGACACTAAAAGTTTATTTGATAAGGTTTAAGATTAAATGGCAACTAATCTTCAAGCAATGACCACTTATCCATTTTTGGTGTAGTATCAAAGAAAAATATCTACAATTATCTAAAAGCGCAATAAAATACTTTTTCTTTTCTAACTACATATCTGTAAAAGGCTGTTTTTTTTTTTCTGTATATTTCAATTAAGACAACAAATCACAACAGAATGAATGTAGAAACAGATATGAGAATCTAGATGTCATCTATTAAGCCAGAAATTAAAGAGACTAGCAAAACAATGCTACTTGCTCACGAAAATTTTTGTTTTGTTTTGTAAAGCATAAAGCACACACTTTTAATATATAAACATTTATGTTAATGTGTGATGGTCATATTATTATTTTAATGAATTAAATATTTTAAAACCTCTGTTTAAATTTTCTAGTCAATATTGATAGATAATGATACACAAAAATAAGCACATTTTGGGGTTCTCAATAATTTTTAGTAATGTAAAAATTACTGACAGAAAAATGTTTTAGAACTGTTGGTGTAGGCTAATCTGCTTTTCAGTTGGATGCACTGGGGCACATGTTAATACAGAAAACTATCAACAGGCAGATACTTCTCTTCGGCATGCAAGTCGATTACTGTCATAAAAGGCTCTTGGGATCACATCCCAGGTCTCATGTTCTTCTATCTGCTAAACAGCCACTATATGGAATTTTCAACCTCTGGCTTATGTGACAATAATCTCAAACTTTTCAATTTTTTTTTTTTTTTTTTTTTGCACAATACAAGTAGGGCTCTTAAGTCACATTCTAGAAATCTACTTTGTGGTTGTTTTGCTTTGTACTTAATGCTACTAATGTCTAGGTTTGGACATTAATGTCCAGGTCTTTTTCTTTTTTCTTTTCCTTCCTTTTCTTTATTTCTCTTCTCTCTCTTTTTCTTTCATGTCTTTACTTTTGGTTTTCTCTCTCTCTTTTTTTAAAAATGGAGATCCCATCAACTCGTCATTTACATCAGGTGTATGGGTGCAGCACAGCAACATGGCACAAGTATACATATGTAACAAACCTGCATGTTATGCACATGTACCCTAGAACTTAAAGTACAATAATAATAAAAAATAAAAAATAAAAATAAAATAAAATGGAGATCCATGAGGGGTTGTAGAGATTATAATAGAAGACTCATCTTTATATTGTAAGCATAAAAGTGCTATATTAATATTTCCTTCCTGAGAACATCATTCTACACCAGACAGTAAACTTTGTGATCCCAAGTAACTTGGGGAGGATTCCAGTTTGTAGCTCTGAAAATTATATGGTGTATATTTTTAACACTGACTGACACTATTCCTTATAGAATGCATGTGACCAAATCTATAACATATACATGTTTGAAAATTAAAAGTAAATCATTAAGAGTTTGGGAGACCATTTTGTTCAACAGAGGTAAAACAAGATGGCACAAATATAATTTTGAAATTACTTTACATTCCAATAGCAAACATCATGGTCATAATTAGTATCATAATCACTATTATGACCATCATAATGGCTACCATGTATAAAAGGAAATTTTCAACTCACAGCAGCCCATGCATGGAAACTAGCAAAACTGAAAGTTCCATTGCATCCCAAATGGTTCTAACAAGCTGAAGCTGATCAAGAAAGATTAACTTTGAGTGACTTAGGATGCCTTTAGTGCCTTCATCCAAAAATTCTCATGATTGATGAACACTGGGACTGGTTTTAGCCAATCACGTTCAGACCTATGAACTTCTTCCCTCCTAATCAAACCACTAGTTTTCAATCTTTATTTAGAATAACACCATGAACAGACACACATATACCCTCCTCTGCTTTCTAGCACTTAAATATCCCAGATTCTGTCACCTCATTGAAACTAGTCAATAAATTGCTTCACTATGTTTTCCTTTCCCCAACAAGTTAATAAACTTGGATTAGGTCTCCTTTAATTTCAGTTGTCTTTGTTTTATTTTTTGATAATTGCTCACTAAGTGGAAGAATAGTATTTTACATATATTTTGAAGTTTTAATTCTTAGCAAAACTTCCATTGTAGTCAGGTCACTTGGTGCTGAAGATCACAAATTCAAACCAGAGTGCTTGAGTTCTGATCTTGTTCTCTGATTTACATCAGCTTGATTTTCTGCAAGTTTTTTCACCTCTATGTGCCTATGTTTATGAGTAAAATGGCAACAATAATAGAACAAAATCCACAGGCTTGTTGAACACAGCAAGCAAGATAACACATAAAAATGATTAGAATGGTGTCCGGCACAGAGTAAAGCATTCAATATTAACTATGATGAATTCCATTTACAGATGAAAAGATTGAGACTTCCAGCAGTTGAGGAATTTGCTTAAGGTCACAGCTAGTACATGATAGAGTTAGGATTTCTCTCAAGATTTGTTTTGTGACAAAATCCTGTGCTGAAGAATTCTTGGTTATAACTAATTTCTACATTTCCCTTTGCTTTGTTGTATTAATTTTTAAAAATGATATAGTTTTGCCTTCTCTTGTTTATTTTATTCCTTTAAATATAACATTTTAGAAGAAAATAGCAGATCATAATGAAATGGAAAATGGAAAACGTTCTAAAAGCTCTGTTGAAAAATCCATCATTGTCTACATGATAAAAGAATTCCTATATTAACACTTCATTCTTCACCAAAGAGTTTAACTATTTAATTGATAAATACCACACTCATTACAAGTTATTTGTTTCTTGAAAAAATTATTTTCTTATAAACATTCTTTGGTTTCTGAAAGTAAAAGTTAACTTATTTAAAAATATTCCATTTGATGTATGTAAAGTACCTACTAATAAAGAGGCATCTGTTAATAAACAGGTTGAAAACCAAAATACGAATATCAAAATAATTTCTAACCTTTAGATAGATAAACTTCATAACCAGTTAGGAAGATGTGTTTCATGTGAGTCGACTTGACAAAGTTTTAGTATTTTTACACCTATGCAAACCATGGTAATCATTATTCATACACAAGGTAAAGAATGTCAATTTTGAAGTCATCCTTAGAAGCAGTTTGCATGAGGGAACTGACATTGGAGATTTATTCTTAAAGATTTAACCTCCAAATGCAGTTTGCACAATACAAGTAGGGCTCTTAAGTCACATTCTAGAAATTTACTTTGTGGTTGTTTTGCTTTGTACTTAATGCTACTAATGTACATTAAATTTTCTAGTCAATATTGATAGATAATGATGCACAATATATAAAGGGAATATACTTATGTACTTATGGATTTTTAAGGAATAGAAGCAATTACTATATCAAACATACATGCACATGCGAAGTACATACACACCACACACACAAATCTCCTTCTGTAGTCAGATGAACAGAATGGTTAATGTTTGTCTTGCTTTTAGAGCTACACGAGTACTTTGTACCCAGTGAATAACTAATGTATTTCAATTACTGATTGGTGGAGTGTTATATTTCTGATAGTTCTGTCAATATTACAGATTTTTTATCTTTCTACTTTAAAGCTGAGTATTTAAGCAAAAGATACAGTATGATCAAGGTTGATGACTAAAATAATAGAAATGTCTTGAAATTAAGACATGCACCAAATGTTTCTCATTTCTGTTTCTGAAAATCTGAACATTGTCAAGCCATGGATTTTTTTGTTCTGTTGTTGAAAGCTAGTAATATAAAGAATAGATAGTCCCAAGTGTACCAGATGCAAAGAAAGAGGGGCAACACAGGGTGGAGAAGAAAGCTATGATCACACACACACACACACACACACACACACACACACATACACACAGAGACAGAGAGGGAGAGAGTGTGAGATAGAGAGAGATTAGTATACACACATATATTTGTTTGTACTATCAGCTGAAAGGGCCTAGAAACAATAAGACCCTATATCAATGGGCACATTGGTGCCCAGATCTCAGTTTCTGATGCCATTCTTCGAAAAAAGAAATAAGAACTTCTTAGGGAAATGGCTAATTTCAGGACTGAGGTAGGGAATGTACAATATCAACCTGGAGGATCTTATAGTGCCAAAAAGAAAGAAAATGCTCAAAACAATGATAGGAATACGTGAAAGGGATACAGGAAGCAAACTAAAAGGGCTCCTAACAGCCAATGCTAAAAGTTGAGCAACCAAATACATAGCATAGTATTGGACTATAACAAATATACGTGGCTCCATAATGATATGAATAAATAATTGAATAAATAAATAAGAGACAAATATCCCATATAGAAGAATTCCAAATAATTTATATAGATAATGACTGGGCTGGATGCAGTGACTCATGCCTGTAATCCCAGCCCTTTGGGAAGCTGAGGTGGGTGGATCACTTGAGATCAGGAGTTCAAGACCAGCCTGGCCAACAAGGTGAAACCCCGTCTCTACTAAATATACAAAAAATTAGTTGGATGTGGTGGTGTGCACCTGTAGTCCCAGCTACTCAGGAGGCTGAGGCAGGAGAATCACTTGAGCCCAGGAGGTAGAGGTCGCATTGAGCTGAGACCGGGTCACTGCACTCCAGCCTGGGTGACGGAGTGATACTCTGTCTCAAAAAAAAAAAAAAAAAATCATAATAATAGTGACTGAATATATACAGAAATACATACTTACGTAAGTAAATGAATAGAAGAGAATAGACAAATCTCCAGTGCAGAAGAATTCTAAATAGTCTAAGCAGATACTTCCTGCTCAAGGAGTATCCACCACCTTTCAGTCCCTTAAGTGTGGGCTGTACATTGTGGTTTCCTTCATGATAAGGAAAGAAAAAGGAAAGAGTGCCTTTACCACTTTATCATGGAGAAACCTTATAAATATTATCCCAGCCAGATAATCAAGGTGAACGTCAGAAGTGATGAGTGCCATTGCTTCCATGTACCCTTTGTGTGATATAACAAAAATGAGACTTTATCTCTATAGTATTTCTCTCCCAAATCCCATAAATCCAGCCTAGCAAAAAGCAAAATATCATAAAACTTCCAAGTGAGGGACATTCTATGTAATACCTGACCTGCACTCCTCAACACTGTCAAGGTCATCAAAAACAAGGAAAGACTGAGGAATCACCACAGTCTAGAGAAGCCTAAGAAGACATAACAACTAACGCAGTGTGGTATCCTGAATGGTATCTGGAACAGAAAAATGACATCAGGGAAAAACTAAGACAATCTGAATAAAGTATAAACTTTAATAATAATGTGTCCATATTGATTATTAGTTATGACAGATGTACCATGCTAATGTAAGCTACTACCAATAGGAAAAGTTGGGTGTGGGATATATGGATAGCTTCGTTACTATCCTTGCAATTTTTATAAATCTAAAGCTATTTCAATGAAACATTTATTTGAAAATATTGGAAACACAAAAGACCAAGAATAATCAAGACAATCCTGAAAAAAAAAAAGAAAATAAATAGAAGGATGATTTACTCTACCTGACTTCAAGACTCACCATAAAGCTACTAAATCCAAGTCAGTGTAATATTGGCAAAGGACAAATAGATTAATTAGACAAAATGGAGAGTATAGAAAGAGGACCAAATATACAGTTAAATGATTTTCAACAAGAGCACCAAAGCAACCTAATGGACAAAGGAGAATATCTTCAACAAACATGTTGGATTAAAAAAAGTCTACCCCTATCTCACACCATACACACACAAAAAAATTTAAATTGGATTGTATAACTAAAATGTAAATACTAAAAAATAGAGCTAATGAACAAAATCTTAGAAAAATATCTTTGCAAATTTGTATTGGGCAAATATGTCATAGAACAAGCATAGCTGAATCATAAAAGAAACAAGACTTCATTAAAATTTAAAGCTTTAGCTCTTTAAAATATGTCACCAAATAAATAGACAAGTCATAGATTTTTGAGAAAATTTGGGCAACACATGTATCTGATGAAGGATATGTAAACATAATAGGTGAAGAACTCCTGTAACTCCATAATAAAAATATATAATCCCAATTTTTAAAAATGGATAAAAGACTAGAGCATACACTTCACAAAAAATATGACAAAAGGTCAATAAGCACATAAGAAAAGGCTAAAAATCGGTCATTAGTGGAGTTCAAATTAACATGACAATTATATACCATTCTATAGGCATAAACTGACTATAACTTAAAAGACCGACAACTTCATGTTTTGAAAAGAATTTGACGCTATCAGAATGTTTATAGTAACTTTATTTATCACAGCCCGAAACTGAAAACAATGCAGATGTCTCTAACATTGTATATCCATACATGAAATACTGCTCACCCATAAAAGGGAGCAAACTATTGCTACAACAGAATGAGTAAATCCAAAAGAAATCTTCAAAGGAAAGAAGTCAAGAACAAAAAAGTTCATATTATATGGTCCCATTTATATGAAATTCTACAATAGACCAAAGCTAATCTATAGTAACAGAAATGGCATCATTGGCTACTTCTTGGGAGGTGTTAACTGAATAGAAGAAAGAGGAGTGATGATGGAAATGTTCTGTGTCTTGATACCCATTTACGAAAACTGATTGAATGGTGCACTTAGATGCATATTTCTTATATGTAAGTTACATCTCAGTCCTAAGAAGAACCCAGGAATCTTAACAGATATTGCACACAATTACCAATAGTATATAATGTATAATATTTATTGACGAATTACGATGTTCAAACATTATTTTAAGTGTTTTTCATATATTAATTCACTTAATCCTCACACTCACTGTTTAGAGTTGACACTGTGAGTAAATCATAAAACTGAAAATCAAACCTTCAGAGCCCCCATTTTTAATCAGTTTGCTATATTGAGGCAGAAATTAAAGAAATAAAGAAAAATAAAATTATAAAGAAAGAGAAATAAGCTTTCCTGTATTAGGCTGACTTATCCCAGAGGCAGCAACAGGCACAGCCCAGACCCAAGAAAAGCCTCGATAAAGACTATCTGAGAAGCTAGGACAGAAAGGAATGTGCTCTGGAGACTCTCCCAGCGCTCCCTCAACATAAGGAGAAGGAAAACTTTTCCTTTCTTCACGGTATGAGTTTATAGATTCCTGTTCTCTGTAACTAGTGACTTCAAGTATTCTGTTTTATCTAATCAGCAGAGTAAAGGTCATAAACCATCTGAGCAGGCCTGAGATACAGCCACCTGGGCGCCATAGTGAATGTTATGGGATAAGCCCATGCTAGGCACCAGAGCAAACCTAGATAACAGACATCTGGGCTGCATAGCAACAGTCATGTGTAATCCTGAGTTATGAACCTGTCACAATTTGAGTAACTGTCTTTGTTCTGCCTCTGCATTCTTGCTTTCATGCCACTGTAAGCTTGCTTCAAACTAGCCAACCCCTTTTTGAAGTATGTATAAAAGCCAAGACATATCTTTTTCCTTGGTCCAGTTTTTGGATGTTAAGTCTGCTGGGTCTGAGTGCACTTCATAAAGATCCTCCTGTATTCACCCCAAGGTCTCGCTGCTCCTCCTGATTTCTGCAACAGTATGTCCCCATGCAAAGAGAAATCTGCAAAGATCAGAATTGTCATTTAAGAATGGTACCTCCTTGTAAAACTCTGGGGGCTAGTCCTCATTTGAGAGCATATATCCTTCTGAGTAACCTTCTCTCCCACTGTCATGGGCTTTACCTCTACCTACCAAATTCCAGCTCAACTTAATTCTGGAATTTGATAGGACCACAGTCATGATATAATTGGTGATTTATTATTCATCATTTTAAACTACCTTTAGATAGATGAATGCTTGTGACAGGGGCCAAATATGGTTGAGAAGCAGAGTTTTCACACAAACAGATCTTCCACATTATGTTCTGTGTTTACACAGAATTTAAATAATCTAAGAACTGAAATAACCTGAGGGTTCCAGGTGAGCTCCCATAATCACAGGACAGTTTAAATGATTGTAATCAAACCACTAAATAGCTTAAGGCAGAAGGATCCTTGATTGGTATAAATATCTACTACAAATGCTTTTGCTGTTTAAAAAAGCAAAACAAAATAAAAAACTACCAACTACTAAAATTAAAACAAAATTATAATGAAAAATTGAAATAATAAAAAATTGCTAGTGGCAGTTCAACATCAATAGCATGGGGAATGAGGTGTATTCTGAAAGATTAATTCATCAGATAATTCTATAACGTGTTCCATGATACAGGTTTTTTTCAGTTTGGTGTTTACAATCATCCAGAAAGCTTGTGTTCCTCCAACCCCATTGGGTTACTGAGGCAGTCCAAAGAAAGGGTGTGAAAAAAATGAGTGAAAGTTGAAAGGACTAATATCCTGGGGTCGTTCATAGAATAAATACTCTGCCCCTCCTAAAATCCAGGTGAAAAATCAGATCAGTCCACTCTTTAGGTCAGCAAAAGTGTGTGGCCTTAGAGAAAGGCTGAGCTGGTGGTTGAGAAGAAACACGTTATCCCCACGGGAATCGTACTTCCTCTCTCCTGAAATACAGAAGTCATGTGGAAGAGTAAAAAGACAAAATGTCATCCTGGATCAGCAGAATGAATCCTGGTTTTAGCAGCTAGCTTCTGGCCTTCCCCGTGAGGCAACAGATGTTTAAACGTACACATTAAGACATACTATGCACTTAAGTAGGGTAGAAGAATAGAGGGTCTTCACAGTATAAAAAGGCACAAAGACTGGAGCCTGGCTCTCAAAGGAAGTTGAAAACGAAGTCTATTTCCCTGATTAGTGATAACTGTATGTCATCAAGGAAAAATAAATGAGCAACTTCAAGGACCTCAATGTTCTGTGGAAATAGCAATTGGAAAGAAAAATGTCTTGATTTGTCAAAGCACAAAGAACAACAACCAAAAGGGAGATTCCCAGGATAAACAATAGAGAAAGCAGAGCAATATCAAAATAGGTGCAAGAAGGGAGGTGCTAAGGACAGAAAAATTATTGTTGGCACAGAAACTGAGAGAAGGACTGTTGTTAGGGAGGGAGGGGTTGTCTAGGAAAGTAGCTCATCAGCAGCTCAGACTCATGCTAAGGCACGAAGCCAACCTGATTACAAATGTCGTCAGGTCACAGCTAGGAGAGAGGGGACAGATGTGCCCAATAATGGTAATGGAAGGAAAAGAGTGAGGTGAACAGCCAGGATCTCAGCCTGACTCTTTTTCTTTAAAACTTTTATTTTAAGTTCAGGGGTCCAAGTGCAGGTTTATATCATGTGGGTTTGTTGTATAGACTATTTTGTCACCCAGGTATTAAGACTAGTAGTCATTAATTACTTTTCCTGATCTTCTCCCTCCTTCCACACTCCACCCTCTGAAGGACCCCAGTGTGTCTTTGTTCCTCTCTATGTGTCCATGTGTTCTCATCTTTTAGCTCCCACTTATAAGTGAGAACATGTGGTATTTGGTTTTCTGTTCCTGCATTAGTTTGCAAAGGATAATGGCCTCCAGTTCCATCCATGTTCCTGCGAAGGACATGATATCATTCTTTTTTTGTGGCTGCATAGTATTCTACGGTGTATATGTACCACATTTTCTTCATCTGATCAATAATTGACGAGCATTTGGGTTGATTCCATGTTTTTGCTATTGTGAACAGTGCTGCAATGACTCTTGAAGCCTCTCTGTACCACTAGCAATGATGCAGCTTCTGACCTTAATGATAAAACACATAATCATAAGTAAATGGCTTCCTAGAAAACACCAGGGATTTCCCTTGATTATGGCTTTTAAGTCAACCAAAGATATTCTCACAGATGAGTCAATGAGGCCAAGGAGGCCCTGGACCTTGGGGATTCGACACTCACGCATGCACTTTCCCCCTCAGAGTTTTCAGAAGGTGGAGAAGGAGAGGATGAAGCCAAGTCAGATGGCCTGCTTCAGATGCAGCGCTGCACCCACTCCATCTGTGACTCGGCAAGTTACTTAACCCTTGTAGACCTCAGCTTTTCACAGGGGAAATGGGACTAGCACAGCATCTCTCCCATAGGATCATTATAATGATTAAAGCAGACAATGCCTAGGACCTGGCACGAAGCAGGCTCTGAAGTGTTTGTAGTGTAGCCACTGTGTCTGACTCTTTTGGTAAGATACTTCTGCTTTAATTATCTCATTTAAACCTCACAACAACATATACAGGTGCTTTTTATTATTTACATTTTTACACATGAGAAATATGAAGCTAAAAGAATAATTTTTTAACTCCGATCTGTTGTTTGAATCCAGGTCTTTCCTGACCCCCAAGTCTTTATTCACTGGACTTAAAGTTCAGTATATATATGAGAAGGTGCTGGGTCATTATTAAAGTTCAGTATATATATGAGAAGGTGCTGGGTCATTATTGAGAGCCTGCCACTGACTACAGGGGTTGGGGGGCTTGGTCCAGAGTCCCTCAGGCATAATGGAATGATGTGGCTAGGTAAGAGGAGACCAGTTCAAATTCATGTGGTTAAGTTGACTTTAAACTGTATGAAAAGGCTGCATAAATGGAACAGGGAAAGAGTGTCCTCCTCCCTTTATACAGGGCAAGAGGTGTTGTTTCCAAATGAACGATTCATCATATCATTCTACACCAAGACCTTTTAATAGTGACACAACAAGACCCAGACTCCCCCGGTGAGGCTAATAATAGAAACAAACATTTTTTTTTTTTTGTCCCTTGATATGTGTTAAGCACTGTGATAGGAGTTTTTCCATTTAATACTTACATATACACTCTGAGGTCTGTGCTATTATTATCTCCATTACAAAGATGAGAAATCCAAGGCTAATGGCGGCAGAAACAGGATTGGAAATAAGATCTGCTTGGTTTTAGTGCAAATTCTAACATGCTCCCATTCTGTCTTTCTTTTGGAATACACAGACTCTGAGTGGTCTTGCACTCACTTTCTGGCGTTCTATCTTGGCACTTTCCTTGTTGAGCATTTTCCTCCAGTCAGATGTACTCCTCACTGCTACTGAAAAATACCCTGGATACCATGAACTGCCTGTTTGCTATGGTTTTCCTGAAATGTCGGACACCCATATGCTGTCTTCTAATCCTCCCAAATAATTTCTTTCTCAAGACTGAATACTGTACCTGCCCACCCAAACCAAACCAGTTACTCCTTATCAGGAGGTTTATATCACTGATAATTGACTGATTTATTTTACAATTATCATTTAATTGCCACCTTGCACTCTTAACCATTTATGTAATGGCTTAGCAAAGCTTAGCAATGCTTAGCATTGTGTATGCACTGATCCATGTTCAATAAATGTCAAGTGATTGACTAATCGCAAAAGAAGAATATTCTGATCAAAAGAGGTGATACTAAAACATGAAAGAAAGCAATTCTATCACAAAATGCCAACACATAGCTTATGAACATCAGAAAAGAGTGGCATGGTCATCTTGATGATCCTACTTAAAATAAAGTAGATGAACAAGAAAACTGTAGCAAAAAGGACAGAAATTGAAGAAACATATGGGGGAACAGGGAAGTTTACATTTCAGTTTTGAAGAATTACATTGACTGTGTGACAAATACCATCTAAAAATGCAGGGGACAATTTGAAAATGTAATTACACTATATAGAACTAGTAAATAGCATTTCATTTTCCTTAAATGACTTTTCCTGAACTTCATACCAAGCATGATTTTTTTCATATTGATATTTTATTATATAACTTTATTCCAATAAAAATGAAAATGGAACAGAATAGATAACTCAGAAAGAATAAGAAACCTTACCAAATCCTAACAGTTTTTGGTTCCACAAAAGCTGTTTTTAACAGGTACATGGACTGAACTGTTTTCCTAGATTTTTTCTTTGTTTCACGAATTTAATGCTTATTCCTTATTCTTTTATTTTATTGTTTTAAAAATTATCTTCACTAGACTGCTAGGCTATTATCTGACCCTGTTTAATCTTTATTGAGTTGAATTCTCTTCTAGTGGAAACCAGAGCTCACTGATAGAAAACTACAGAATGTAGGTTGCTGTTAGCTTGTCTATTCTCCTTCCTCCAAGTGCCAATTTTGATATTCCTCAAGGCCATGTAAAATCTGCTCCTATTTCACTTATTACTGACAGAGTTAGGCATTAAAAACTAGAAATACCCCAGAGGTTTTTCTTTCTTGTTTATCTCTCTGTCTGTCTTCTGGATGTTTTTAGAAAGTAGATGTGGTACAGATGTTACTATACCCAGAATAAAGCTCGAAATTAAAAGAAAATCATGCTAACAATACCAAAATGGGATGTTAAGTTATTTATAAATAACGCTAGTGCTACATGGAATTTCTGATTATAATTCCTGATCTTTTTGATTCCCTAAGTGGATAAAGAAGAAGTTAACTTTGCCCAAAGACAGGTCTGGCTTTTGCCCTCAGCTCTTGGGAGGTAATTTCTAAGCTCTTCAAATATCCCACCTGAAAAGAATGTCCTTGTTTCCCAGGGACCTTAGGCCAAGCCAGATAGTTTAACAGTGTGATTTATGAGGAGGGCTTTGGGTCACATGCTATCAGCTTGACCTCTGGAAGGGTTGGAGCTAGGTTAGCCACATGGACAGTCAACTTTGTCTATGATATGAGCCCGAATAAAAACTCTGGACACCAAGACTCAGGTCAGCTTCCTTGGTTGGCAATACTCCATGTGCACTGTCACAAACATTGCTGGAAAAGTTGGCACTGTCCATGTCTTCACTGGGAAGTGTTTGTGTGTGGCCATGTTTTGGACTCTGCCCCATGCACCTCTTCCCTTGGATGATTTTAAGCTGTATCTTTTCACTGTAATAAGCTGCAACAAAAAATTTACCTGTTTTCAGTGAGTTCTGAATCCTTCTAGAAAATTATTAAAACAAAGTGATCTTGGCAACCCTTAGTTGCAGTTGGTATCAGAAGTGAGAGTGGTCTTGGATATCCCAGAATATGCACTAAGTGAACATATTCACATTTTATCATTAACATGGTAGAATCTAAGAATCATGATTATCACTTGCTCACATAATATGTGCAATTTATTCTAATTTTGAACAGCTAGGGGAAAGCCAGTAAAAGCTTGTGTTGGCATTAAGACATAATTGGGGGAAAGCCAGTAATAATTTGTGTTGGCATCAAGACATAATTAAATTACCTTGGTGTTGGTATTCTCCATGCTCCATTGCAGATGGCAATGCCATCATCACCCTCTCATGCTATTTCTTGGAGATGGCCTAAGTGTAGAATTTTTGCTTTTCTGCTTGCTTGGGGGTAAATCTGATTTTTTTATTTTAAAGGATGAGTAAAAGACAGGACATAATAGACTTTTCTGGTTTCTTGGCATGAATATTAGTTGATGAAAATCTCAGACGGATGTAAAAGGATGCCTTTGCAAGGTACTAGGGCTTAGAACATTAAGTGACTCACATTACTAATAAGACAGTTAGCTTAGCCCATCTGCCTCCTAGGAAATGTCACTGTTTTCCATAAAATATCTTTTTTTTTTTCTAAAAGCCAGCCAGGATATTTATGTGTGTGATAGTTCTTGAGGAGAGGGTGGAAGTTATGATGTGTGCAGAGATATGATCTGATGGAAAAGCTGAAAAAACCAACTTTCTATGTTCATTATTATTTTTGTTAGTATTATTTTTGAGACAGAGTATCGCTCTGTCACCCAGGCTGGAGTGCAGTGGTGTGATCTCGGTTCACTGTAAGCTCCACCTCCTGGGTTCACACCATTCTCCTGCCTCAGCCTCACAAGAAGCTGGGACTACAGGCGCCCACCACCACACCTGGCTAATTTTTTGTATTTTATTTTTTTATTTTTTAGTAGAGATGGGGTTTTACCGTGTTAACTAGGATGGTCTCAATCTCCTGACCTCGTGATCTGCCTGCCTCAGCCTCCCAAAGTGCTGGGATTACAGGCGTGAGCAACTGCGCCCAGCCCTCTATATTTATTATTAAGATCTCACTTATTCAGGAAAAATATTGTAGGTGTCTTTCAATTTATTCAATAAAAAGTGGACTTACAATGAAATAAATATAGCTTTTGTTGCTGTTTGATCTTCTATGAGGCCCACAGTCACTGGTTTTAGGAATCCTGTCTTGAGTGGCTTAATGCCAGTCCTCTTCCTACTCCCATCAGTAATATCCTCTGTAGGTTACTGGTAGACTTTTGTCCACTCACCTGGCAAACACTTTTAATATATCACTGAATAAGAAAGCTTAATGAAAAGATGAATATATTCACCCATTCATAATAGCACCTGCTCAGCTCAGACACTGGACGAGGTCCAAAATGTTAAATGTCAATTTCAGTAGTGGGAACTTTCTCTCTAAATCTCTCTCTCTTTCTCTTTCTCAAGAATCTAGAATTGTGAATGTCTAGAATAGTGTCTGGAACATAATTTTTATTGAATGAATGGAGACAAAGGGTATGGATCAGAATCACAAGAAAGAAAAGGTACTCAAATTAGGTTTTGGAGGGTGTATTCACAAATGAACTGTTTATGCACATGAATTGGAAGGGGTCATAGATGTAACGCAAGGGACAGTGCAGTAAACTCACACACAAAGGAGCTATTTTCTGTCCTAGATACAAAGGGAAAAGGTGAGAGAATGGTTACCACAACCTGGAAGAAGTTTGTGTAGAGAATGTTGCTTTGGGAGAGACAATGAAGAACCCAGATATCTGAGGTCCCTTTCAGGGAATGAGCAGAGAAATAAATGCAAATGCATTGACATCACATCCGTCTTTCGCTCTAATTTACTCTTAAGATTCCCACTGGGAATCTAACCAAGTTCATGAGAACCTGTGGTGAACACCAGAATGGCCAGTCTCTGGGGAAAGGTGCAGAGTAACCTAGAGGAGAAAAGGAGAGATATCCAGGGGGGAGTTTCCAGTGTGGACAGGGAGATGGGGCATACACAAGCAGTTTCATATAAAGCTTAATTAGAGCTATTCTAGGGGCAAGGACAGGGTGCTCCTGGATTCAACAGACAAGATACTTGCATCATCAGGGTCCAGTCAGAGAACAGACACTACACAGTAATTTGAACAGAGACAGGTTAACGTAAAGAATTCTTAACTAATAACAGGCAGGTAGCTAGCTCTAAGGTGTTAAGAGAACGTAAAGAATACAGAAATCACAGACACAGTGGCAAATAGACAGTAGTTTCTACCCCTAGGCTGAAGAACACCCAAACCAGGAACAAATATGGAAGCAAGCCCTCCATCCAAGGCTGAGATTCACACCTCATTGCAGAAGTAAGGCTATAGGGCCACTGATGGCAGAGGAGTTCACTGAGGCATGTGTGGCTGGCTGAGGCTGGAAAACAGGAAAACACCCATGGAGGTGCTGACAAAATGTGCCAGAAATCCACCCATTGGGTACTGATATAAAAGCTCCAGAATGAGCTCGGCTGAGTATCCTCTCACGGGCTAAGTGCAACAGGAGCAAGAAGAAAGGCAAGCACAGGGAAGCATAAAAAGAAGCCCCTTCCCTTTGGGAGGCCGAGGTGGGCGGATCACGAGGTCAGGAGATGGAGACCATCCTGGCTAACATGGTGAAACCCCGTCTCTACTAAAAAAACAAAAAAACAAAAAAACAAAAAATTAGCCGGGCGTGGTGGCGGGCGCCTGTAGTCCCAGCTACTTGGGAGGCTGAGGCAGGACAATGGCGTGAACCCAGGAGGCAGAGGTTGCAGTGAACTGAGATTGCACCACTGCACTCCAGCCTGGGTGACAGAGTGAGATTCTGTCTCAAAAAAAAAAAAAAAAAAAAAAAAAAAAAAAAAAAAAAAAGTAAGAATCCTCTTCCTCCTGCAGTGTCCCCTCCAGTGTCCTCCACTGGCAAAGATGAACATCATGCCAGGTGGCAAAAAATATTTGCAGGGTCCAGATATAAAAATCGCAGGGTGGTGAAGAGTACACTTTGAGTTGAGAAGCAACAACTTGATAACTGACACTCTATCTAACCCAAAAGTAAGTGGGGTTAGGATAATTAAAGGAGGAATTTTAAATGAGTTGAAGTTTTTTAAGTAAAATGTTTAAGGAAGAACAATACGCTAAAGATGCTGCATCTTAAACAAAAAGTCGTAGAGTTGAGAGAACATTCCATTGGGGATCATAAGTAACTTGGAATGATTGGAGTCAGTTATGATCATTAGAAGCCCCAAGCATGCTCTCTTGCCATGTGTAATGCCAAATATCATTTTACTTTTCCCTACCCAGTGATTTATTAGATAAGAAAAAGAAATAAAAGGCTTTATAAAGAATGGGAAATATTTTGTTTTTCAATAAAATACAGTAACTACCTGAAAGCTAAAGTTAAAGTAGCTTTTCTAGATTTATCTGATTATAAAGTTATGGATAGATTCACTGAGTTCAACTGTCTCATTTTGGAGGTGGGTTAGGGTAGAATGTGACTTGCATTGCTGGTGTCCTAAGAATGTGCTTAGTGGACTTGGTAGGTGATCCCGAACCATTTGCATGGGAGATGAGGCTGGAGAGGTTGACAGGAGCTAGAAAGTAAAGGGAAGCAAGAAGTTTCTATTCTCTGAGGACATGGGGAGCCACTATATTGTCTGTACTGTTAAGCATAGGTACATATATGTAGTCATTTTTATAGTTGGTAGAAAGCAAGGGAATTAGGGTCAAAACCATTAATTTCTTCTTTCTTTTTTTATTTACAAGTGACTTATAGTTAACTTTTAACAGATGAATAGCTGCTTTAACATTAAATTTTAACAAAATATACCAAAAAATAAAAGCTTCACATTATGTTTAATAGATTTTCATGAGCTCTAACACTTCACAGGGTTCTGACTCTTAATAGCATGATGTACTCTGACAATAGTTTAGACCTCTTTGTAAAATTTTCTCACACCTAAATTTCCTTTCAAATATATATTTGTACTTGTTTTCTAATACAGTGCTTCCATCAGATAACAACCTCTTGAGTGATAATTGTCATATGATAAAATATTTCAATTATGATAATAATTCAAATAAAATCACAGATGACACCTGAATCTCTAAAGTAGCATACAAGGTAATGTGATCAACACAACGCCTTCTTTCTTCTCCACCCCAGAATTATTAAGGTATAACAGACAAATAAAAGTTGTATATATTTAAGATGGGCAACGCTGTGTTTTGATATATGTATACATCGTGAAGTGATTACCTCAATCAAGCTAATTAACATAGAAGAAAGCCATTGATTCTGGCAGCTTTCAAGACCTCTACTGAAAGATGCCTCTCCTAGGAAATACCTTCATCATAAATATTTCAATGAAAACCAGCACAATCCTTAACCTACCAATGATCTTTGTCGAAAGCCAGTATATTCCAAAATCAAGTTTCCCAGCTGCCAACTTTGGTCTTACAGAACACTGCCAATTTGTTTCCTTTCCCTTTCCCCAGCCCCTGATCTTGAATTTAAGTGTTTTTAGTAAAGGTCAGTGGCTTTCTGGAAGGAAGAGAATAACTTCAGATCTCCATGCAACTATAAAGAATTGAAGAGTGGTCACATTTTTATGCTTTGGTCTTATTGGTGAAGATGGCTCCTTTACCACTTTTAAAGTGGAAAGCATTTTTGAAAAATCATAATTTGCTTTCCTGCCATTTTGCTTATGTCCCCATAATTAACAATGACAGTAAAGATAATAATTGCTCACCATATAAAGCATTACACCATACGCCCAGAACCATAAAAGCATTTTTCCTACATTTGCTCATTTAATCCTCAGGATAACTTTTTGAATTAGGTATTTTAATGAAAAGACAGAGAGTTTAATTTGACTCAAGGCCTACTACTAACAAGTCAAGGAGTCAGGACTTCAACCTTTGCAGTTTGCCTCCAGAATCTGTGCTGGGTTGGAGTGGATTAAAAGTGGGTATGAAGGATTTGGAGTAAGAAAATCTATGTCAAAATCCTGGGGATTAGAAAGTCAGTTAATCCCTTTGGTATTATTTATCCTTATTTATAAAATGAGGCATTGGATGATTTTTTTTTTTTTTTTTTTTTTTGACATGGAGCCTCACTCTTGTTGCCCAGACTGGAGTACAATGGCACTATCCTGGCTCACTGCAGCCTCTGCCTCACGGGTTCAAGCAATTCTCCTGCCTCAGCCTCCCGAATAGCTGGGATTACAGGCACACACCATCATACTTGGCTATTTTTTTTTGTATTTTTTTAGTAGAGACAGGGTTTCATCATGCTGGCCAGTCTGGTCTTGAACTCCTGACTCGGGTGATCTGCCTGCCTCAGCCTCCCCAGCATTGGATAATTTTTAAGGCTCCTTCTCACATTTCCCAATTTCAGACATGTGGAGTGGGCCTTTTTGCCATTATTGTTGAGGTTTTTATCGTCTTAACCCTCTCCACCTCCACCTGGACTCACATGTTTGCTCTATTGATTGTTTCCCCCAAAGCCTAAAGAGGCTTTGGGAATCTGCCTCCACCCCGTTTTCTCTGGTGGAGTCTTGTTCTCTGAGACAGCGACAGCTTAATGGGGTCTTGATGTAAAAATGCCACCTGACTTTTAAGATACTATATTGTGTCATTTTCTTACTGTGTGCCCTGTAATTTCAACAAGATATTAATTTGTTTCTGCGATGAAGCCTCTAGAATCTTTTAAAAGGTTTTCTACTCTTGAACTAGAAGATTCTTAACGCGGTCTGTGTGGTCAGACAATGTTCTGCTTGAAACTCACAACTTAAATGGAAAGCTTAACTTATAAGTCAAGCTTCAAATAAAGCTTTACTGTTACCTTCCACAAATCCGCAACTTTTCTACCGTGAGTTGACTCTTGTTTCAATGTAAACCAAGTTGTATATATAATATGCAAACTCCCAGACTTTGTGTTTTAGGTGACTGGTCTGGGGCTACAGTACTGAAACTTTTTCCTCTTTGTCTTCTTTTTGCTTTGACCATGCAGGGCTATGGCACACACAGTAAATGAAACAGTAAATTTCTGCAGATGCAGAACTCCTGTGCCATTGTGGGTTATGGATTCCTTGCTGTATTTTGATATTTCGTGCAATTGAATGGGATTTGGCAATAATCCTTGCCTATTGGGAGGAGTACAGCATTGCACCCCTGCTGTGCTCAGCAGTGTCTCCCGGAAGGTTGTGGAGAAGATGGCCTGCTGACCTGTTACCATGTTTAAGTTATTGTCTCCTTAATACATTTGGTAGTAATTGCATGATAAGTAGATTTTTGGAAAGGGATAATCTTTTAAATCTACATTTAATTTCTCAGTAGAAACCAGTTTCCCCTCTTTAAATGTTTCTATATTAGAGATATTGCCTTAACTGACTTGATTTCTTGCTGTTTCTGACCTGCTCTGAGGGATCTTTCCTTACATGTTGCTGATGCCTCAGTGGCTTTTTCAGAATAGCTTGGAACCACGGTTTTGCTGTATGCCCAGCACTTAACCAAGTTGGGATTTTTAGGATTTAAGGGCTAAAAGATTCAATCATTTCATAAATCTTTGTGACATGAGTCTTGTGTGCAGAGCAAAGGGAAGGAGGTTTCCAAATATACCCGAGAGGAACAAGTATTTGTTGTCGTCAAGGGGGAACGACGTCGGTCCATAGCTCTATTTTTATGCCTGTCTTGGCCATCGGATTTGTTCCCTCTTTAGATGACAGGATCGGGAGTAGGTGAAGAGACTTCATTATCTATCTGGGGAGAGCATTCTGGACTTACGTGAAGACAGGGGAGACAGTAGAATCCCTATTACTAACAGAGTGAATAATGTATTTAAATGTCCTCTACGGTATGGTTTGGATGTTTGTCCCACCCAAATCTCACTTTGGAATGTAATCCCCAGTGTTGGAGGTGGGGCCTGGTGGGAGGTGCTTGGTTCACAGGGGTGGATCCCTCGTGGCTTGGTACTGCCCTCATATTAGTGAGTTAGTTCTCACTAGATCTGGTTGTTTAAAAGTATACAGCACCTCCTCAAAGCCGGGCTCCTGCTCTCACCGTGTGATTTATCTGCTCCCACTTCAACTTCTGCCATGAGTAAAAGCTCCCTGAGGCCTCCCTAGCAGCTGAAGAGGGGCTGGCTCCATGCTTGTACAGCCTGCAGAACTGTTACCCAATTAAATCTCTTTTCTTTATTGTTCATCCACTCTCAGGTATTCCTTTACAACAATGCAAGAATGGCCTCATACACCCTATATCTCTGAAAGTAGCTTTCACGTTAATTGTTTTCATATTACAAAAAAAATTATCAAAAACATCTGTTGAACAGACAAAGATTAGGGCAGAAATCGGGCAATTTTACCAGACAGGCTGCATCTCCTCTCCCAAGCCTCACATTCTGTAATTTATCCACCCTTGCCCAGCAGCCCAGAATGTGGGCAACCACTCTCCCAGGATTGCAGGGCTGAATGTGTTCCCTGAGACTGCACTGAATGTTTCTCCAGAGCACTGTTAGGTGAACCAGAACACACTGTACAGGGTACATATGGTGTTTCTCTGTCTTTTGGGCCAATACTTGGCAACTCAGTCAGGATGTGGAATCCTGAATCTAGGCAGATCTCCATATGAAGATTTTGGTTTTGCAAAAGGCTGAAAGGTCAGAATAGAATTTGTCTCCCTTCATAGGCAATCCATTATTCAGATTCAGATGCAGTTCCTCCAGATATCTCTTATGTGTTTACATACATGCATGCACTGAGCATATAGCAGTATTCAGAAGGAAAGGAATAACACTTTGAATTTGAATGTTAGGTGTTTCAAAATGGGACCTTATATGTTGCTTTTCCTCCCTCCAAAGTCAGTCCATGTTTACTTCTGATGACTTTGAAAGTTTATGCAGGAAAGATGAATTCTACCTCCACATAATCAAGTGTTGTGAAATAGCAGATCAAATAAACATCTTTATAAAAATGACAAAAAACTTTATACTAGAGCGTCTTGCCTCCACAGGGCATTCAATTAATTATGGGCTGGGAATAAATAATACTTTTCATAATACCTTGACATTTATCTGGGTGCATTGTTTTATAAACATTATTCACTGATAGTCTTTCAGTTCTGCCTTCATTACATGGTGATCTTATAATTCTAAGTGAGAAATTTCCACATTAAGAATTTGGCAGATTTATAATTGAGTTTTATAATGATTTTGAGGTTGTCATTGATAATAAAAACTTACATATTCAGCACTTTATCTCACATTCCTTAGTCTACCCTTCTATATTCTTTTTGGTTCACTTTTTATCAAATTTTGTGTTAAATAAAGTGCACAAGAAAGAATTTTGGTAAAACACATATAAAGTTTAAATAAAGTTTACATAATACAATGGATACTTTTGTATTGCATTTCTTTCCCCAGCTCTACTCCCTTCTCAAACTCCATGTTTAGAATTGTGTTAATTATTCTCTTCTTGTCCTTATCGTTTTATAATGTGTTTGGGCCTTTAAACGTCATATGGCTTAGTTGTGCATGTTTTTGAGATACAAACAGAAGCACACTGTAGGTACTCTTTGGAAAAACTTTTCCCATTTGACTTTATACTCCTGAGATTCATCTATGTATTCATTTAGCTGAAATTCATTAAATTCTACTTTTTTTTTTTGGACTGAGTCTTGCTCTGTGGCAGAGGCTGCAGTGCAGTGGAGCGATCTCGGCTCACTGCAACATCTGCCTCAGTGGTTCAAGCAATTCTCGTGCCTCAGCTTCTGGAGTAGCTGGGATTACAGGCGCCCTCCACCACGCCTAATTTTTGTATTTTTAGTAAAGCCAGGTTTCACCATGTTGGCCAGGCCTAGAACTCCTGACCTCGAGTGATCTGCCCATCTTGGCCTCCCAAAGTGTTGGGATTACAGGCATGAACCACCAAGCCCAACCTCTTTTTTTTTTTTTCTCTTTTGAGAGGAAATCTCACTCTGTTGCCCAGGCTGGAGTGTAGTTGCCTGATGACCTTGGGTCACTAGAAGCCCTGCCTCCCAGGCTCAAGAGATTCTCGTGACTCAGCTTCCCGAGTAGCTGGGATTACATGCCTGCACCACTGCACTCGGCTCATTTTTGTATTTTTAGTAGAGAGAACGTTTCACCATGTTGGCCAGGCTGGTCTTGAACTCCTGACCTCATGCGATCTGCCAGCCTTGACTTCCCAAAGTGCTGGGATTACAGGCATTTGCTACTGTGCCTGGCCTAATTCTACTTCTTTATGAATGTATTCAACCCATGTTTGACTATACTACTATTTATAATTCTATAAGTAAATCTTCAGGTTTTCAGGTTTTTGTTACCACAAACCCTCTTGTTATGAACAAGATCCACAAGTCTTTGATGCTCAATACTTTTTTTAAAAAAGAAATATTTCTAAGAGTGGCATTTCAGGGCACCGAGAATGGATTTCTTCATTACTAAGTAAGCCAAAATGTTTCCCAAAGTGGTTGCTCCCATATATATTGCATCAGCAGAGTATGTGATGAAACAGTGTCAAATACCGTCAGATTTTAAAATATCAAGTTGATGGGTGCAAAATGGTATCTCACTGTGGTTCTAATTTATTTTTCAAGGAATCCTGATGACACTGAGCACAATTTCATTTGTTTATTATTGACTATTTTATCTGCTTTTATACAAAGTACCTATTTTTCTATTCGATTATTAAAATATTTTGAACAAATTTTTATTGAATAAAATGGACAGTTTGATCAATTTTTACAATGCCTACATTCCTGAAACTCACATTCCTACCAATATTGAGACTATTTATTTGCCCTAAAAGTTTCCTTGCGTTATTTTTCGGTCAATCCCCCAATTCCAGAAACAACCACAGATATGATATCTACTATCACAGAATAACTTTACCTGCTTGAGAATCTCAAATAAATGGAATCATATAATACGTACTTTTTTATGTTTTGGCTTGCTTTGCTTAGCATGATGTTTTTGAGATTCATTAATGTTTTTGCATCTCTTAGAAAATATTTTTTATCACCAAGTAGTCTGCTTATTCAACCATATAAACACCTAGATTGTTTTCAGTTTTTAGCAATTACTAATCAAGCTGCCAGGCAGATTCTTCTACAGGTTTTTGGTATAAAAGAACTCTTTCAATATCCTTCTTTGCTAATTCTAACACCTGGGTCAGTTCTACATGGATTTTAATTGATTCATTCTTCTCTGTTGTGGGTGTATGTTCTTGTCTCTTCACATGGCTGGTTGTCTTTGATTAGATGTCATCTAATAAAAAAAGATGGAAAAAAAATGATGGAAATTTTTGTTATTCCTATAGATTTTCTTGAGCTTTGTTCTATGCAATTAAGTTGCTTGACACAGTTTGCTGTTTTCAGGTCTTACTCTTATGACGTTTAGGCACTTCTGAAACAGAGCCCAGTCTAAGGTTAATTCTTCCTCACTACTGAGGCAAAACCTTCCTGAGTATTTTGTCCACTGCCCTGGGAAATAAGAGTTTTTCCCATCTGCTTGGTGGGAGCAGTCATTGTTTCCAGCCCGCCATCAGCACGGTCTCTGTTCCCTCTTTTGATAATTCTTTCCTGGGTGGCTTCCTCACACGCATGTGCCAATTCCCATGGGAGTCCCTCTGCAGATCTCTGTGCAGCTCTCTCCTCTCTGGAACTCTCCCCTGTGAAATCCCGCTGCCCAGGTTTCCCAGGACCAGGCCTCATCTCCTCACGTCGGGGAACTCACCTCAGTTCTGCTTCCCTGCACCGCAGCCTAGGAACTGTGTCAAGTCTGTTAGCTGGAGCAATTGTAGGGCTCACCTCCTTTCCCATCCCTCAGAGATCACCTGTGGATTCATGTATTTTGCTTTTTAAGGAGTGGCAGTGGTGGTGTTTCAGGCAGAGGATACATCTGGTCCCTGTTATTCCACTTTGACCAGAAAGCACTGATATTTTGAATTGGACATTTGTCTGGCACCCTGGGAAGTAATTTCCCTCCAGGTAGGGTGGTATTGTTAAGTTCAGAATGTGTGAGAGGTGTGCCTTTTTTTTTTTTTTTTTTTTTTTTTTTGAGACAGAGCCTCGCTCTGTTGCCCAGGCTGGAGCCAAGTGGCGCCATCTTGGCTCACTGAACGCTCCACCTCCCGAGCTCACGCCATTCTCCTGCCTCAGCCTCCGGGCCTTTCTTTAAAAGAAGAAGAAATAGCTAATGGAAGCACGTAGTAGAAAGAGCCAGAATGACACCCGGACAACCCCACTCCTCCTGGTGAGCAACATTTCCAGGGGTCTTTCTTCTCTCTGAATATGTCAATCAGAAAAACATCCTGCTCAGGATCTGCTAGCATGGGCTTTTGTTGTCGTCCCAATTGAGGTTGGGGGCTTGGAGAAAGTGCATTGTAAACACAAGGAAACAGAGTTGGAAAGAAAATGTTTCTTATTAAAGCTGGACATGTGATAGGAGTTGAACTTTTGTCTTGATGTGTTAACCTCTTTGGAAGATTTCTGCCAGTGTTTTTACATATGTGGTTTGCACATGCACCACAATAGTATTGGTAGTGGATCCACCTGAGGTAAGATGAATGATCTGAAAGGAATGAGCTGGTTAATTGGGGGAATTTTCTTCCCCCACCATGTTGAATTTGTTAGGAGGAAAGTTCGTGTTATATCAGAGAGTGGCATCCTCTCACAAAGAGCCTCTCATGAGCTGGCTGTTGTGAAGCTGCATTTTTAAAGTGACTTTGAGATCATTTTTCTGAGTGCACTCAGAATTTCAACTGTTCTTTAAAGTTCTGCCTCTGGGCCCCAAATCTCTGAAAACTTCTCACATCTGCTCCAACTATTCAGTCCTCCTTGCTTTGTTACAGCAATGTTAGAAATATAGCGTCATTTGTAGTTTGCAGCTTGAGTTAAACCAATGACACAAACATCCTAGAGCAGTGCATTTCAATTTTTGGTATTACAACATGAAAGATAAAGTAGAGCAGTTTCAGCAACTTTGAGAGAATAGAAACACATGGTGATAGTCTTTGCAACACAGAAAACTGGTTTTCTTTTAATAATACTTTACAATTTCTTCTTCTAAATCATAGCATATAACTAGTTGCTTCCTTATCTTGTAAAATATTTACTTTTTTTTTTTCACATTTCCTAACACCAGAATAATCTTTTAAGGGTCCAGGTAGATTATGCCAAGCACATTTGAGATCCAGGTTGATGACAAGCATTGGGCATTTGCATTGTTTGGTTTCCCAGTCATGGGGTTCTTGAGAGATACCCCAAAGTGGACACGATTCCAATGACTGAAAATAAATAGCCTGCAGACTAATTGGCATGTAGCTTGGAGCAAGAACAGCCAATGTGACTTATAAGGGATCTACTGTGTCCTAATAGGCCTAAATATTTCCTGCAGACCCCGGCAAAGTGGTTCAGGCTGTGTCTGGAGTAGCTCAGTCTGAAAGCCTTTTACATTGCGGCAGCTGCTGATTAAAGAACATTGTTCCCTAGAAAGGACAGGAAAAAATGAGAAGAGTGGAAAATGACTATAAACCCTGTTTCACAAAAGATAGGAAAAGAGTATTGTTGAACTCAATGTCAGTGAAGGGCCTTTCCCATTTGAAAACTTATCAAAGTAACCTCCCTTGGGCTGATCATATCCTACTGTTGACCTTTAAAGTGACTTTGAGATCATTTTTCTAGCAGCTTAAACTTTTCATGCCTGTTAAAGAGCATTATCTACCTTTTCATATCATTTTCTTCCTATACATGATGATGGTGAGGCATTTTATAATTTACAAGTGTTTCATGCTTTATGTACATCATATGATTAGAATACCATAGCAACTTTCACACACGTCCGTGTGAAGAGACCACCAAACAGGCTTTGTGTGAGCAATAAAGCTTTTTAATCACCTGGGTGCAGGTGGGCTGAGTCCGAAAAGAGAGTGAGGGAAGGGAGTTGGGGTGGGGCCATTTTATAGGATTTGGGTGGGTAGTGGAAAATTACAGTCAAAGGTAGTTGTTCTCTTGTGGGCAGGGGCAGGGGTCACAAAGTGCTCAGTAGGGGAGCTTCTGAGCCAGGAGAAGGAATTTCACAAGGTTAATCGCTCAATTAAGGTGGGGCAGGAACAAATTGCAATGGTGGAATGTTGTCAGTAAAGGCAGGAACGGGCCATTTTCACTTCTTTTGTGATTCTTCACTTGCTTCGGGCCATCTGGACTTATATACGTGCAGGTCACAGGGGATACATGCAGGTCACAGGGGATACGATGGCTTAGCTTGAGCTCAGAGGCCTGACATTCTTGCCTTCTTATATTAATAAGGAAAATAACACAAATAGTGTTTTAGTGTTGGGGCAGCGAAAATTTTGGTGGGTGGTATGGAGAGATAATGGGTAATGTTTCTCAGGCTGCTTCAAGTGGGATTAGGGGTGGTGTGGGAACCTAGAGTGGGAGAGATTAAACTGAAGGAAGATTTTGTGGTAAGGGGCAATATTGTGGGATTGTTAAAGGGAGCATTTGTCGTATAGAATGATTGGTGATGGCCTGGTTGCGGTTTTGTATGAATTGAGAAATTAATGGAAGACACAAGGTCCAAATAAGAGACGGAGAAAAACAGGTATTAAAGGACTAAGAACTGGGAAGACCCAAGGCATCCAATTAGAGAGGGTCTAAGGGGGTTCAGTGTAATTACTTTTTTGGTTGGTGAGGTTTTGGGCTCTATTCTTGACAGAGTCCTTCTTTTTTTTTTTTTTTATTTTTTTAAGTTGGAGGCTGAGCTTGGTGAGGTTTGTTTTTAAAAGACCATTAGTTCATTCTACCTTTCCTGAAGATTGAGGACTGTAAGGGGTATGAAGGTTCCACTGAATACCAAGAGCCTGAGAAACTGCTTGGGTGATTTGATTAGTAAAGGCCAGTCCATTATCGGACTGTATAGAGGTGGGAAGGCCAAACTGAAGAATTATGTCTGACAGAAGGGAAGAAATGACTGCAGTGGCCTTCTCAGACCCTATGGGAAAGGCCTCTACCCATCCAGTGAAAATGTCTACCCAGACCCAAGAGGTATTTTAGTTTCCTGACTTGGGGCATGTGAGTAAAGTCAATTTGCCATTCCTTGGCAGGGGCAAATTCTTGAGCTTGATGTGTAGGAAAGGGAGGGGGCCTGAGAAATTCCTGAGGAGTAGTAGAATAGCAGATGGAACACTGAGAAGTGATTTTTTGAGGATAGATTTCTAAGATGGAAAGGAAATGAGAGGTTCTAAGAGGTGGGCTAGCAGCTTGTAACCTACATGGAAGAGGTTATGAAATGATGACAGAATAGAAGGGGCCTGTGAGGTGGGAAGAAGATATTTTCCTTGTTCCAAGAACCATTTGCCTTGTGTGGGAAGAGATTGATAGGTGGAAGTTTCAGTGGGGGAGTAGATGGGAGTGACCAGATGAGAAGGAGAAAAACTGCTGTGAGGGATAGAACTTGGAACGCTAGCTGCTTTTTTAGCTACCATATCAGCATAAGCACTGCCCTGAGCAATGGGATCTGATGCGTTTTGATGGCCCTTGTAGTGAATGACTCCAGTTTCCTTTGGAAGTAAAGCGACCTTGAGAAGAGTATTTATTAAAGAGGCATTAATGTTGGAGGACCCTTGTGTAGTGAGGAAACCGTTTTCTGCCCATATAACAGCATGGTGGTGCAGGATATTGAAGGCATATTTAGAGTCAGTATAAATATTGATACATAGTACTTTTGCAAAAGTGAGGGCTCGAGTTAAGGCAATGAGTTCGGCTTGCTAAGAGGTAGTGGAGGGGGGCAGAAAGTATATGCATCAGGTATGAGGAAGAAAATAGATTTTGGAAGTTATGAGAACTGTAGAGAGTGAGGTGAGCCTAGTTTGTGATTTTGAGGGCCTCTAAAAGTATTAAGGCAGTGGCAGCTGCCGCACGCAGACATGAGGGCTAGGCTAAAACAATAAGTTCAAGTTCTTTGGATAAAAAGGCCACAGGGCACAGTCCCGGTCCTTGTGTAAGAATTTTGACTGCACAGCCCTGCACTTCAGCTGTGTGTAATGAAAAAAGGGTTGGGATGAGTCAGAGAGAGCTAGTGGGAGAGAATTCTCTAAAGCTGTCTTCAAGGAAAGGAAAGAGGAGTGGGGAAAGGATTTAGGATCTATGGGGTAAGCTAGGTTTCCTTTTGTGAGTTTATATAATGGTTTTGTTACGATGGCAAAATCAGGTATCCAGAGGCAAAAATACCCAACCATGCCCAGGAAGCAAAGGAGTTGTTGTTTTGTAGAAGGGGTTGGGATTTGAGAGATCAGTTGGACACGATTGGCAGGCAGAGCACATGTGTTTTTATGAAGAATTGTGCCGAGATAGGTAACAGATGAAGAAATTTGGGCTTGACTGAAGTAATGGGGGCTATGAAGCCTTGGGGCGGTACAGCCTAGGTAATTTTCTGAGTCTAATGGGTGTCAGGGTCAGTCCAAGTGACAGCAAAGAGAGGCTGTGATGAAGGGTACAAAGGAATAGTGAAGAAAGCATGTTTGAAATCCAGAACAGAATAATGCATTATGGAGGGGTTGTGGAGGGAGGTGGCTTTGGCATCATGGGTTGGATAGGCAAGACAATTTGGTTGATAAGGCGCAGATCCTGAACTAACCTATAAGGCTTGTCTGGTTTTTGGACAGGTAGAATGAGGGAATTGTAAGGAGAGTTTATAGGCTTTAAAAGGCCATGCTGTAACAGGCGAGTAATAATGGGCTTTAATCCTTTTAAAGTGTGCTGTGGGATGGGATATTGGCGTTGATCGGGGTAAGGGTGATTAGGTTTTAATGGGATGGTAAGGAGTGCATGATTGGTGGCCAAGTAGGGAGTAGAGGTGTCCTATGCTTGTGGATTAAGGTGGGGAGATACAGGGGAGGATGTGAAGGAAACTTTGAACTGGGGAAAAGGGTGGTAATGAGGTGTGGCTGTAGCCTAGGAATAGTCAGGGAAGCAGATAATTTAGTTAAAATGTCTTGACCTAATAAGGGAGCTAGGAAGGTGGGGATAACTAAAAACGAGGGCATAAAAGAATGTTGTCCAAGTTGGCACCAGAGTTGGGGAGTTTTAAGAGGTTTAGAAGCCTGGTTGTCAATACCCACAACAGTTATGGAGGCAAGGGAAATGGGCCCTTGAAAAGAAGGTAATGTGGAGTGGGTAGCCTCCATATTGATTAAGAAGGGGACAGACTTACCCTTCACTGTAAGAGTTACCTAAAGTGTCTGTGATGGTCCTGTGGGCTTCTGAGGTGATCAGGCAGTGTCAGTCTTCAGCCGCTAAGCCGAGAAGATCTGGGAAGAAGTCAGTCAGAGAGCCTTGGGCCAGAGTTCCAGGGACTCTGGGAATGGCTGCTGGGTTGGACAGTCCAATTTCCAGTGGGGTCCTGCGCAGAAGGGACATGGCTTAGGAGGAATTCAGGGATGCGGGTATTCCTTGGTCCAGTGGCCAGATTTCTGGCACCTGAAGCAAGATCCTGGGCTAGGTGGTCCTGGAGGAATGCCTGGCCACTGCGGTTCATGTGTTTGGAAGTTCTTATGTGCTGGAGATGTGACTGGGGTTTGTCTCACAGTGGAGGCAAGGAATTGAAACTTGGAAATACATTGCTACTTGGCTGCCTCTAGTCTATTATTGTACACCTTGAAGGCAAGGTTAATTAAGTCCTGTTGTGGGGTTGAGGGTTGGAATATGATTTTTGGAGCTTTTTTTTTTTTAATGTCAGGAGCTGACTGAGTGATAAAATGCATATTGAGAATAAGACGGTCTTCTGGCCTTTCTCGGTCTAGGGCTGTAAAGCATCTCAGGGTTGCTGCCAAACGTGCCATGGACTGGGCTGGGTTTTTCATATTTGATGAAAAAGAGCCTAAACATGAACTTATTTGGGAGAGGTTGGACAAAGAGGAAGGAGTATTAACCTTCACTATGTCTTTAGCTCAGGCCACCTCTTTAAGAGGAAATTGTTGGGCAGGTGGGGAAGGGCTAGTTGTGGAATGAAACTGTAAGGTGGACTGGGTGTGAGGAGGCGAGGTGATAAAAGGATTATAGGGTGGGGGAATGGAGGCAGAGGAAGAATTGGGACCTGGCTCAGCCTGGTGAGGAGCAGCCTGGGGAGGAGGGGAGAGGTCAGATGTGTCCATAAAAAAGGAAGATTGGAAAGACTAGTGGCACTTGGGGTTGGGACTGAGGGGACAGGCGGGAGGGAAGGAAGATTTGGGACCAGTTGCATTGGGAACAGAGACTAGGTAGGGACCGATGTGTAAAAGAATGCCTGAGCGTCAGGTACCTAAGACCATTTGCCCATTTTACAACAAGAATTATCTAGATCTTGTAGGATGGAAAAATCAAAAGTGCCGTTTTCTGGCTATTTGGAATGATTGTCAAGTTTATATTGGGGTTAAGCAGCATTGCAGAAGAAAATAAGGCATTTAGGTTATAGGTCAGGTGTGAGTTGAAGAGGTTTTAAATTCTTGAGAACACAGGCTCGGGGAGAGGAAGGAGGAATGGAGGGTGGAAAGTTGCCTATAGTGAAGGGGGCAAGTCCAGAGAAAAGAGAGTGTAGAGACATGGAGAGAAGGGGTGGCGGGGGGTGCTTGCCCCCAAGGAAAATGGAGAAGGGGTGGGGGGTACTTGTCCCCTAGGAAAGTGGAGAGAAAAGAGAGGGTACAGACATGGAGAGAAGGGGTGGCTGTGCTTGGCCCCCAGGAAAGTGTTGCTTGCCACTAAGAGTGAAGGATCAAAGCAGGCGTCCCCGTGGTGATCAGACACTTCTGAAACATGGGTGAATAATCAAGCAGGTGTCCCTGCAGTGATTAAACACCTGCTTGATTATTCACAATCAAGACAGTCTTCCCGACTCCGTGACTGGCGCCGGAGTTTTGGGTTCATGTATAAAACACGTCTCCTCTGTCTCTACCAGAAAAAGAAAGGAACTGAAATTAAGAGAAGGGAGAGATTGAAGTGTGGCGCCAGGTTTGAAAGGAGAAAGGGGTTGAGGGATAGTGAGAGAGGTTGGAGAAGACAGTAGGGAGAGGCCACTTAACCGATTTAAAATTGGTGAGATGTTCCTTGGGCTGGTTAGTCTGAGGACCAGAGGTTGTAGGTGGATCTTTCTCATGGAGCAAAGAGCAGGAGGAGAGGGGATTGATCTCCCAAGGGAGGTCCCCCCATCCGAGTAACAGCACCAAACTTGAGGCGCATCCATGTGAAAAGACCACCAAACAGGCTTTGTGTGAGCAATAAAGTTTTTTAATTACCTGGGTGCAGGTAAGCTGAGTCTGAAAAGAGAGTCAGCGAAGGGAGATAGGGGTGGGGCCATTTGACAGGATTTGGGTGGGTAGTGGAATTATAGTCAAAGGGGGTTGTTCTCTGGCAGGCAGGGGCAGGGGTCACAAGGTGCTCAGTGGGGGAGCTTCTGAGCCAGGAGAAGGAATTTAATAAGGATAATCGCTCAGTTAAGGTGGGGCAGGAACAAATCACAATGGTGGAATATCATCAATTAAGGCAGGAACGGGACATTTTCACTTCTTCTGTGAATCTTCACTTGCTTCGGGCCATCTGGACATATGTATGTGCAGGTCACAGGGGATACAATGGCTTAGCTTGGGCTCAAAGACCTGACAGCAACCTTAAGAAACCTATCTTGCAGGTAGGTGTACAACAAATAATAAAAATTAAAGTATTAAAAGCGTTATTTTTAAAAAAGAAGATCTAATAGAGTTTTTAAATTTTAAACACATTTTGGAAAGCAGATGAATAGTTAACAAAAGTATCATTCACTTGGCTCCATTACCTCCCAATTAAGTTTGTCTAAAGAAAGGGCAGAGAAAAGATAAACAGGCTCAGACGATTAGGGGAATCTCTGTTTATTATGTAAATAAAGTTTTATTGAAACACAAAACAAACTTTATTGAAACACAAAACACACTCATCCATTTGTCTATGGCTCCTCTTTTGCTACAACAGGGAAGTTGAGTAGTTGTTAACAGAGACCAGTTGGGTTGCAAACTTTAAAGTATTTGCTATCTGCCCTTTACAGAAAAGATTTGCTTACTCCCGATCTAATTAACAGAAAAACATCTGGTTTGAGTCATCACAATGGAGAATCATGGCCTCTAACCCAGTTGCCAGACCTAAGCCAATTTATAGCCCCAGAGTCCCTTGGTTGATAGAATTGGACTCCGCAGCATTGTCACAATATATACAGTAAATATTACTCTGAGATTTTCCACAGAGAAGTCCTCTGTAGACATATACATTGTCTACAGAGAAGACATCTGTAGTCATTGACTAGAGTGACCAAGCCCTGGAGAAAAAGAATCACCCAGACTTCTAAAGGATTATGAGACACTGGTTCTAAATTGATGCTAATTCCTTAGGACCCAAGATATCACTGCATCTCATCAGTCAAAGTGGGAGCTTATGTTGCTCCTGTGATAGATGGCCTTGGCCAAAACTCCACTCACAGTGGACCTGTTTGGTTCAAAGACCCACCCTGTGGCTATTCTCCCAGATCCTAAATGTATAATCAGAATCAATGTACTCAGAAACTGGAAGAATCCCTGCGTTAGCTCTCTGACCCATATTATGAGGGAGATTTGAATAGGAAGAGCTAAATGGAAGCTCCTAGAACTTCCCTTCTCTATCAAGTTACTAAGTGAGAAGAAACGTCACATCCCAGGTGGAAATGCAGAAATCAGTGTCACTATCAAAAACTTGAAACAAGAATAGCGATATATTTCTTATCTCCATGCCTGTTGGGGCCATGCAAAAATTGGATGGATCTTTCGGAATGACTCTGGATTATTGTAACTTAATCAGTTGGAAACTTTGATTGCAGCCACTGTCCCAGATGTGATTGGCATATTTACTGGAGCAAATCAACACAGCCTCTGGCACTTGGTATGCAGCTATGGTCCTAGTTAGTGTTGTTTTTGCCCTCCACACCAATTTGCAAAAGATAGCTATAAGTAGATTGCTTTTACTTGGCAGAGCCAGGTAAAAAGACAGTACACTTTCACAGTCTTGTCTCAGGGCTACATCAACTTTCCTGCTCTCTATCATAATACAGCCCAGAGAAATCCCAATCATTCAGCAATCCACTAAACATAACAATGGTTTACTACATTTATAACATTATGCTGATTGAATCTGCTAAGCAGGAAGCAGCAAATAATTTAGATAATTTTGTAAGATATACATGACCCACAAGCAAAAGATAAATACCACATAAATTAGAAGCCCACCAGCTTAGTGAGGTTACGGGTAATCCAATGCTCTGCAGCATGTTGAGGTGAAAGGCAAGATACTGAGCCTTGCACCACTTACCACAAGAGGAAGAAGCAAAATTCTTGGTGGTCTTCTTTGTATTTTGAAAGCACCATGCGTCCTGATTTTGAACTAAGTCACCCATTAGGCTGACAGTTTTGAGTAAGGATCAAAACAAGGGAAAGTTCTTTAGCAAGTCCAGACTGCAATGCAAGCTGCTCTTCCACGTACCTTGTTATCCAGTGGATCCAACGATTTTCTAAATGTTTGTGGAAAATAATGTGCTTACAGCCTCTGGCAAGCACCCATAGAATAATCACAATGCAGACATATCAGGTTTTTAAAATACATCTATGCCCTCTTCTGCAGATAATCATTCTCCTTTTTGAGAAATACTTTCTGGCTTGCTACTGGCTCTGGAAAAGATTAAACATCTAATCATAGTGTTATGGGATCTTTGAAGTGTCAATTTTCTTCCCAGAAACCTCTGTAGCCAGTGGTGCCTTTGCCCGAGTTCTTGTCCTGCATCTGGGAAGAATGAGGTAGCAGACAAGTAAAGGGTGAAGAAGATGAAGAGGAGCTTTATTTAGCGTTAGAACAGCTCAGAGGATACCTGTAGTGGGTATCTTTTCTCTGTAGGCAGGTTGTCCCATCAAGTATTCAGCTGTCAGCAGAGAGGAAGCCTTGGGGAGGGTGGCTGCTCTCTGCAGGTAGGTCATTCAGAGGTCTCTGCAGGTATCTGAAGCTCTCAGCAGAGAGGGCAGTTCCTCTATACAGCTGGTCATCCCATCATCTCTCAATCTTCTGCCCTCTGTCTCACTCTGGATGAGGCTGGGGCTTTTATGGACCTCAGAGGGGAGGAAGTGCATGGTCCCTGGATGGCCATGGGCAGCCTGAAATGGGCACCACAAGTCCCAACTCCACTCCTCAAGACTGGCAGCTTGGCCCCCAGCCTTCAGGCCCTCTCTGGCATGAAGGAGGTGCCTTACCAGGGACCTACCCACTTCTATCCAGGAATCTGTCTGCCTCCCACTGCCATTCATGGCCCCCAGGCTTGGCCTTAGCCACACATGACATTGGAGCAAGCACTAGGAGAGCAAAGTGGCCAGGCAGTGGTAAGTAATATTCCTTTGATATAGCACCTCCTAAATTAACTCCTCTCCCTCAATTCAGGCCTGTGGCCTCATGGAGAGTTCCATTAGCCCAACTGCCTTAGGAATAAAGAACTACAGACTGGTTTACAGATTGGTCTGCATCATATATTGACCACACAAAAGTAGAAAGCTGCAGCATAGGAGGTTCCAAGATGGCCGAATAGGAACAGCTCCAGTTTACAGCTCCCAGTGTGAGCAATGCAGAAGACGGGTGATTTCTGCATTTCCAACTGAGGAACCAGGTTCATCTCACTGGGGCTTGTTGGACAGTGGGTGCAGCCCATGGACCATGAGCCGAAGCAGAGCGAGGAATTGCCTCACCTGGGAAGTGCAAGGGGTCAGGGAATTCCCTTTCCTAGCCAAGAGAAACCATGACAGATGGCACCTGGAAAATCAGGTCACTCCCACCCTAATACTGCACTTTTCCAGTGGTCTTAGCAAATAGCACACCAGGAGATTATATCCCATGCCTGGTTCGGAGGGTCCCATGGCCACAGAGCCTTGCTCACTGCTAGCACAGCGGTCTGAGATTGAACTGCAAGAAACCAGCGAGGCTAGGGGAGGGGTGCCCGTCATTGCTGAGGCTTGAGTAGGTAAGCAAAGCAGCACGGAAGCTCAAACTAGGTGGAGCCCACCACAGCTCAAGGAGGCCTGCCTGCCTCTGTAGACTCCATCTCTGGGGGCAGGGCATAGCTGAACAAAAGGCAGCAGAAACTTCTGCAGACTTAAACATCCCTCTCTGTCAGCTTTTAAGAGAGTAGCAGTTCTCCCAGCATGGAGTTTGAGATCTGAGAACGGACAGACTGCCTCCTCAAGTGGGTCCCTGACCCCCGAGTAGCCTAACTGGGAGGCACCTCCCAGTAGGGGCTGACTGACACAGCTGGATGCCCCTCTGAGACAAAGGTTCCAGAGGAACGATCAGGCAGCAACATTTGCTGTTCTGCAATATCTGCGGTTGTGCAGCCTCCGCTGCAGATACCCAGGCAAAGAGCGTCTGGAGTGGACCTCCAGCAAATTCCAACAGACCTGAAGCTGAGGGTCCTCACAGTTTGAAGGAAAACTAACAAACAGGAAGGACTTCCACACCAAAACACATCTGTACTTCACCATCATCAAAGACCACAGTTAGATAAAACCACAAAGATGGGGAGAAATCAGCACAGAAAAGCTGAAAATTCTAAAAATCAGAGCACCTCTTCTCCTCCAAAGGAATGCAGCTCCTTGCCAGCAACGGAACAAAGCTGCATGGAGAATGACTTTGACAAGTTGAGAGAAGTCTTCAGAAGATCATGACAACAAACTTCTCCGAGTTAAAGGAGGATGTTCAAACCCATTGTAAAGAAGCTAAAAACCTTGAAAAAAGATTGGACGAATGGCTAACTAGAATCAACAGCGTAGAGAAGACCTTAAATGACCTGATGGAGCTGAAAACCATGGCACGAGAACTACATGACACATTCACGAGCTTCAGTAGCTGATTTGATCAACTGGAAGAAAGGGTTTTAGTGATTGAAGATCAAATGAATGAAATGAAGTGAGAAGTTTAGAGAAAAAAGAGTAAAAAGAAATGAACAAAGCCTCCAAGATATGTGAAAAGACTGAATCTATGTCTGATTAGTATACTTGAAAGTGAAGGGGAGAATGGAACCAAGTTGGAAAACACTCTGCAGGATATTATCCAGGAGAACTTCCCCAACCTAGCGATGCAGGCCAACATTCAAATTCAGGAAATACAGAGAATGCCACAAAGATACTCATCGAGAAGAGTAACTCCAAGACATATAATTGTCATATTCACCAAAGTCGAACTGAAGGAAAAAAAATAAGGGCAGCCAGAGAGAAAGGTCGGGTTACCCAGAAAGGGAAGCCCATCAGACTAACAGCAGATCTCTCGGCAGAAACTCTACAAGCCAGAAGAGAGTGGGGACCAATATTCAACATTCTTAAAGGAAATAATTTTCAACCCAGAATTTCATATCCAGCCAAACTAAGTGTCATAAATGAAAGAGAAATAAAATCCTTTACAGAAAAACAAATGCTGAGAAATTTTGTCACCACCAGGCCTGCCTTACAAGAGCTCCTGAAGGAAGCACTAAACATGGAAAGGAACAAACAGTACCAGCCACTGCAAAAACATGCCAAATTGTAAAGACCATCAATGCTATGAAGAAATTGCATCAACTAATGAGCAAAATAACCAGCTAACATCATAATGACAGGATCAAGTTCACACATAACAATATTAACCTTAAATGTAAATGGGTTAAATGCTCCAACTAAAAGACACAGACTGGCAAATTGGATAAAGAGTCAAGACCCATCAGTATGCTGTATTCAGAAGACCCATCTTGGCCGGGCGTGGTGGCTCACGCCTGTAATCCTAGCACCTTGGGAGGCCGAGACGGGTGGATCACGAGGTCAGGAGATCGAGACCATCCTGGCTAACACGGTGAAACCCCATCTCTACTAAAAAAAAAATACAAAAAACTAGCCGGGCGAGGTGGCGGGCGCCTGTAGTCCCAGCTACTCCGGAGGCTGAGGCAGGAGAATGGCATGAACCCGGGAGGCGGAGCTTGCAGTGAGCCGAGATCCGGCCACTGCACTCCAGCCTGGGCGACAGAGCGAGACTCCGTCTCAAAAAAAAAAAAAAAAAAAAAAAAAAAAGAAAGAAGACCCATCTCATGTGCAGAGACACACATAGGCTCAAAATAAAGGGATGGAGGAAGATCTACCAAGCAAATGGAAAACTAAAAAGGCAGGGGTTACAATCCTAGTCTCTGGTAAAACAGACTTTAAACCAACAAAGATCAGAAGAGACAAAGAAGGCCATTACATAATGGTAAAGGGATCAATTCAACAAGAAGAGCTAATTATCCTAAATACATATGCACCCAATACAGGAGCACCGAGATTCATAAAGCAAGTCTTTAGAGACTTACAAAGAGACTTAGACTCCCACACAATAATAATGGGAGAATTTAACACCCCACTGTCAACATTAGACAGATCAATGAGACAGAAAGTTGAAAAGGATATCCAGGAATTGAACTCAGCTCTGCAGCAAGCAGACCTAATGGACATCTACAGAACTCTCCCCCCCAAATCAACAGAATATACATTCTTCTCAGCACCACATTGCACTTATTCCAAAATTGACCACATAGTTGGAAGTAAAGCACTCCTCAGCAAATGTACAAGAACAGAAATTATAACAAACTGTCTCTCAGACCACAGTGCAATCAAACTGGAACTCAGGATTAAGAAACTCACTCAAAACTGCTCAGCTACCTGGAAACTGAACAACCTGCTCCTGAGTGACTACTGGGTACATAACAAAATGAAGGCAGAAATAAAGATGTTCTTTGAATCCAATGAGAAAAACGATACAACATACCAGAATCTCTGGGACACATTTAAAGCAGTGTGTAGAGGGAAATTTATAGCACTAAATGCCCACAAGAGAAAGCAGGAAAGATCTAAAATGGACAACCTAACATCACAATTAAAAGAACTAGAGAAGCAAGAGCAAACACATTCAAAAGCTAGCAGAAGACAAGAAATAACTAAGATCAGAGCAGAACTGAAAGAGATAGAGACACAAAAAACCCTTCAAAAAATCAATGAATCCAGGAGCTGGTTTTTTGAAAGGATCAACAAAATTGATAGACCACTAGCACGACTAATAAAGAAGAAAAGGGAGACTACTAAAGACTACTAAAGAAGAAAAGAGAGAAGAATCAAATAAACGCAATAAAAAATGATAAAGGGGATATCACCACCAACGCCACAGAAATATAAACTATCATCCGAGAGTACTATAAACAGCTCTACGCAAATAAACTAGAAAATCTAGAAGAGATGGATAAATTCCTGGACACTTACATCCTTCCAGGACTAAACTGGGAAGAAGTTGAATCCCTGAACACAGCAATAACGGGCAGGCTCTGAAATTGAGGCAATAATTAAGAGCCTACCAACCAAAAAAAAGTCCAGGATGAGATGGATTCACAGCTGAATTCTACCAGAGGTACAAAGAGGAGATGGTACTATTCCTTCTGAAACTATTCCAATCAATAGAAAAAGAGGGAATCTTCCCTAACTCATTTTATCAGGCCAGAATCATCCTGATACCAAAGCCTGGCAGAGACACAACAAAAAAAGAGAATTTTAGACCAATATACCTGATGAACATCGATACAAAAATCCTCGACAAAATACTGGCAAACCGAATCCAGCAGCACATCAAAGAGCTTATCCACCATGATCAAGTGGGCTTCATCCCTGGGATGCAAGGCTGGTTCAACATATGCAAATCAATAAATGTAATCCATCATATAAACAGAACCAAAGACAAAAATCACATAATTGTCTCAATAGATGCAGAAAAGGCCTTCAACAAAATTCAACAGCCCTTTATGATAAAATCTCTCAATAAATTAGGTACTGATGGGACATATCTCAAAATAATGAGAGCTATTTATGACAAACCCACAGACAATATTATACTGAATGGTCAAAAACTGGAAGCATTCCTTTTGAAAACTGGCACAAGAAAGGGATGTCCTCTCTCACCACTCCTATTCAACATAGTGTTGGAAGTTCTGGCCAGGGCAGTCAGGCAGGAGAAAGAAATAAATGGTATTCAATTAGGAAAAGAGGAAGTCAAATTGTCCCTGTTTGCAGATGACATGATTGTATATTTAGAAAACCCCATCATTTCAGCCCAAAATCTCCTTAAGCTGATAAGCAACTTCAGCAAAATCTCAGGATACAAAATCAATGTGCAGAAATCACAAGCATTCCTATACACCAATAACAGACAAACAGAGAGCCAAATCATGAGTGAACTCCCATTCACAACTGCTACAAATAGAATAAAATACCTAGGAATCCTACTTACAAGGGATGTGAAGAACCTCTTCAAGGAGAGCTACAAATCACTGCTCAACGAAATAAATGAGGACACAAACAAATGGAAGAACATTCCATGCTCATGGATAGGAAGAATCAATATCATGAAAATGGTCATACTGCCCAAGGTAATTTATAGATTCAATGCCATCCCCATCCAAGCTACCAATGACTTTCTTCACAGAATTGGAAAAAAACTACTTTAAAGTTCATATGGAACCAAAAAAGAGCCTGCATTGCCAAGACAATCCTAAGCCAAAAAAACAAAGCTGGAGCCATCATGCTACCTGACTTCAAACTATACTACAAGGCTACAGTAACCAAAACAGCATGATACTGGTACCAAAACAGAGATATAGACCAATGGAACAGGACAGAGCCCTCAGAAATAATACCACACATCTACAACCACCTGATCTTTGATAAACCTGACAAAAACAAGAAATGGGGAAAGGATTCCCTATTTAATAAATGGTGCTGGGAAAACTGGCTAGCCACATGTAGAAAGCTGAAACTGGATCCCTTCCTTACACCTTATACAAAAATTCATTCAAGATGGATTAAAGACTTAAATGTCAGACCTAAAACCATAAAATCCCTAGAAGAAAATCTAGGCAATACCATTCACGATATAGGCATGGGCAAGGACCTCATGTCTAAAACATCAAAAGCAAAAGCAAAGAAACCAAAATTAAGAAACGGTATCTAATTAAACTAAAGAGCTTCTGCACAGCAAAGGAAACTACCATCAGAGTGAAGAGGCATCCTACAGAATGGGAGAACATTTTTGCCATCTATCCATCTGACAAAGGGCTAATATCCAGAGTCTACAAAGAACTTAAACAAATTTACAAGAAAAAAATCAAACAACCCCATCAAAAAGTGGGTGAAGGATATGAACAGACACTTCTCCAAAGAAGACATTTACGCAGCCAACAGACACATGAAAAAATGCTCATCATCACTGTCCATCAGAGAAATGCAAATCAAAACCACAATGAGATACCATCTCACACCAGTTAGAATGGTGACCATTAAAACCAAACATGGCATGTTCTCACTTACAGGTGGGAATTGAACAATGAGAACACTTGGACATAGGGTGGGGTACACCACACACTGGGGCCTATTGTGGGGTGGAGGGATGGGGGAGGGATAGCATTAGAAGATATACCTAATGTAAATGACGAATTAGTGGGTGAAGCACACCAACATGGCACATGTATACATATGTAACAAACCTGCAAGTTGTGCACATGTACTCTAGAACTTAAATAATAAAAAAAAGAAAGCTGCAGCATAAGACTCCATTAAGGGATGATCTTTGGCAGGGTGGGCGGGGGAATAGGGAAGGAAAATTGTCCAAGTAGGCAAAATTTTGACCAGTATATTTGGTTGCCCAATTTGCTATACTAAGAGATGGCTAGAATTAAATATCTACATGACTCATGAGCAGTTGTTAACAGTTTGTCTGGATGGCATGGGACTTAAAAGGAACCAGACTTAATGATGGGTGGCAAAGAACTCTGAAGAAAAGGTATGTTGAAGGAACTCTCAGAGTCAGCACAGAGGATGAAGATATTTTTATCATACATGAATGCTCACCAAATCAGACATCCACTACAAAAGAAGCTCTCAAGAATCAAGTGAACAAAATGGTGCACCGTGTTGGTCAGTTAGCTATGTTCCTCAGCCAACCCATTGATTGCTCAATAGGACCCGTGAATATAGCAGCCATGGTGGGAGAGATGGAGGGTATTCATGAGCTCAACAATATGGACATCCCCACTGAACTGAACATGCTCCTGATGGGTGCCTAATCTACTAACAGAAGATACCAACACTGAGGCTCATATGGAGCTATTCCCAGGGACCAGTCAGCCACCTGATGGCAGATTGATTACTCTGGACTTCTCCCACCATTGAGAGATAGAGATTTTTCCTCACTGCAATAGACACATCTATTGGATAAGGATTTAACTTTCCTGCCTTAAATGTTTCTGTCAGCACCACTCTCTGTAGACTCATGAAATATCTCATTAACTGTGCCTGATCAAGGAGCGAATTTTACAGTAAAGGAAGTATAGCAATAGGCCGATGCCCATGGAATCCTACCACAATACCCCATCATCCAGGAACAGCTGGCTTAATTGAAAGATAGACTGACTCACTGAAAATTCAGCTATGCTGTCAATTGGGAGAACACACCCTGAAAGAATGTGGTCTGTCTTACAAGCTGCAGTATGCTTTGAACCAGAGACCGCTATATGGTGTTATCTCCCACACAGCCAAAACATATGTATCTGGGAATCAAAGTTGAAAGTGAGAGAAGCACTTCATTATACCTAGTAAAACACTAGCAGAATTTTTTCATCCCATTCAGCAACCTAGAGTTCTTCTGGTTTGGAGGTTGTAGTTCCCAAGAGGAAATTAAAGGATATAATAATGGTTCCATTGATTTGGAAGACAGACTGCCACTTGACCATTTGTGGTAGGTTACACCACTGAACCAATATGATGAAAGGGTTACTTTAATAGCCAAAGTGATTGATCACAATTGTCAATGAGAAATAGGGTTGCTGCTACACAATGGGGGACAAGGAGAGCTATATCTGGAAGCCTGCATACTTTTCATGCCAAATAGTAAAGTTTAGTTGAAAACTACAGCAAGCAAAAGAAAAAGTCAAGACCCTTGGGGAGTCCCACCCTTCAGAAATGATGGTTTGGGTCACCCTACCAAGATAAGAACCCCATCTAGTTAAGTTTCTGGATGAGGACAAATAAATGAATGGGAAGTAGAGAAGGAAGACAGAGATAGCTACTGTGATCTTATAAATAATTACAAAGATTGCAGTAGATTTATATACTTTTTGTGTATATACTTATTTGTATACAGTAACTATTTTCTTCTCTGTTCTTCTTTCCCTGATTTTATACACAAGTTGTTGAAGGTTAACTTTACAATTCAGTTATCAGGTAACACATTTTCAGTATGACTGTGACTAAACTTGGAATTACTGAATATAATCAGCAATGAATAATGTCTTTTGGGAGTGATTGCCTCCATTTTGGGGAAAGTGTGAGAACTTCTTTGCTTGTACAAAGGACAGCTGGAGCTTGTTTCATTGTTGACTGTTCAAATGTGTGTAGAAGGACATATATGGAAGTCGAGTGACCAAAAATGTAGACTGCCAGTTATCAACATATTGCCTCTCAGCTCCAAATCTACCCTTTCTTGCCCTGTTTTGGATACTGGAACTGGACCCTGTAAACATTTCTCCTTTGTCAGATGAACTGATGTTAGAATTTGCCAATAGATAATACTGGAAGGACAGTAAGAGGTAATAGTAGAAACAAGGGAATTCCTTCCAGTGTGCTAATTTTTTAGGGCAGCAGTTGGTTCTCTGGTGTGCAGGACACTTGATAGCACTCATCTAAGTTGTTCTTGTGGACCACATCCCACCTATACCCTCTGGCAAGTTGCTCTAACCCACACATTCTGGCAAGTTTCCTAATCATCTGAATCCATGCCATTCTTAGTTCCTTCCTCAGTCCAAGATGTAGAAGCTGCTTCCTGCAGTTGCTACTTCTGGATGCCTTAAAGTCCCTTTTTTCCGCTTTGAGTCATTACTTTTTACTAGTTAAGTCTTTGTGTTACATTCTCCCTACTTAAATTACTGGTGAGGTTTCTGTTCTCACCAGATGATCTCCATTCTGTAGGGCCATTGAACACTGATCAATACACCATCTCAAGGTAAGGGCCCTTGTTGTTCCCTCTGCCTGGAACAATCTTCAACTAGACAAGTAAATGCTCAAATATAGCTGCTGACTGACTGCTTTTGCTATCCAAACTGTCCTTCCTTTGTGGTTAATCTGAAGCATCTGAGGTAGCCTCCATCTATCCATTGAAACAAGATGGTACAGTCTCAATGACTGGGAACCATTGCCTGCAAGCAGGAAAAACCCAGGGAGAGTGACTGTGAAAGGTTTACTTGTGATATAAACAAGACATTTGAGTTTGACTCTTAGTGAACTTGCCTGAGAATAGCATTACCATGACCTACAAGCCCTAGAAACAACATCAAGATTCTCTGAGAGCCTATGGTTACAGTCTGTGTGCCCCCAAAATATTTATTGAGCCCCTATTATGTACCAAAAATTAATTCTAGGCATTAGGTATACAGCAACATTTGGCTCTGATTCAGCCCTAAAGTGTCCCACAGCTCTGAGAGGTAACCTGTCTTCTACAGAACTACAGACATTCATTGGGTAGAACTTCACCCACAGGGTATTGGCCTTCCCACAAACCCAACTGAGTTTCAAAAAGAGGCCTCCCAGGGTCCTTCAGATAGTTGTGTGCAGCTTACTCAGTGCACAAAGATGCCTAGCCTAGGATGAGCGCTGAAGTGGCAGCAAGCAACTGTTGAGCCTTGTGCCTGCTGAGGTTGTGGAGTCCATCAGGTCACTTACTTGTAATTGCATATGCAATTGATGGTTCTGGGACTTCAGGTCCCACCTTGCTGAGCCCAAATCCAAAACAGGATGGATCTATTCAGAACCATGAGCATTTTTCCAGGGCTGAGAATGCAGGAGCTTTCTTATCTAGGGAGAAGAGGCAGAAGCCACAGCAGCAGTGGTCTCTGTCTCAAGCACTCTCTGCTAAAACATACTTAGACCTCCTAAAGTATGGTTGGGCCAGATCCTGCAAGAAGTCAAGAATTGTCTCCATGTATGCCTAATGCTGAGGTTACTCAGCTTCCCTTGACTCTTGTACCATTGTACTGGCTCCAGAGTCAGTGCATTAGTTTTCCAATGCTGTGTAACAAATTTCCAAAAACTTAGCAGCTTGTAACAACTCATATATCATCTCACAGTTGATATGGAAGACAAAGCATGGGTCCTTTGTCCATGGTTTCACCAAACAATAATGAAGGTATACACTAGGCTGTATGGTGAAGGAAAGACATCCTTAGCCATATCCTATTGGTTAGAAGCAAGTCACAGTCTCTGCCCACACTCAAAAGGAAAGGAGTAGACAAAGGCATGGGCACAGGAAGCGTATACTCATCTGCAGGCTTGACTGGGGAAGAATCCACTTCAAAGTTCATTAAAGTTATTGGCTGAAGTCAATTCCTTTGTAGTTCTATGACCATCATCCCCATTTTTCTCCTGGCTGTTAGCTGGTGATCACTCTCAGCTATAAGAAGCTGCATGAACTTCCTTGCCATTGGCCTTCTCATGACATGGCAACTTACTTCTTCAAAGCCAGTGGAGGAGAGTCTTTTGCTCTGGTCTGCTGAAGTGGACTTCTACATAACATACTGGGAACACAGGAATGACATCCTTTGCCATATCCTGTTGGTTAGAAGCAAGTCACACTCTCTGCCTGCACTCAGAAGGAAAGGATTAGACAAAGGCATGGACACAGGAAGCATAAAATCACTGGGTGCCATCTTGTGGTCTTTATGGCACAGTCAGCTTCAAGACAAAGACTACGCTAGAGGAAAATCCCAAATACATTCAACTAGGTGATCTGGGAATATCATGTTCACCTGGGCAGCACAGAGTGTACCCAGCAAGGCAGGGTTCCTGGGTGCCCCCTGCTGTACATCTCATCCCGACTCCCTGGAAGGATCCTAATCCTCAGGCACAGGATAGGCACTTAAATTACTTTTGGAGTTAATATACGTAGTACAGGATGAGGTGACTGACGATATTATCTTTGAATAACATCGTCATTCTAATTCCCATCTTTGCCCTTATCCAAATGTGTGTTTTGAAAAAAAAAAAAAAAAAGGTTTTAAGATTCCATAACAAGAACTTTGTACTTCTTTATCTTCATCTTCATAGGCCTCCTCTTCCTTATGGAATTCTTCATGGCTCAGTTTCACCGTAAACAGGTCAAGGGGAAGTCAGTGGATTTGGGGGTAGGTGAAGAGGGCGGCTCCATAGTGGTGATGCAGGAACACATCACTTTTCTGAAGAAATCCACCCTGAACTTTCATATGCTCTTGCTTTTGTACCTCCTTTACTTCCTCCTGCAGGTTGGCAGCTGGTGGGTGTTTCTGTTCTTTCTGTTTCAGCACCTGCTTATGGTGAACCAACCCAGAGTCTGCTGCAGCAGCCATGGCTTCCCTAACCTCTATCTCTGCCTAATTTTGGCAGCCATGGGGAAGCAGATGTCCGTCTACACCCCCACTTTGTCCTGTGTGACAATCCTCTTCTGCTCAGGTTTCTTCATGTACAGTACCTACCATTACCTGTTAACAGGACTTTCAAGTTTCAAGTTTTGAACTAATTGAAGTTTGGGAGGAGCAACACCCTTCTTAAAGTCTTTTCTCCCTCATACTATGATGTTTGTGTCCCTCTAAATATTGTCTCTGGGACAGGGCCTACTCCTGATTACCTTAGTTCGTTTTCTCGTTTAAAAAATAAACACTTGCAGTTGGGCGTAGTGACTGATGCCTGTAATCCCAGCACTTTGGGAGGCTGAGGTGGGCGGATCACAAGGTCAGGAGTTTGAGACCAGCCTGGCCAATATGGTGAAACCCCGTCTCTACTAAAATTTACAAGAATTAGCTGGGAGTGGTGGCGTGCACCTGTAGTCCCAGCTACAGGAGGCTGAGGCAGGGGAACTGCTTGAACCTGAGAGGCAGAGGTTGCAGTGAGCTGAGATCATGCTACTGCACTGCAGCCTGGGTGACAGAGTGAGACTCTGTCTCAAAACAAACAAACAAACACTTGCTGTTCTAGTTTTCTCTACATATAGTGATGCTAAGGTTGTCTATGGGTGGGTGGCATGCAGTTGATAACATTGCAGAGCTCTTTCACACAGACTATGTAATTTGGCCCTCACCAGAAGACTGTGACATTGAGCTTTCTTTCAGTATCTTCAAATCTGGAAGAGTTTTCAGAATCTTAGAACTAAGAGTTTGAGAGTTATTTAATTGTACTCTGGTTTCTCCAGCACTAATCCTGAATACAGAGAAGATAATTCTTCTCCAAAGGAAAATTCTTAGCCAGACTTGCTGGGTAGGTTGACCTTGGTTTTGCCCTGTGGGATTCCCCAAGCTCCTAGGTGTGGGCTCAGTCTTAACACCTCACTTGAATCTCCAACGGGGACTAAAATAAATCTGGATGAGTCCCAGTGGGAAGAGAATGGTGTGGCCAGTGCCACTAGGAGAGGATGAGGTTCAGTGGAAACACACCACTGAGTTCCACCGTACCTAGAATCCTGCCTTGCTCCCAGAACTGACCCATCTATCTTGAGGTATGCTGCAGCCAGCCTAGGTCTACACGTAGAGGTCTACCAAGTCTACCACTCTTGGGGGCTCCCTACTGAGTCCTGTTGTTTGGACTTGTGAGCACAAGGGACTTTGACCAGACATGGCTAAAGCTCCTCAAATTTGGGGTGAATCAAAAATGGCTGAAGCTCTTCACATTCAAAGCAGCAGGGGATGTTGCCATGGCACCAGAAATCTTCATGGATGTGAGTTCAGGGATGCTGACCACATGCACCACTGCTGCGCACATGGCAATTAAGCCAAATCACTGCCAAACTACTGCTACTGCCCAGTGTAGCAGCAGATTTGTCACCGTCCAAGCACAGCACAGGGATGGATCCAGCCACTGCTCCTGCAGCCATCTCCTGAGACTCTCAGGAGAGGAACACACTCAGACCAGGAGAACTCTGACAGCACCTAGGAGGGAAGGAAAGTCAGAAAATTCGGAGTCAGAAAGGGAGAATGGCTGCCAAGAAGCCTGCTCAAGATTAGACCCATACCGGCTCTCAGCTCCATATCCCTCCTTGTGTTCCCATGATGTGGTTCTTCCTCCTTTAGGTTTCAGCCTCTGATGAAAGTTCTCCACCTTTGGACACCACACAGCCCTGCTGTCCCATTTCTCTGGGACTGGATCCTGCCTGGCCCACTGAGTCCCTGCCCCAGTGCTGCAGCTCTGAGCCTGGCGGGTTCCCTCCTCTCCCATGAGGCCTGGCGCCCAACGGAAATGCTCAACAGAAATCCTCGTCCAGTCCACTGCCTCTCCTCCCCTCAGACTCTTCTGGAGGGGTGCCATTGGCTGCACCCTCTGCCTGTCTCCAGGGTCTCCATGAATCACCAGTCTCAGAAAAGCAGGTGCAGGAGAATCTGCAGCCCAAGTCTACAGCAGTTTAGATGGCAGCTTTTCATGGGGGTCAGGAGACTGCTCTGAAGATTGGGCCAAGGCCCTGGGGATACCCATGGCCCAATCTATCTTTTTCCTTCAGTCCGCTCCAGGGTTCAGATTTCCAACCGTCTAAACTCGGCATAGATCATCAGCAGATTCAACAAAGGAGCATGGGAACCTTTGCTATCCCTTTCAAACCTCCAACCCCTCTCTCCCACACTCCCCTTCATCTCCTACTTTAAACAGAAAAAAAATAGACGTTGTTAGCCAGGAAACACCTTCGTTTTCCTTCCAAATCCACAAAACTATTTTCATCTGTGTTTATCTTCCCTCTTGTCACAAGGCAGAGGGGCAGCGACTCTTCGCATGGGGGGAGGCCAGTCTTCCCGTGTGAGTTCCCGATCCCATCCCCAGGCCATCTCAGGGACCCTGCCCCACGAGTTAGCCCCTCTGCTCCCTGAATCCTGTTACTGACTCTCCAACGGGACCTTGCCTTCTGCATCCTAACAGTGTCTCCCTTCTAACCGCCCCTCCCCACCACAACACACTCTGTCCTCTTCACAGTCAAGCCCTTTGAAGAGCAGACACCTGCCCACACGTGCTACCTCCACCTCTCCACTTTGGAGTCACCTTGCACTCCTACTATTTGATGAGGTCAGAATTTTCATTTCAATTAGGAGAATGATGTGCATGCTTTAATCAAGCAATGAGAATAATTCACTGTTTGTCTTGGCTGAAATCTCATTGCTTCATATTTAGTTAGAGTAATTCTATTGGACTAGGTTCATGGTATATTTATTTTTATTTTCTGATACTTTTAATTTTATGGTTTGATACTATAGATCATATTATAATCTACCATAAATTCTTTAGAGCTAAAATTTCTACGAAGACAAACACCTGGCTCAATTTGTGTTTAACTCAAAAAGCAATTTCAAGGAAATGATTATGTAAAGTATGGTAAAAAAAAATTGTGAAAAAATGGTATGTACTTATTTAGCTCTAAATTCTCAGTGACCAGCATAGAGTAGATCTCAATAAGTGTTTGTTGAATGTGTGACTGAATGCTATAAAGCCAAGAGGTAAAACTGCAAAATGCTATGTACTTGATAACCACAACATTGCTTATCTATGTATGCTCACCACCAGAAGCTAGAAATGAAAAAAAGGAAAATAAGTGAAGCATTGGGATGAGGGAGCTGTAGGTGGATTCTTTCCTTTTAATTTAATAGTATTACAGTGAATACAAACTGGAGGGGGCTCTACACTAGAGCTCTCTATAATACAATTCTACACTCTTCATGCTTAATTTGGCAGAAGATATGGTTTTGGTTATCTATTGCTGCAAATCAAGCCATTTCAAAACCTTGTGACTTAGAACAGCAATGATTATTATGACCCAATGATTCTCTGGGTCTGGGTAGGACCTGGTTGGCCTGCTCTGTCCCACGTGGCGTCAGGCTGGTTGTCTCATGAAATCATGGTGGAGGACAGCTGGGCTGAGCTGGAAGGTCATTCACACAGCAAGTGTTCAGCTTCCCACATGGCCTCCCTCACCGCATGTGCTGCCTCTTCATTCAGTCTTTTACCTTGAGCTTGTTCATCGCATGGCACCTGGCTCCCCTGGAGAGCACAAACACTATCATGACATTGCCTTGGAAGCCTACACAACATCACTTCTGCCATCTCAGACTCAGGGGAAGAGAAAGAGATGCCACCCCTTGATGGGAGGAAAGACAAGGTCTCCTTGCAAAAATCCTGCAAGGTGGGAGACAGAGGTATTGACATCTTTGGAAACAGTCTGCTGCTGGATGCCTTAATGATGTTTCATTCCTGAAGTTACAGAGAAGCCTATTTCAATGCACTCCTACTTAGCAGACAGCGTAGTGACTATACTGTAAGGGTAGAGTTTCCTATAAACCTGAATGTTCATTTTAAATATCTCAATTGAAATAAACTAAAAAATGAAAAGCAGTGTCTGGAGCAGGTGTGAGGGTTACCTGAGGCTGTCCAGAGGCAATGAGCCTGACTAAGGCAGGAGCCTTTACCTGACCTGCCCGCCATGGGTTCCTGAATCTTGATCACAGTCACCGGCAGACACCCCACTGATCCATTTCTCTCTCTCTACAGTACTACCTGGAGGTTTTATTTTTTTCACTTGGAATATCATAAGCAATATTTTTAGTGTGGCCATTTTTATTGTGGTAAAATACACATAGCATACAATTTACCATCTTACCCGTTTTTAAGTTTACAGATCTATGACATTCACTACCATATGCCTCTAGAACATTTTCACCTTCCCAAACTGAAACTCTCTACCTATTAAACATGAACTCCCCATTCTCTCTTCCCCACAGCCTTTGGCAAACATTGTTTACCTCTCTATCTCCATGAATTTGACGACTCTAGGAAGCTCACGTAAGAGGAATCATACAGTGTTTTTCCTTTACTGCCTGGCTTAATTCACTTAGCATAATATCCTCAAGATTCCTCTATGTTGCAGTGTGTGCCAGAATTTCTTTCCTTTCTAAGACTAAATAATATTCATGTATATCCATAGCACACTATGTTTATCCATTCATCCATCAGTGAGCTGTTGAGTTGTTTCCATCTTTTAGCTATTGTAAATAAGGCTCTTGTGAACATACATTCACAAATATTAAAAATGATTTTAAAATGATAATTCATTCAACCAACATTTATTGAACATCTGCCATGTGTCAGGTGCTGTGCTGGGTGCTGGGGATACAACAATCAGTAAGACTGCAGACACAGCTGCCCTGCCTCCCAGATCTTAGTGTCTAATGTGGGAGACTACAGGCAACTTCAGTATAGTGGAATAACTGTCAGCAGAGGAGGAAGAGGCACCTGTGAGCACATGGGCTAGATCCCACCCAACCTCCAAAAAGAGGTTTTCCAAATTGTGTGGCTTGTAACCTGAGCTCCGGAAAGTGAGTCTGGTGTAAGAGTGTGGGAGCAGACCGGAGCAGGCAGAGCAGCATGGGCAGAGACCCAGAGCCATCTGGGTCAGAGGATAAAAAAAGGTAGAGTTGGCAGGCACTCAGGCAGAGGGACATGCAGGAGCTAGAGCAGACAATGTTGGCCCTGTGAACCTGTTATCAAATTTGGATTTGTCTTAAAAATAGGAAGTCACTGAAACCCTTCAAGTAGGAAAGTGACAGGATCTAGTCTACATTTTACACAATCGGCCTGTCTGTAGTGTGAGAGTGGATTGGACTGGACAAAGATGAGAGATCAAACAGGAAGCTACTCTTCAAATCCAAGCCATCAAAGATGGAGGTCTGAACTAAACAGATAGCCGTGAAGGCAGGTAAGGCACATCTGGCGGCTCATTGAAAGTAGGAAGAGAGGGAGAAGGTGGCATCAAGAAAAGAAAACCACAGATAGTTATTAAACAGTGAATTCAAGTATAACTAGAGGTGCAGCAAAACATGGATACTGCCAAGTAGGGGTTCTGGTGTTGACGTTCAGTCCTTCTCCAGAGATCAGGGGATTTACCTTTGTCTTGGTCTCTTCAGATTTTCCTTCGTCAGCCTGATTGCTGCAACCTTCTTGACCTCATTATGACCCACATCAAAAGTGCTACCATCTTCAGAGCATGATCTATGTTCTGCCATCCTCAAAATACTGTTATGTATTTTGTTTTTTGTTTGTTTTTTTGAGATGGAGTTTTGCTCTTATTGCCCAGGCTGGAGTGCAATGATGCGATCTCAGCTCACTGCAACCTCCTCCTCCTGGGTTCAAGTGATTTTCTTACCTCTGCCTCCTGAGTAACTGGGATTACAGGCATGCACAACCATGCCCGGCTAATTTTTGTATTTTTAGTAGAGACGAAGTTTCACCATATTGGTCAGGCTGGTCTCGAACTCCTGACCTCATGTGATCACCCACCTCAGCCTTCCAAAGTGCTGGGATTATAGGTATGAGCCACTGCACTGGGCCTATTATGTATTTCAAATTCATATGTTGAAGCCCTAACCTCTAATATGACTATTTGAGATAGGGTCTATAAGGAGGTAATAAAGGTTAAATGAGGTCAGAAGTATTGGCCCTTAATCTGATAAGGCCTCTTAATCTATTGGCCCTTAATCTGATAAGGCCTGTTAATCTATTGGGCCTTAATCTGATGTCTTTACAAACAGGGGAACAGGCATCAGAGATCTCTTTTTCTACCTGTGCACAGAGAAGAGGCCATGAGAACACACAGCAAGAAGGCAACCATCTGCAAGCCAGGAAGAGAGCCTTCACCAGAATCCAACCCTTACAGGACCTTGATTCTGGACCTCCAGCCTTCAGAACCGTTGTTTAAGCCACTAGTCTGTGATATTTTGTTCTGGCAGCCCGAACAACCTAATACACAGTCTTAAGAGGTAGATAGCATCCCCATTTATATTTGAAGAAACTGAGGCTCAGAGGGTTTGACAGGTAGCAAGCCACTCTAAGCACGTCTTGGATGTAGTGCCATACCCTGTAATGCACCATCCAATGGGACCAGGACCCAACTGGGCCTTCACTTGACCAAAGGATGATATATAGGCCTATCATTGATATGTTAGTGTGAGCAACAAATGCCAGAACCAAATGATACCAGTTGCAAACAGTAGATCATAGCCAGGAGAGACCATTTCATGTCATGACATCACTGTCTTGTTTGAGTGAATGCTGCAGCTACCATTGTGGGACATTGTTAGGGACCGTGTCCTGGCATGTGGGAAACTACAACTATTGCCCCAGTCAAGGAACTTAATTCATCCTCCTCAATGTGCAGGATTGGCTGCGTCTCTGGACACAGTCTGGACTTTCTACCATTGTACCATCTATAAGAGGCAGTGGGGCAAATAAAAGATAGAAATTAAAGAGAAGGCCAAAGTATCACTTGACATTAGCATAAAATAAGTCAAATCAATAAAAAGGCAACTCATTTAAAAATAGGCAAGTTACCTGAATCTATACTTTATTCCTTTGAGACAAGCACTTTATAAAATATTACATTGCTCAGTTATCAAAATGGCTATATGAACCTGGTATTGTTGTCATCCCATTTTTCCAGAGAAAACTGAAGTAGAGGGAAATAAGTCCCTGAGTGCATGTGGCCAACAAGAGAACCAGGATCTAGAAATGAAAGACACAGAAGTGCAGAGCTCATGCTTCTAACCTTTAAGGACTATGAAGTAGCAGAGAGGGATTGGGATGAGGTAGTCACAGGAGTGGCGGAAGGAAGATAAAAGACGGAAAAATTTCTCCTCTAAAGGAGTAGAACAGCGTTGCTTAGATCTTAGCACTGACTACACTTCTCTCATAACTCTGCACTCAACCTTCCTGCTTAGTTTCACCTCTTATCTTGCCCTCAGACTGGTCCGTTACCAACTGAGTTGACAAATTCATGTCCACTCAGAACCTCAAATGTGACCTAGTTTGCAAACAGGGTCTTTGTAGATGTAACCAAACTAAGGGAAGTTTATAGTGGATTAGAGTGGGCCCTCCCAAATCCAATGTTTGCTGTTCTTAAGAAAACACACACACACACACACACACACACACATGCACACACACATGGAAAAATGTGTCATGTAAAAGTGGAGGCAGAGATTGGAGTGATGTATCTACAAGGTAAGGGACACCAAGGGTTGCCAAGAACCACCAGGATCCAGGAGACAGCTATGGAACAGAATCTCCCTCAAAGCCTCCAGTAGAAACTAATCCTGCTAACATCTGGAGTTTGTACTTCCAGCCTTCACAGCTGTGAGAAAATAAATTTCTGTTGTATTAAGCCAGCCAACTGAGGTGTGTTATTACAGGAGCTCTAGAAAACCAACCCACTGATTTCAAGCGCTCCTTGAAAGTATGGCATTTTCACAATATTGATTCTTCCTATCATGAGCATGAAAATTTTTTTATTTGTTTGTGTCCTCTCTGATTTCTTTGAGCAGTTGTTTGTAGTTCTCCTTGAAGAGGTCCTTCACATCCCTTGTTAGCTGTATTTTGTTCTCTTTGTAGCAATTGTGAATGGGAGTTAGTTCATGATTTGGCTCTCTATTTGCCTGTTACTGGTGTATAGGAATGCTAGTGGTTTTTGCACACTGATTTTGTATCCTGAGACTTTGCTAAAGTTGCTTATCAGCTCAAGAAGCTTTTGGGCTGAGAAGATTGGGTTTTCTATACATAAGGTCATGTCATCTGCAAACAAAGATAATTTGATTTCCTCCCTTCCTATTTGAATATCCTTTCTTTCTTTCGCCTGATTGCCCTGGCCAGAACTTCAATACTATGTTGAATAGGAGTGGTGAGAGAAGGGATCCTTGTGTTGTGCTGGTTTTCAAGGGGAATGCTTCCAGCTTTTGCCCATTCTGTGTAATATTAACTGTTGGTCTGTCATATATGGCTCTTATTACTTTGAGGTATGTTCTTTCAATACCTAGTTTGAGAGTTTTTAACATGAAGCGATGTTGAACTTTATCAAAGGTCTTTTCTTCATCTATTGAAGAAAGATGTGGTTTTGTCTTTAGTTCTGTTTTATGTGATGAATCACACTTACTGATTTGGGTATGTTGAACCAACCATGGGGAGAAAACCAAGCTGATCATGGTGGATATGCCTTTTGATGTGCTGCTGGATTCAGTTTGCTGGTATTTATTGAGGATTTTTGCATTGATATTCATCAGGGATATTGGCCTGAAGTTTTATTTGTTGAACTCTGCCAGGGTTTGGTATCAGGATGATGCTGTCCTCATAAAATGAGTTAGGGATGAATCCCTCCTTTTCATTGTTTTGGACTAGTTTCAGTAGAAATGCTACCAGCTCTTCTTTGTACCTGCGGCAGAATTCGGCTATAAATTTATCTGGTCCTGTGCTTTTTGTGGTTGGTAGGCTACTTTTTACTGCCTCAATTTCAGAACTTGTTATTGGTCTATGTAGGGATTCAATTTCTTCCTGGTTCAGTCTTGCCAGGGTGTATGTGTCCAGGAATTTATTCATTTTTCTAGATTTTCTAGTTTATGTGCATAGAAGTGTTTATAGTATTCTCTGATGGTTGTTTGTATTTCTGTGGGGTCAGTGGTGATATCCCCCTTATCATTTCTGATTGTATTTCTTTGATTCTTCTTTCTTTTCTTCTTTATTAGTCTGACAAGCAGTGCTTCTATTTTATTTATTTATTTATTTTAAAAAAACAGCTCCTAGATTTGCTGATTTTCTTGAAGGATTTTTTTGTGTCTTCATCTCCTTCAGTTCTGCTCTGACCTTTGGTTATTTCTTGTCTTCTGCTAGCCTTGGGGTTTGTTTGCTCTTGGTTCTCTAATTCTTTCAGTTATAATGTTAGTATGCTAACTTGGGATATTTCTAGCTTTTTGATGTGGACATTTAGTGTTATAAATTTCTCAACATTGCCCCAGCTGTGTCCCAGAAATACTGGTATGCTATCTCTTTGCTCTCATTAGCTTCAAAGAACTTCTTGATTTCTGTCTTAATTTCATGGTTTACCCAGGAGTCATTCATGAACAGGATGTTTAATTTTCATGTAGTTATGTGGTTTTGATTGAATTTCTTTTTCTTGATTGTGCCATGTCTGAGAGACTGTTTGTTATGATTTTAGTTCTTTCGCATTTGCTGAGGAGTGTTTTACTTTCGATTATATGATCAATTTTAGAGTAAGTACCATGTGGTACTGAGAAGAACGTATATTCTGTCGTTTTTGGGTAGAGAGTTCTGTAGATATATATCATGTCCACTTGATCCAGAGCTGATTTCAGGTCCTGAATATCATTGTTAATTTTCTGTCTTGATGATCTAATTTTGTAAGTGGGGTATTAATGCCTCCTACTATTGTTGTGTGGGAGTCTAACCCCTTTGTAGATCTCTAAGAACTTGCTTTATGAATCTGGGTGTTCCTGTATTGGGTATGTATATATTTAGGATAGTTTGCTCTTCTTGTTGAATTGAGCCATTTACCATTATGTAATGTCCTTCTTTGTCTTTTTTGATCTTTGTTGGTTTAAAGTCTGTTTTGTCAGAAAATAAGATTTTGACCTCTGCTTTTTTCTCTTTTCCATTTGTTTGATAAATTTTCCTTCACCTTTTTATTTTGAGCCTATGTGTGTCTTTGAATGTGAGATGGGTCTCTTGAGAACAGCATACCGATCAGTCTTGGCTCTATCCAGCTTGCCATTCTATGTCTTTTATTTGGGGGCATTTGGCCCATTTACATTTAAGGTTACTATTGGTATGTGTGAATTTGGTCCTGTCATCATGATGCTAGCTGGTTATTTTGCAGACTTGTTTATGTGGTTGCTTCATAGTGTCACTGGTCTGTGTAATTCAGTGAGTTTCTTTAGTGACTGGTACTGGTTTTTCCTTTCTATATTTAGTGCTTCCTTCAGGAGCTCTTGCAAGGCAGGCCTGGTGGTGACAAATTCCTTCAGCATTTTCTTGTCTGAAAAGCATCTTATTTCTCCTTCACTTATGAAGCTTAGTTTGGTCAGATACAACATTCTGGGTTAGAAATTCTTTTATTTAAGAATGTTGAGTATTGGCTCCCACTTTCTTCTGGCTTGTAGGGTTTCTGCTGAAAGGTCTGTTGTTAGTCTGATGGGCTTCCCTTTGTAGGTGACCTGGCCCTTCTCTCTGGCTGCCCTGAACATTTTTTCTTTCATTTTCATCTTGGAGAATCTGATGATTATGTGTTTTGGGGTTGATTTTCATGGAGTATCTTGCTGGGGTTCTCTGGATTCCCTGAATTTGAATGTTGGCCTGTCTTGCTAGTTGGGTAAGTTCTCTTGGATGACATCCTGAAGTATGTTTTCCAACTTGGTTCCATTTCCCACCCCCCACCTCTTTCATGTACCCTAATCAGTCACAGGTTGGGTCTTTTAACATAATACTGTAGTTCTTGGAGATTTTGTTAATTTCTTTTTATTCTTTTTTCTCTATCTTGTCTGCCTGGCTTATTTCAGATAGATAGTTTTCAAGCTCTGATATTCTTTCCTCTGCTTTGTCTATTCTGCTATTGATATTTGTGGTTACATTTGAAGTTCTCCTGTTGTGTTTTGTCAGCTCCATCAGGTCAGTTATATTCCTGTCTAAACTGGCTATTCTGGTTATCAGATCCAGTATTGTTTTATCATGATTCTTAGCTTCTTTGCATTGGGTTACAACATGCAACGTGCTTCTTTAGCTCATTGAAGTTCATTATTACTCACCTTCTGAAGCCTACTTCTGTCAATTCAGCCATCTCAGCCTCAGACCAACTCTGTGCTCTTGCTGGAGAGGTGTTGCAGTTATTTGGAGGAGAACTAGCACTCTGCCTCTTTCAGTGAGTTTTCAGCGTTTTTGTGTTAATTCTTTCTCATCTTTGCGGGCTTATCTACCTTTGATCTTTCAGGTTGCTGACCTTTGAATAGGGTTTTTGTAGAGTCTTTTTGTTGATATTGTAGTCGTTGTTGTTTTCCCTTTGTTGTTTTTCTTTTAACAGGAAGGTCACTCTTCCTTAGGGCTGCCGTGGTTTTCTGAGGGTTTGCTCCAGACCTTTCTTATACTTGGAGGTATGACCAGTGAAGGCTGCAAAATAGCAAAAGTGTCAACCTGCACCTTCTTATGAAAGCTCTGTCCCAGTGGGTATGACATGCTGCTGGCCCAAATGCTCTTGTATGAGATGTCCAGAGACCCCTATTGAGAGGTCTAACCCAGTCAGGAGGAATGGGATCAGGGACCTGCTTAAAGAAGCGGTCTGGCTGCTTTTTGGTAGAGCAGGTGTGCTGCATTTGGGTCAGGGGGCACTTCTCCTCATCTTGACCACCTAGACTCTCCAGAGCTGGAGGGGTGGAATGGCTGAGTTGACCAAACCACAGAGATGGTGGCTGCCCCTCCCCATAGGAACTTGGTCCCATCTTAGGGAGTCTCTGGCCTGTTGCCACTGGCTGGCTGGAATTCCAAGCCAGCGGGTTTTAACTTGTGAGGTTCCCTGGAAGTAGGGCCTGCAGAATGACACTGCTTGGCTCCCTGGATTCAGCCCCCTTCCTAGGGGAATGTATGGACAGATCTCCCACCTTGCCAGGATTCCTGGGGCTGGAGTATGTAAAACTCCTGGGTCTCTGTGTGTGCTTGTGCAGCTGCTTTGCTGAGACTCCACACAACTCTGTGTATCAGACCCAAGGACCTGGTGATGTGGTCTCACGAGGTGATCTCCCAATCCACAGGTTGCAAAGATCCGTGGGAGAAGCATGGTTTCCTGGGTGGGGTTGCACAATCACTCACTACTTTCCTTGGCTTGGGTTGGAGGTTCCTTTGGCTTTGTGCCGCTGCTGGGTGGGCCGTTGCCCCACCCTGCTTTTCTTCGTTTTCTGTGGTTTGAGTTGTTTGCCTAGTCAGTCCCAATGTGGGAACTTGGATATTTCAGTTGAAGGTGCTGAATTCACTCGCCACTTTCATTCCTCTCCGTGAGAGCTGTGGACTGCAGCTACTTCTAATAGGCTATCTTGGCTCCTCCTCACCGGGTGTAAGAGTTTGATAACAGCACGAGCAACATAGTGAGACCCCATCTGTACAAAAAATAAAAAATTAGCTGGATGTAGTGGTGTGTCTGTAGTCCTGGCTACTCAGGGGGCTAAGGTGGGAGTATTTCTTGAGCCCAGATGTTCAAAGCTGCACTGAGCCATGATCGTGACATTGCACTCCAGACTGAGCAACAAAGTGAGACCCTGTCTCCAAAAGAAATAATAAAAACAAGAAAAGGCACTTCTTTCTTTCTGGGGCTTTGACACCGGAGCTTTGAGGAAGCTACTGATCATTTGGTTCAGCCAGGAAGTAGGGGCAAACTAGGTGCTAGTATCCATGTCAACCTTTTTTCAGGATGGCATTGACCAAACATGGGATAGGCTCTAGAGAATCATTCTTCACACCTTCAGGAGCTAAAACCAGAAGAGGGTCAACTCAGACTACAGAACCCTAAAGACTAACTATCCAACCCCATTCTGTAACACCCCACATATCAGGTCATTATTGTAGAATTCCATTGAGAATAATTTTTGACACTACAAAAGTAATACTTGTTTCATTGTATGAAATATTTAAAATACAAGTTTTTTTTTTTTTTTAAAGGAAGAAAAATATTTCACTCCCAGAGATAACACTGATATTTTGATACCTATCCTGGTAGTATATATTTTTTAAATACCTAATATAGGCAGAATTTATTTTTACAAAAATAAGATTAACAATTGTTTTCTTCCTGTAAAATATTTCTCTATACAGCATAATCACCAATCACAGGATTCTATCAGTTTTTTATTTTTATTTTTTTAAGAAACAGGGTCTCATTTTGTCACCCAGGCTGGAGTGCAGTAGTGGGATCATAGCTCATGGTAGCTTTAAATTCCTGGGCTCCAGTGATCCTCCCACCTCAGTGTCTAGAGTTGCTGGAGTTCCAGGCCTGCACCACTGTTATCAACCACTGTTTCTTAGGCTCGTATGCAATAAAAATTGACATGAGGCTCAGAAAGTTTCCCAGACAAGGCTTTATTAAGACTTATGCTCAAGCACAAGGGAGACAGCATAGGAGCAAGAGTTCTCTGGCTGGCTTTCTGAGGACAGGTCTTTGTGGTGTTTTAGGAAGGGCGACATGAATAAACATGAGGTATATGAGCATCATTACATTTGCAGGGCAGAGTGCAGGGTGCATAGATGCAGTGGGAAGTCACGTTAGTATGTACATTGCAAGATCAAATAATGGCAGAAAAGCCCCTCCTGGGGTGAGGATTTTATTATAATGAGGCAAGAGGTTAAGATCTATAATTTTCCTGGACTTACACACATGAGGGCGATAGGGTTAATTCCCTTCAGTAAGATTTATGGTGCAATGCTTCTTATTTCAGTTTTCTCACATAGTTTGTAAGGTCTTGTGATCAGCAGGTATGGTGCCAATGGGGTAGTGCCAGGTCTGGTGGTTAGTCAGTATGTATGGAAAGATACTGTAGTAGGAGTGGAGCTGAGTCCCATCCCTGCTGTCTCACCATCATGCTTGGCTAATTTTTTAATCTATATGTTTTGTAGAGATAGTGACTTGCTACATTGGCCAGGCTGGTCTCTGTAAACCAAATAAAACTCTAAGCCCTCCAACCAATTGAATGGACTCCCCTCTTGGCCATTGGGATCCCTAAGAAATCTGAGAAACCAGTTCAGGCCATGATAGGAAGTGGGTGTTGGTCATGACTCGTTATACCCTCCTCTCTTTTATGTTTAGTCACAACTGACTTGAATTAACATTAAAACAGAGATAATAAGACTGACAAAATAGACTCTATGTAGCAGTAAGATACCCAGCTCCAACATGACTCTGGTATAGAATCACACGACAGATAGCAGACCCTGAAAAAAATAAAATATTTTACCCCCAAATATACTTTCTTTGGCATATTTTGAAATGGCCCTGCAAAGCCATCTCTTGTGGAGGAAATTTCATTCTTCATAAAATCTCCTTCCTTTACTAGTTCTTTTCCAGACAGTCTGACACCATTTAAGGTTGACAAGAGACAACATCTATTCTCTCTGAAGCCTGTTAATTAGAGGCTTCATCTAAATAACTAGAACCTTGGCTTCCATAACTCTTTTTATCTTAACTCAAACATTTCTTTCTGTTGCCTTCAACTCTTTAGGCAAAGCTTAACTCTTTCAACCAATTGCCAATCAGGAAATCTTGGAATCTGCCTTTGACCTAGAAAACCACCCTCCCCGCCCATTCATGATGTCCCACCTTTCTGGGCTGAAGCAATGTATACCTGACATGTGTTGATTTATGTCTTTGCATATAACTTCTGTCTCCCTTTTATGCATACATTTGATGTATAAAACCAAGCTGTAACCCAACCACTTTGGGCACATGTTCTCAGGACCTCCTGAGGCTGTGTCACGGGCCATGGTCACTCATGTTTGGCACAGAATAAACCTCTTTAAATATTTTGCAGAGTTTGGATTTTTTCATCAACATATTAAACTCCTGGCCTCAAGTGATCCTTCCACCTTGGCCTTTGAAGTTGCTGTGATTACAGCTGTGAGCCACTATGCCTAGCCAATTCTGTCATACTTTTTTTGATGAACCCCCATTAGTGAATAATTAAATTGCTTACAGTTTTTCTCTGTCATAAATAATAATCATGAATTCCTCCAGCAACTATTTATTGAGTACTTACTATCACTAGGCACTGTGCTAGGTTCTGGGATATGGGGTGTACTAGAAAGACAGACTCTCCACCCTCAAGAAGTGAATATTCTGCTGCAGGAAAGACAAACAAGTAAATACTAATTACGTACAAAGAAGAAAACTGAACTGACTACTGAGAGAGAGTAACCGGGAAGTCTCCTTTAGACAGGCTGGCCAGGGAATGCCTCTCTGAGAAGGTGACATTCCAGCTAAGATCCAAAGGGCAAGAGCTAGCCTGAGAGCCAGCTTTGTGTAGGGTAAGAACAGAAGCCATTCCCATAGGAAAGGGGTCTCTTCATGTTGGAGAAAGAACCAGTATGGCTGTAGCTTCCAGGGACATAGAAAGTGATGTAGGCTAAAGGTGCAGAGGTCCTCAGAGGCCTTGGGGGTGAGTATATGGGAACAGATTTAGACCCTAAGAGCAAGAGGAAGCTATTAAAGCATTTAAAGCAAGGGGTGGCATGGTCCAATGTACATGTTTTAAAGAGAGTCTGGTTGCTAAGTGGAGCATCACGTAGAGAAGAGGAAGAGGGTATTGGGAAGTCATTAAAATGGTCCCATTAGGGAAGGGTGAGGGTTTAGATCAGGATGGGAGCAGAAGGGATGGAGACAGGAGATTCCTTAGCATGGAAAATATATAGATAACAGGAAGAATCAGGGCTCAACAAAAATCTTTTCACTGTGGGCCTTCAAGCCCATCAAAGTCTCTAGCATAATGCTGACTTTATTTACATTTAGAACAGATAACAAGAACTGGACTTAAGCTCTAACAGAAAAGATGTAAGACATTTGAAAAAGCATTTCTTGGTCATAAGGTTTCTTGGGCACTAGATATGCGTGTAAGTATTCCTAGAATTTCCTTCCTGAGGAAAGACTTCCTGCTATCTGGGTGATTTAGACAGTCTTTATTAGAGGTTGGGTGGGATGAGGAAAGGAAGATGAACTCTTTGGTAGACTGAGGAATCTAGGATATTCAGCAGGGACTTCAGTTTCAAAAACAAGGAGGGAAGTGTTCAGAGGTACGGAATGGCAGGGTCAGTATTGAAGCCAGGGTTAGAGCCCAAAGGGGACAGATACCACTGCCCAGTTATTAGTGTTCTAGAGGGGGCATGGCCACACTCAGGGAAACAGCTAACAAATTTGGTTTTCCCTGACCACAGCTATAAGGACATTCCCTACCTGCCACCCTCAATCGCATCCGTCACCCTCACCCAGAAGCTTCACTCAATGCAACACAAATGTGTTCTAGGACATCCATGTGCTGGCCAAACCTCAGTGCTTTATGGGCATTTTTATTCAATACTCAGAACAACATGCAAGATCAGCACTATTTTCCTCATACGCAGATGCAGAAACTGAGGCATAGAGGTTAAAGTGACATACCCAAGTTCCTAAGACTCCCACTTATAGAGCTAATATTTGAGGATGGTCTGGCTGATGCTGGAGCCCACACTATTTCATTACACTGCTGACACTGAGGAAAGAAAGAACCTTTAAACATCATTTAGTTCCACTTGATTTTCTAGATAAAGAGCTGTGAAGGAACCATAAAAATAATGAGTTGTTCATTTCCTGTTGTCTGCTAGGCATTTCCTCTGAGGTATCATTCACCATGAACTCAAAAGCGCCATATCCAAAATATTATCTCTGATCAGGCACTGGGATACTTTAATGGGGTTCAAACCAGAGTCAAACACCCTGAGGACAAATATTTACAACACTAAAATGGCGACAATAGCAAACCTGTAATGTTCAAGTCATGATAGTCAAATACACACATCCATTCTTCAATACAAAATGACTTAGAAGCATGATCTGTAAAAGCAAACATTCTTTTTCATTTGTCTACATCAAAGAAAGGAAATTATGGCATGGAAAATAGTGAAGAACAAATAATTCAATGGTCATTTCCATTTGCTACTAAAATGAACAGCCCCACACTTGATCACAGGCACCCTTCACCCCACTCCCCCCACTTAGAGGAGTTAAGAACTGTGCTTCAGGGAGGTCCCATGCCACTCAAAGTAAAATCCTAAATCTTGACCATGCCTAGAAGAACCCAAGATGATTCTGGCTTCACTGCTATTCTCTAATCTCATCTCCTGTTCTTCCTTTTACTTTCTCCATGATCATCACACTGACCTCTTGTTCCTTGAACATACCAAATCTTCTTCCTTTAGACAGTTATATGGTTTATTTCCTCACTTCCTTTAAGAGTGAAAAACATAAAATAAAATGTCAGGACCCTCAAAATTTGTTATGCCAAGGAAGAGATTAAGCCCTGGATCTGAGCCACACAGCATGTTTGCAATTCTGCTTCTTACATTGTAGATAACTCTCTTCCTCATTGTTCTTGTTCTGTAAATGACTAGGAGAGATCAGAGACCATATCTTCCCCATTCCAATCACTGATCTTTGTTACAGATTAACTGCTTCCTCTGTTGTCCTATACAGAACTCAGACCAGATGGTGCCCAAGACCCCAAGACTGTTGTATTTTCAGTGTGAAATGTTAAATATACTTTTCCCAAAAGAAAAAGACCACTTTGACTAATTAGATTGTTGTAACTGTGTGTTAATCCTTACATATAAAGATGCTGAAATTTTTGTTTGTGTAAATGATCCCAAAGTTTTGTCTATGTAAATGATCCCAAACTTCTACACTTTGGAACACTGACTTCCATTCTTTGAAATCTGTGCTTCCTGGGTGGCCTGTTCTCAACCTCTGTGCTTGAATAAACTCTCTTCAAGCTGGATTCTGACCTTTTTGACTCTTTCAGGTTGACACAGGTTTCTGTTTAAATGCTGCCTTATCAAAGAGGCCTTCTCTGTCATCTCACCCTCATAAACTTCTTATCCCTTTACCTTGCTTTATTTTCTCCATGGCACTTATCTAACATATATGTACTCTTTTTAGGGCAGGTTTCCTCTCCCCCACCAGAATGTAAGCTTCATGAGGTTAAGGACACGAGTGCAGTATCTCCAATGCTTAGAAAAGTACCTGATACATAGTAGGTTTTCAATATAAAATGATTTTCATATAAGCAGCAAGGGTAGGGAGTTGGCAGAAGTACATTCTATATCAAACATAGATATTGATGTTTGGCTACTGTAGCTAACAAAGGCTGTGAAAGGTGAGGTCAATTTTTTCTTCTACTATTCTTTGGAAATATCTGCTTTTCTTTCTCTGTAGCCTCAACTCCTATTCCTTACCTCTTTTCTTTCTCAGGACAAAAGTTGTTAAGACTAAAGAACAATGTAGGGAATGTGGATTACAGGGAAGAGCTCTCAATTGGAAATCCTCCTCCTATTTCTCCCAGTAATTCACTCTATGACCTTGGACAAATGATTCAGCCTCCGAAATGAGTTGAAATGTAAATTAGAACTAGTAAATGCTTCTTTGAAATGCTCCTAATTTCAGAGGCAGAAAAGAGTAAACCAGCAGCCTTAAGGGTCTGGATAAATGGCCTCAGGTTCCTCTGTTCTACACATTTTGGGAACCTCTTTTATCTTTAAAATTCATGCATAATTTGTATTTTAATTTGTAGTATGTATAGTATAATTTTCTAATGTTTTAATTTTAAAAGAGTATGATTTGGAAATTTGTATGAAAATATTTATAGAAAAAAAAAAACAATATAAAGTCTGGTATTTGATTTAAAATAATCCTGGCAGGGAAAGGGTGTAGAAAAAACAAGGATGGTCATGAGTTGTTGACCATCCTTGGTCAACAGAAGTATACAGAAGATGAGACTTCATGATACTATTTTATATACTTCTGTAAAACACTAAAAACAGTCAAAAAAGTGTTTTTTTTTTTTGGTTTTGTTTTGTTTTTGAGAAAGGGTCTCACTCTGTCACCAGGCTAGAGTGCAGTGGCATGATCATGACTCACTGCAGCCTTGACCTCTTGGACTCAAGTGATCCCCCTGCCTTAGCTTTCCAAGTAGGTGGGACTACAGGCATGAGCCACTATGCCTGGATAACTGTCGAATTTTGTAGAGACAGGATTTCACCATGTTGCCCAGGCTGGTCTTGAACCCCTGGGCTCAACTGATCCTCCTGCTTTTGCCTCCCAAAGTGCTGGAAATACAGGCATGAGCCACTGCACCCAGCCACAGATAAAAATCTTAAAACAGCCAGAGAAAAAAGATAGATCACCTAAAAGGGCCAAAATTTAGAATGACTTCAAGTTTCTCAATAGTGACAAAGAAAGCCAGAAAACGGTAATGTGGTATCTTCAGGGTGCTAAGAGAAATAATTGTAGTTGTCTAGAACTGTGTCACCAGTAAAGCCATCTATCAAGAATAAGAGTAATATAAAATCATTGCAAACAAACAAAAACCAGGAGAGTGCACCATCAAGATACCAGCACTAAAGATATTTCTAAAAGTTGAATTCCAGGATGAAGAGAGATGATCCTCAAAGAGAGTGAGAGATGCAAAAAGGAATTGATGAGAATGTATGTAAATCTAATGAGTTTGTAGAAAATAACAATAATAACAGCATCTAAATTCTGGGTTAAAGAAAGACAAATGAAATATTGGCTAGCAAAAGCCTGTAAGTTAGGAAGAACAGTGGTGGGAATTAACATCAGGATAGGAGGAGGGATGGTTAAGATGTTTTACTTTACACTCTATTAAGCTTCATTTGCATAACAAAAGTCTACTTTTTGGTATCTAGCCTGGAGAAACTTTTACAAATGTATATAAGGTGGTATATGTAAGAATGTTTGGAACTGGGCAAGATGGCCCACTAGACACTGCCAGGTGGGACAGCTGCCACCGAGGGACTGGGCTAACTGGCACACCCCTAACAGACCTTCAGAGGGAAGGCACTGAGAGTGGGTGGAGTGAAGTCACAGAAGCTGAGCTGAAGGGGAAGCTGGGAACCCGGCATGGGGCTACCGCACACTGGAACTCATTCCTGGCCCGCAACGACCCCAGGAGGATGGGTGAGTTATACTGGCAAGGAGCAACCTGCTCTGGCCATGGGCCTCTGGAATCCCAGCAGGAGGAGACCCCTTGACCACCACGGACACTTGAGTTGGCAGGAAGAGCTGCTTAGAGGAGTGGTAAGGGCAGCACTCCAGCCAGTGCAGATCCCAGAGTGTTTGGTGCCAGAGCGTCTGTAGTGGGGCACAGCCAGGAATGGCCATCCTCCTAGACTTGACTTACTCCTGTAGGAGACTTTAGTCCTAGGGGAACTGTTGCACCTGAATTCTGCAAGGCGGTCTTGCCCATCAGATGAGGCCAGACATTTGCCAAATCTAAGTTATATATTTTTTAAATCATTACCAATTTGATAGGTGAAAAATAATATCTTGTTACTGTTTTGATTAATATTTTTCAGTCATCAGTGAGGTTAAACATTTTTTCTGTTTATTGGCTATGTGTATTTCATTTTTGCTAATTAATTGCCTCATGCCCTTTGTCCATTTTTTGATTGGTGTAGGAACCACATACAATTTAACATGTTGGGCTGATGCTCTACTTCTCACCTCTGACAATGATTTTTGGATCACAGCTACTCTGAGGGGTGTTCTTTTACTAAGTCACTGACATCTAGGCTACAAGGAATCTTGGGAGTAGATAATGATTCCATCTTTGGCAATAAGCATCAAAATCCTTAAAATGTTACATATCCTTTGAGTCCAGTGGCTCTACTTGAAATTTATCTTAATGAAATAATCATCTTGGCATGCAAAGATTTAACCACTGCATCCCTGTTTATAAAACAAAAAGAGGAGAATCAACGTCAGAACCAACGTCATTATCAGTATGTTAGCTTTTTATTTTTCAATGAGTGGCTCCTACAAGAACTTCTGTTGAGAGTAAGTGGGGCAGTGTATGCTACATCTGTATACAGTAGGAAAGGCATGTGGGACCTGCTCTGTGTGCTGCTTCAAGTAGTTAAGTCTCCTTTCTTCTGCTCTTTGGTTATCTCAGCCTTGCACCAGTCCCTTGCCCTAACCCAGAACCATTAGTTAAGCTCCCAGAGTCCATCCTCAGCCCCAGCCTATATTGTTCTCACCTGATTGTCAGGACTTAGGGGCATACATCATTGATGAATGAATGTAGTTGCTTGGAGATGCTGCAGAAGAATAGCTTGATGTCCTCTTCCTGCCTGTGGTAGATGATGTTCCACAGGTTCTTCACCACCTGCACCGTCATCCACACCTCACTATGTAGTTTTCCTTGCAAGGACGGAACAATGCTCTGCCTATCTGGAAGAAGGTAGAGGTGACTCACCACCCTGGGGATCATGCAACACTCTGGGAACAGGGTTTTGAGAGCATAGATGGTGCCTAAGAGAAACTGACATGAGCAATCTAGGGGCTGGACTTGCTGCAGAGACAGCAGGCTCAGGACGTTCTGGCCACTTGCAGATGGATCTACATAGATCTACACACTGGATGCTGTAATGCCCCCAGAATGAGGGGTTAGGGATATAATAAGGCCTGGCTAACCAAGAGACCCAAGGGAGGGAAATAAAGTGCTCCAGGGACTCACGTCACATTTGGTCCTCCCCATACTCTTACATTTCCTAGGTGCAGTTCCAGGTTACTGAATCTCAGGAGACCAATTTCCTTCATAATGAAGTTGGCTCCTTTGTACATTTGAGTAGATTTCCCAGAAGTCTTGCCCCAGAGTCTGTATCACTGATCAATGTCAGAGGAGCTGTAGAAACAGCAGACAATGTCCATGAAAAGAGGAAAGGTCATGGGAACCCAGCGCTCCTCTAGGACTTCCTCAGGCCTCATGCTCCGGCAAAGACTGTGTCCAGCTGAGAGCAATGGCAGATCTGCTCACATGGGATGGAGATAAAGGAGAAGGAATTGGGGGGTAATTCTGACAAGGCTTGAATTTCAAGCCAGATGCTGGGATCCATGGATCATTTCGGGAGGACTAGACCTGCTTACCTCCTCCTCATTCTTTCCTATCCACCTTTAACCAGGCCCCTGAAGTTCCAGGAAGGGAGCCCTATCTTTTTATCTCCTTTCTGGTGCAAGTTAGTCAACATTCTGTTAACCAGTTAGTTCCTCAGCTACAGGAAATGAATGGCTGGAGCTGCTGACCTCTCCCCTACTCTTACCTGTTCATAGAAGACCCTTGCCAGGATCTTCCTACACTCATCCAAGCCATACTGCAGGTTGCAGATACAGTTTAGGATTCAGTGCAGAATGAAGAGTTCACAGTTCTTCACAATATCACTGGGATGGGGCACAGGAAGCCAGGAGTTGCAGTGGGGCAGGTAGTCACGAGAGATCATTTGCACAGAACAGGAAGATGTGAGAGCTGAAGAATCAAGAGACTAGAGGGCTAGGTGATGGGGAAGGGAGGGTTGAATGCTGGGACCTGGGAGACAATGTCAGGGGCCAGAGTGGTGCCAACATTACTGGAAAAGAGGTCCCACCTTATCAGGTTCATGTTCTCTGTGTAGTAAGATCTGGAGCTGGATGGAAGTTCCCAGCAGTGATGTTACCTTGTATAGAACATCACTTTATCATACAAAGCTGCCAGTAGCACCATCTTCACTACTTCCAGGGCACAACTGAAGGCCACCTCCATTGGGTTTGTGAAAAGGACAAAAAGATGGACCAGATGTTATGCCCTGGTTTGCACCCTTCTGCTGGCAAGCTAGGAGACAATTCTCAGCCCTTTCATGATTGGGTTCTGCTGTCCTGATGATAGAAAGTAATGGCTCTACAGGAGCCATCTTCAATTACCAATCCACTCACCCTTTCACCCTGCCCCTCATCCAGCCACAGAGTGGGCTAAGAGGGGCAATGGAGGTATCCTAGTGCCATGGTTTTCAAATTCTGCTCTCTGGGGCACAGAAAAAGGGTTAGAATCTCTCTTCACTTCCACAGCCACCTAATCAAAATGTCCCTGATTTATTGGTTCCATTCATTTTCATTTTTATTCAAGGTTTCATTTGAATTGAATGTTCTGAATTTTTTTTTTTTTTTTTTGAGACAGAATTTCACTCTTGTTGCCCAGGCTGAATGCAATGTTGCAATCTTGCCTCACTGCAACTTCTACCTTCTGGGTTCAAGTGGTTCTTTTGCTTCAGCTTTCCTAAGTAACTAGGATTACAGGCATGCACCTCCCTGCCTGTCTAATTTTTTTTTGTATTTTTAGTAGAGACGGGGTTTCTCCATGTTGGTCAGGCTGGTCTGGAACTCCCAACCTCAAGCGATCCTCCCACCTCAGCCTCCCAGGGTGCTGGGATTACAGGCATGAGCCACTGCACCTGGCCCAAATGTTCTAAATTTTAAAGAAGGAGTGATAACCACTTATTTAGGACTCCCATTTTACAGATGAGGAAATGGAATTCTATCAGCAACTCATATAAGAAGATGCAGCTAATGGCAAAACCAAGCCAGAGGCCAAAAAGGCTGACTCAAGTGGCCAAAACTTCATGGAGAGAATGACACAGCCTTGCCCCTGTCTAATCGAATCTCTTATGTGTAGAGTTATGAACATGGATTAAAAACCATTGTGTGGGTCAGTAGAAGAGTGAATGTAATACAAGGATTCATGAAATTGGTCCACTGCCCATACCACCCTGAACATGCCAGATCTCATGATTTCGGATGCCAAGTAGAGTCAGGCCTGGTTCGTCCTTGGACGGGAGGGTAATGGGATTCATGAAATTGGAACACCTGTGAGAGTACTCCAGTGTACGATGGTGCAGCACCCATGCCATAGCCCACTCTTCTCTTCCTTGCCTCCCTGAGGGACCCACATCTGGTTGTCCGGGGCCCTCAGGAAATTGCCTCATTTCCTTTCTCTATTCCCTGGTGGTTAGGCTTACCTAATGGGGTCAGAGTTGATTTTGCTTCCCAGGGGCCCCTCCTTGTTGTGTTCTGTCATCTTCTGGAGAGAGCATTTTGCTAAATCACCCAGCAAAAATGACAAAGCACAGTCAGCAGCAGCTGTAGGTAGAGCTCCTGGACTGCCTCCTGGCACAGGAATCCTGACAACATCTGACACAAGGCCCACAATACCTGGGAGGAGGGAAGTGGAGTTGAACAGACCTGGGCCATGATCCCTGACACTGGAAGCCCAGGCTAGAATCCCACCCTGTCTTCCCAATAGGCACAGCTCACTCTAGCTCAGTCTGGTAAGAAACATCCAAAGACTGAAAACCCACACCTTATCCCTAGGGAAATGAGGAGGGTATGCACATAATCTGCTTTCTCTTCTGTTTATTTGACATTCAAAAGGAAAAGGGGACCAGCTGTAAGTTTTCAGTAGAAGATGATTTCTGGCATACTTTTGTCTGTCCCAATTCCAGGCAACTAAACCTCCTCCCTTCCCATCCCCCATGTGATACTACCAGACCTTCAATAAAATGACTCCAGCCCCAGAATCAGGAGAGGAGACAGCTGATTGTTCCTGCATGCCAGTTGCCTTGTTAAAAAAAAAAAATGGGATTGGTCCTTGCCCTTTCTCCACCATGCAATTCTTAGATCAGTTCTTAACTCTGGCCTGGGCTCCTGGTCAATCCCTCTCCCGCTACCAGCCTGTCACCCACACCATGTGAAAAACCCAGCCCTTCCAGGTGCAGCCACCCTGTCTCCAGGGACAGGACAGAAACTTCCTATCTAGGCTGCAAGGTGAACGGGATACCAGGGCTGGGCCTGGAGGGGATGTGGGGCTGGGGAGGCTGGTTGAGGCCAGTATTTGTCTGCATTTCCTGAACTAGGGGATTAGAGGCCATGCTGTGACCTTATAATTTGTACTTTTCTGTGTCTATATCTACGAAGAAAGATAATTTTTAAACAGTAAAATGACAGATTCTGGATCTGTCTGGACCTTTAGAAGTCATAAGGGCCTCTACCAATTGATTATTACAAAGATTGAAGGACATGCAGACTTTCCTTCTGGAACATACATGTGTGTCTAAGGGAGGAATGAATGAATGAGTGACCCAAGGACAAAGTCATTGTTTGCTGACCTTGAGGACAACATCTAACAATGTGGGTGCTGCATGTGGTTTTCCCAGTGGAGCTTAAAACCCCAGTGAAAAAGCCACATTTCCTGGGAAGTGTTATGGATTCTAAGATAGCGTTACATTTTATAAGCTATTAATACCCAATTCACCATGTTCAAAAACAGAGTTCTTAATGATTCACTCCTCCACTCCAAACCAGCTTTGCCTCTCTTCTTCATCTAACTAAAGGATCCCACCATCCACCCAGAGTTGCTCAGCCCAAAATCCTAGAGGTCCATCCTCAGTTCCCTTCTCCTGCCTAACTCACATCCAATCCACTATAGCGTCTGTCAAGACGACCTCTGAAGCATTTCCCAAACGGATGCGGTTCCCCACCTCTCCACTATGTCCAACCTGGTCAAAACTACCATTATTTCCTGTCTGGAGTACTACAGAAGCCTCTTACTTGGGCTTCATGTTTGTACTCTCTTCCCCTTTGGGTGTTCTCCATAGACTATCTGGAGTTATCTTTTTAAATTTAAGTTGATCACATCACCGTCCTGGTTAAAACTTACCAAGGGCTGTGCATCAGATTTGCAGTGGAATTCGGACCCCTCTCCCTAGTGGTTGCAAAGGGCCTGAGTCCTGCCAACCTCATCAGCACCTGCTCTTGCTTCCCCCACCTTCCCCCCTGGATGATTCAGTCATGGTTGCCTTTCTGTCTGTCCTCCAAGTTTGTTCCTACCGTAGGGACCTGCATTAGCTTTCTCTTCTGCAATGCATGCCACCAAAGACAATGGACTTCTTTTAATTGTGTGAGTTCCACCTAAACATCATCTCTTTACACCCAATCTAAGGGTTCCCCCACAATTCTATCACATCTCCCTTTTATATTTTCCATATGTTATGTAAAAGGCAATCTAAAAGTCTTCAAGCATTTCTGTGCATGTATAGAAATGGCCAGCGATGAAAGGTTCATTGTCCTATTTCCTCCTAGCCTGGAACCCAGGCAAGGATTTGGGGTAATTTCCTTTTTTATGTTTTTTTTTTTTTTTTTTTTTTTTTTTTTTTTTTTTTTACAAATGTACTATGGAGCCTTTTTTCCAGCTGTTCTGGGTCAAGGAAAGTTGTATTTCCAGACGCCCCTGTCCTGCATGCAGTGCGGCCTTGGCCTTCATGCCTGGAAACCTGGCATTATCTCCCCTGACTCTGTCATCTTGCTTTTTGTACAATTTTGGCCTGCAGACCTCTAAGGGTAGGGGGCCAGGGAGGACACTTGGTGCAGGTAACATACTCTGTATGTCCCCGTGTACCATTGTTTAGCTCCCAATTGGACTGCTGTAAAGATGGTATTTCACTGTGAATTTAGTTTGCATTTCTCTGATAATTGGTGGTGTTGAGCATTTTTTCATACGTTTTTTGGCCACTTGTATGTATTCCTGTGAAGAGTGTCTCTTTATATCCTTTGTCTTCTTTTTTTTTTTTTTTTTTTGAGACGGAGTCCCGCTGTGTCGCCCAGGGTGGAGTGCAGTGGCCAGATCTCAGCTCACTGCAAGCTCCGCCTCCCGGGTTTTTACGCCATTCTCCTGCCTCAGCCTCCTGAGTAGCTGGGACTACAGGCGCCCGCCACCTCGCCCGGCTAGTTTTTTGTATTATTTAGTAGAGACAGGGTTTCACCGTGTTAGCCAGGATGGTCTCGAACTCCTGACCTCGTGATCCGCCCGTCTCGGCCTCCCAAAGTGCTGGGATTACAGGCTTGAGCCACCGCGCCCGGCCCTTTGTCTTCTTTTTGATGGGGTTATTTTTTTCTCATTGAATTGTTTAAATTCTTTATAGATTCTGGATATCAGTCCCTTGTCAGATGCAGAGCTTGCAAATATTTTCTGTCATTCTGCAAGTTGTTTACTCTGTTGATTTCTTTTGCTGTGCAGAACCTTTTAGGTTTAATGAAGTCTATTAATCTATTGTCTATTTTTGTTTTTGTTGTGTTTGCTTTTGGGGTCTTAGTCATAAATTATTTGTCTAAACCAATGCTCAGTAGAGTTTTTCCCTAGGTTTTCTTCTAGAAATTTTATAATTTCAGGTCTTACATGTAAGTGTTCAATCCGTCTTGAGTTAATTGTTGTATATGGTGAGAGACAGGGATCCAGTTTCACTCTTCTGCCTATGGTTATCCAATTTTCCCAGCACATTAATTGAATAGGGAGTCCTTTCCCCAGTGTATATTTTTGTCAGCTTTGTTGAAGATCAGTTGGTTGTATGTATGTAACTTTTTTTCTGAGTTATTTATTCTGTTCCATTGATAGGAGTGAGATCCTCTATGTTAGGTTGCCTGTCCCTGAACCATTTAGAGTGTAATGACAGGCTAATTTCCTCTCTCTGCATTCAAATCCTTACTTCTTTACTGATTATCCCCACTCTGCTCTGAGAGGCCCATCTCAACCTTTTCCTGGGGCTTCTTGCTACTCTTGATACTTTTCTTCCCTATCTGCAGAATCCTCTCCACCTGCAGACCAGTGTGAGCTGGCTCTCTCCCTGCACAGCCTCAGCCCCCCAGCCTGACTGCCGGCAGAGTCTCACTCTGGCTGCACTGCCTCAGCTGCCTGCTGTTCTTGGCAAACATCTGCCCAGGTTGCCTCCAGCCTGCCCTGGCCCTTGAAGGGTTCTGGGACCCTAGTCCACAGCCTGCAGAATTGTCTAACCCTCTTTAATTCCAGGGGTTTCAGTCAGGCTTCTACTGGAAGCAGAGTCCCAGCTGTGTGACAAGGAGGCTTCTTCTGCCACCTACCAGTGCCTGTTGGAAAGGTCAGATTCCCCCCAGGGACCCCTGAGTAAATGCCAGAGCATCTTTTGGGTCAGTTCAACCTTTGATGAAGGCTGTTTGTGGGGATAGGTGGGCATGGATTACTATCAGAAAATGTTCCCTTTCTCTCCTCTTTTATTTGATGTAACTAGCAGGGTATTCCGCCTCCCCCGTGTGATTTAAAACAGAATACTAGCTTTTGTTTTAAAAAAAATTCAGCCAAATTAAATGTAAAGGAGTTTAATTGAGCAATGAACAATTTGTGAATTGGGCAGCTGCCAGAATCACAGCAGATTCAGAGACGCTTCAGCACAGCCACGTGGTGGAAGATGATTTATGGACGGCAAAAGGAAAGTGACGTACAGAAAACAGAAGTGAGGTACAGAAACACTGGATGGCTTACAGCTCGGCATTTGCCATATTTGAATATGGTTTGAACAGTTGGCTGCATTTGATTGCCCAAAACACAGTGATTAGCACAGATGTGAGCTACAGTTGGTTTACATCTCTGCTTGTTATGGTTTCCGATGTACAGGAAAACCTTTAGGCCGAACTTAAATATGTAAGGAGGCAGCTTTAGGCTAACTTGATTTAACTTTTTGGAATGGCATTGATCCACTGCTTCCGAAATAAACATTCAGCCATCCTGACTAGCTCCTTTGGTGAAAAAAACAATTTCACAAGCATGGCATGACCTAGCCACACAACCCCTTTCTGAACCACATGGAGTGAAGTCCTGGGATTCTTGCTGATGGGTCCTGAGGGGTCCACAATGGCCACTCTGGGCAGCCCTTGGGAGCCACAGACAAGAAAGCACTCGAAAGGCTAGGGGGTGACCAGAGCATTTCACTTTGTATCAAGATGTGAGAGCAGAGCCTCATTTTTGTTTTCCAAAACAGACACTTTGTTTCCATACACCTGAATTATGGACCAGTTTATTATCTTCTAAAAGAGTAGATACTTGTTATCAGAGCTACTAAGTCTTGGTTTGTAAACATTTTAATTTTATTGGGGACATTACATTTATTTTGTTGGGGGACAACTCTAGTCTGTTTTTCATTTTGACTACTCCTTTTTCATACCTTCTCCAAATGCACCATGCTGATTCACACCTCTGGGCCTGGGCTCATGCTGTTCCCAGTGCGGGGGCACCCCCTTCTCCGAGAGTGCCTCTCCCACTCAGAAGCCAAATTCCCGCTCATCCTCCAACACTCAGCACAGACATACCTTTTCAGGAAGTCCCCCTTCTCACCTTTCCTCATTCCACTCCTCATGCAAGGCCCCTCCCCGCAACCTCTTATATTCATTCGGTGCATGTATCTCCCTTCTTCCTAACTGCATTTCAACCAAAAATTCAGTTGTGTCTCTCCTAGATAGTCAGCTTTTGGGGAATAGTGAATTTTAGACATGATTACATTCCTCCCAGCCATCACAAACTCTGACACAACACTGATGCTTAAATTGGAGTTGTTAGGCCAGGTGCAGTGGCTCACACCTGTAGTCCCAGCACTTTGGGAGGCCGAGGTGGGCGAATTGCAAGGTCAGGAGATAAGACCATCCTGGTCAACATGGTGAAACCCCATCTCTACTAAAAATACAAAAAAAAAATTAGCCGGATGTGGTGGCATGCACCTGTAATCCCAGGTGAGGCAGGAGAATCGCTTGAACCCAGCCAGGAGGCGGAGGTTGCAGCGAGCCGAGATCGTGTTACTGCACTCCAGTCTTAGCGACAGAGTGAGACTCTGTCTCAAAAAAAAAAAAAAAAAAAAAAAAAAAAAAAGGCGTTGTTTACCCCTGCACTCACCCTTTTACATTATCTTATTCTAGGTACTTTCCTTTCTTGAGAAGAAAACTACATGTCCTTGGGCACACCTGCACCATCTTTTCTTACTTTTATAGTGGCTAATATGCAGGGTTGGGTAAACGCATTATTTAGTTTTGAACTCTTTGTGCCCTATTGTCTGCATCAGGAGTTAAACTTTTTGACCTCACACCCCTATGTAATATTTTCTCTTCTTTTTGGAGACAGGGTTTTGCTCTGTTGTCCGGGCTAGAGTGCAGTGGCATGATCATCATAATCTTAGTTCCTGGCAACTTCAAAGTTGTGAGCTCAAGTAATCTTCCCATCTCAGTCTCCTAAGTAGCCAGGACTACAGGCATGCACCACCACCCCTGGCTAATACATTTTTTATAGAAGTGGAGTCTCACCATGTTGCCCAGGCTGGTCTTAAACTCCTGGCCTCAAGTGATCCTCCTACCTCCTACCATTCCAGAGGGTTGGGATTACAGGTGTGAGCCTGGCCTAAACTCATCATTGCAATAACTACCATGACCTTGACTTCATCCTTGTTATAGCAAAATAAAAAGAAAAAGATTTCAAAACCACACAGAGTAGAAAATTTGGAGAATATAGAACACCAATACAGAAAATTAGAAAATAAAAATCACCTGCAATTGCACCACTCAGATTTATACCCTATTAGTTTTTGGTTAGCTCTTTAAAATTTGCCTTTTTCCCCCTACTCAGCAACATTTTAATCACGTAGCCTCCAACTTACTGGGGCTTCGGCTCAGTGCCTCAGTTTTCCTGTTTGGAAAATATCATATTAGTAGTTACGTGCTAACAAAATTACCCATCTGCTTTCATGTGGTTATCTCATTCCTGTGTCCAGGAAAGCTGCATTTTTTTCCATCCTAGGCAGTGAGGAAAAGAGAGCTGGGTGATGGGTGCAGAGCCATGCCACAGGCTGATGGGGGCCCAGGGCTCCTCATTCTTAACCAAAGTGGGTGCCAGAGAAAAACTTCACCTCAGTGAGAGGAGACACAGACCCCAGGCTGCCAGGGCCATGCCCCACAGATCAGATCCATCCAGGACCTTTCGGAGAACTGTGCTTGTGCTTCTGTGATCCAAAATAGAACAGCAAACAATCCAAGAGAGTTTACTCTTGTTTTCCAGTCAATCACAAATTTGGACAAAACTTCCTCTTTCCCACAGTGTGTCTGTCCTGTTCACCTTCATCAGAGAACCGTCTTGACCTTTCTTAATGAAACGCGATCCTACTCTTGTTCAGCAAATAATAAACTCAATCTCTGCTTTAAACTGTTTTTATCCTTTGTGTTATCCCTGGTGTGGGTCTCATTTCAGTCATCCCTGTGGCCAGTGAGTAGTTACTACCTTTCCAGTTGCTATCTCTGAAATCCCAAGTTGCTCAGAGGGTGTCCACTCAAAAATGATGGGCCTCATTGGATTGGTGCTCATTCACTGCTTTTCTAGTTGGGACTTTTTCTTGGCTTAAATTGTTTCTGGATAGTTAACATAGCAGAGGAATTTGTTTCTGTCAACGTGATGCTGAGGGTAGGGCAATGGTTCCAACTCTTGTCTTTCAGCCAGATACCTTCATTTCCTAAACTGTTCTGGATTTGGCCTTATTTTGGAAATCAGAGCCTGGTTTGACTAACTAGAAATATCAGAACTTCTGGGTAAGTTTGCCAAACATTCACTGTTTGGAGGGAACAGCTCCGGACTTGGGTCCGCCACTGTCCTTCCATGCCCCGTCCCGGATGGAATCATTTGACACTCTATCCCTCTCCATCCCCACCTCCTCATTCTTCTCCCATGGTTGAAAAAAGCTTTTTCCTGACTATCAGGCAGGATTTCAAGTCAACATTGAAAAGTCTGATTTCCTGGATTGTGGGGAAGCTCCTGTCTGAGCATCTCAGTCGAACATAGTTAGAGTACCTCTCCCAGCACTGTTTAGCCAATCAACGTGCTCTCCTGAAACCCTTCTGTGACAGCAAGTGCAGTCATTCTGTTTTCTCTTACATAGTTGGAATCAGGGCCTACTGAATCCTATCTGCAAATGTATGGAAGCAATACGCAAAAGTTTGTGACAAAAGTTGGCAAAGGAAGACCTTTTGCAAGTGAAAGGCAGCTAACACCTAATGGCTAGCAGAGGGCTGTGTGGGGGTGGGGGCACAGGTAAGAGCTGAAGCAGAGGTGTGGGGGTATTGGGGGGTGTCTTCAGCAGTGATGGAAGATGTTGGGGTCTTCCTCCTCCCCTGCTTTCCAGAGTGGGAGTAGCCAATGAAGCAGTAGAGAGACTCAGGGGCTCCTTGTCTTTTTTCTACCATGGAGGTTTCTTCAGAGCTGGAGTGAGGGTGGAATTCATTAGCCTCCCTACAGGCTGTTCCAGGTGCCCCCACATCTGGTGCTGAGAATGAGTGTGAGAGGGCACCTAGGCCCTCCGACCTCCTTATGCCGTTATATTCACATCCAACTGTGCCACGTTATCATTTACTTCCAATGAAAACTTTTTAATTTTCCTCCTGGGAGGTTAAGTTTTGTGGGTTTTACTTTTTTACAATCGCTCTATATCATAATACCATTTAAACTTTAAGTCTTAAAATTGGAAGGTTCTCTGGTGATCATCTGGTCCAATCTCTCCATTTTACGCCTTGGAGACCAAGACTTGAAGAAATGGCGCATCCCAGTTCACAGACCTAGACTCTAAATCACTCATACCACCTCTCTGAGTGACATTACTCATTGGATAGCAGACCTTCAGCGATCTAGGTGCCACTTGAGATATCATGGGAGCCAAAAATACTTGTGTTCTTTTAAAGGGTAAAGAGTTATTTTGTAAATACATACCCCTATCATTCCCAGGAAATTATGTGGGCTTAGGGACCTCACTGGCTCCTAATTAGGTGTTTTTTTAAAAAGCCAGGGCATTGGGAAGGCCTCAGTGGTTGCTCCTAGACTTGTAAATAACTTCTAGGCTGTCCCAAACTTTCCAGTTTTGTGATTATTCTACCCTCTGTTCATAGGCAATAATGCAGTTGGAAGTTATAGGGAAGAAGAGAAAGAAGGGAATTAGCAGGATGGGGTGTACGGGAACAGAGATAAACATTTATTGAGCACTAACTCTATTCCTGACATTAGGGTTAGTGTGTTACCCAATATTATCCCCATTTTATCCACTGAGGAAATTGAGGTTTAGTAACATTGAGTAATTTGCTCGAAGTCTCACAGCTAGCAAGTAAGAAGACTGAGATTTCAAACTTCGGGCTTTCTGATTTCAGGGCCCAAGCTCGTCACCATCATACTCATGGGGCAATGGTAGAACCAGATATCCAGGAAACTCCTTTTACATCCCACTCTCTGGCTAACTGGACTTGATGAAATTTTTGGCATCACAGTGGAAGAAAGGCCAGGAAAGAAGGAGAGCAGTTTCCTGTGTTGGTCAGGACTTGCCTCATCTTGCCTACATTTTCCTGGGACTGATGGATAGGAAGTCTTCCAGCAGATGTGGCCTAAGGGCGTTGGGGCTTTACTTTTGTGCTGATGCAGGCAGTTTCCAGGCTCAGACAAACACTCAGCTGTTTATTTATCCATCCAGCAAGCAATTCTTAAGACACCTCCTTTGTCAGTTCTTGAGCCAATAAGCAAGCATGGTACCTGACCCCAACAAATCTAGCTCAGATTCAGAGATGCATAACCTGATTCCAGCAAAGCTTTTTGTGGATTATCTGGGGCAGTGTTTGTAACCTTTATCTTTCCCACTTCTCAACTGTTTCTTTACCAGCAGGAGCCTCTACCTTTGGGGAGTTGGGAAAAGGTGAGCAGGTGGGCTGCTGGACACTTAGGCTGAAGCTGTGGGGAAGGATATGGGAACCAAAGCCTAACAAGGAGTCTTGTGAAAATCTGCTCTTTCCTCTCTCCCTGTAGTTCTGTTTCCTTAAGGTAGGCTTACAATCTAAGGGGCAGCTGTTCACTTTACAATCGATTCCAGCATCCTCAGCTCCAATAACTGCCAGTTGCCACTTCCCTGCCCCAGTAGAATTAATGGAAGCTGCCAACAGCCCTCCCCTGACCTCACTGGACATAACTGTGTCCTCGGCAGACGTGAGTTCCTCCTCCGTCTGAGGCAGCCTCCTTCCTCTCTTAGGAAACCCTCTCATGTGGAGTCCAAGCTGCAGACAGTGAAGGAGCATGGGTCATTTATTCGCATCAGTGTCAACCTAAAAGCAAGAGGCAAGGCACAAAATCTAACTTAATTTACTTGAGCCAGAGTGAGGACAGCTGCCTGGAAGACTCAGATCCAAGGAACCTTGGCTATGTGCTCTCTCCAGCCTTTGTTACAAGCAGGTTTTTAAAGAAAAAAAGAGGGCGAGAGCAGGACAAGGAGCAGGCTGGTACACAGTTATCAGGAATTCTTAATGGCTGACATATTGACTAGTGTATGGCAAGTGCACCAGACAGTAATAACTTAAGCATTCCCTGAGAGTGACCCTGTGTTCTAAGAAGAGTGTTGATTTGGATTCCTGAGCTAAGGAATTGGGAGTGACCAACCAGGAGATTCACTCTTTTTCTATGAAGTACATCTGAACCCCCTGCCCATCCCTTGGAAAGCAGGTCATACAGGGGATCAAGGTCCTTTGTTTGGGGTTAACTGGAGGTTTCTAGGTGGAGGGAACTAATTGAAAATGCTGTGTAAACTGCATGCTTTTTATAAATGATAGCAGCTCTCCCATCCAGCCTGCTGCCACAGGATCATCTCTGTATGAGAGTCCTCCTTAATAAACCCTATCCTTCACTGTCTCTTCTTCAGCTTCTTGGACATGATGCTCTCCCTGTTAGAGTCAACAGGGATCCCAAATGACAATTAGTGATTAGCTGTACATTGTTAAACAATAGGATGTGGGTTATAGTGTCCAGTGAAGCATTATTAGGTTAATTTAAGAGCTACTGGTGGCATTAGTAAGTAATTTCAAGAGATGAACAAGTAGCTCGAAGTGGGGAGAGTAGAAAGTAATTACTGTCTCCTTTTGATGTCTCTCTGGACCTGATAATTGAAAAGGACTCTCTTTCTTCAGATAAAAGTTCTTTTCTCTTCAGAAACCCCGTTTTCTGCTTTATTTGAGTGTCCCATGAGGAGCTGCTGGTGGGGGCAGACTGAAGCCAACAAGAGGCTGTGCAAGGGTCAACAGTCCCCTGCCTCCATCCAGCGTTAAAAAACACTTTCACTTCAGGCTGAAAGTGGTAGAAATCAGTTTAAGTCATGCAAATGTATTGATTAGGCAGACCTGGTTAGTCCTTTCCCCATAGATCTTGTAGCATAACTGTAGGCAGATGGAAAAGACATGGAAAGCATAAATCACTGCACATGTTTAGGGATCACTCCCTTTTGGCAGGCGGTGAGTGGTGAGAAATGTGTGTAGAAAGAGTGAAATCAGCAGAAGAAAAGCCCTAGGATTCAGGGTTTTGGAGACATCTGGAAGGATGGAGACGTAAACCTAAGTCATAATTGGTCCTGGAAGTGAGACTTCATGACTGAAGCAATAATAATGTTACCCTGAGATTTTTTTTTTTTTCTGGCTCTTGACTTCAGATTTAAGGTTATGGCTGATGGGTGAATGTCTATACATACAGGCAAGCACATGTATATGTCTTAGACTTTTGGAAGGTTTTTTTCTGGGTTGATGATTGTTTGTTAGGTTAAAATATCAAGGAACATTAGATTTTTTTTTCTCCCTGTTGTCAACAAGTTGGACCTTCATAAAACTCTAGTGGAGGCTTGCTGCTGCATAGAGGGAAAAACACTGGATTTAAATTTTGTTCTCAGCTCTGCTGAGCTCTGTGCTCTAGGACAAGCCATTTAATCTTTTCAGCTATGCTCTAGAGAGAGTCACACCTATCTTGAAGGACATTTTTTAGAAAATTATTTATTTTAGAGAGAGTTTTGCTCTGTCATCCAGGCTATAGTGTAGTGGTATGATCCTAGTTCACTGAAGCCTCAAACTCCTGGGCTCAAGCAATCCTCCTGCTTCAGCCTCCTGAGTAACTGGAACTACGGGCAAGTGCCATCATGCCTGGCTAACTTTTTTATTGTTTGTGGAGATGGGGCACTTGCTATGAGCTCCTGGACTTAAGTGATCCTGCTGCCTTAGTCTCCCAAAGCATTAAGATTACAGGCATGGGCCATTGTGCCCAGGGCTTTTAATAATTAAGAAGGAGAGCAACTGGAAAAAAGTGATGTGAACTGTAAGGAGCTATCATTGCCTTGCAATGGTAATGATGATAATCTTTATCCTCCAGGGATGGTTGGTGCACATTCTTGCCTAGAGCAGTCATATGCACAGAATAAGCCTTCCATCTTTTGGATTCTCATGGTAAGGTTAAAGGATACTTGATAGTACTTCATGCTTAACATAACTAGACCCACTACCATGCCTTATGAGGATCTTTGTTACAAATGAGTGGAATCCAATCCCACAAATGCACACGACATCCCTGTTAGGTTTTGAAGGGAAGGTGAGGGCTAAAGAAAGACTCATAGTGAGAGAGAGGGCAATTCTACAGCAAATGCAGACATTTATGTCCAGCATAAACCTGCCGAGGTGGGGGATCAGCTTAATGCCAGTGCCCACTGCTGCTTACAGGCCGGGGTACTTATCGGCATAGGCGGAAGGGGTCTGGGCAATATGGTTTACTGCCTGGGAAGATGTTGATAAGACGTTCCTATGATGAGGTAGTTTGGCCTTTGATCCTACAAGATGTGCAGTGACGCTCCTTGGACTTTCTCCCAACATATGATAGGGATATTCCTTTAGTTGGGTCTTTGCCCAGCAGGGTATGATAAGGAAGTTCCTGTGCCTTGTGGTCAGGTGGTTAGGCAGAATGTTTCTCATGGCCCGAACCACCGTGAAATGTTTCACTTTGACCAAGGTCTGCGAAATGGTGGGGGGCTTACAAAATGGTGGAGTGTGGACTAACAATCCCTCTTCACCTAAGACATGGTCTCTTCCTTCTAGAGAAAATGATACCTTGACACAATAATGGGTGTTCATAATAATGACCCCAAGTCATCATGAAAAGGTTAACTTATGACATTTTCAAAATGCTTAGTTGTATGAAGGCAAAGGAGTAGATCATAAGTAAGAAATGTATATAAAACGGTTTTCACATTGCCAGCCTTTTAAGGAAATATTGAAACCTCTGCTGTCAGATTTCAATTAGCTGGAAAGATATTATATGTGGAATGGCTCCTTTCCTAGAGAAGCCAAGGAATGAGATGCTGCCATGTATGTGGAAAGCAAACATCCCCATAGCCCTCAGTAACACTTGAGAGGGGGTGATTCAGAGGATTTCAAACCTGGGCATCTGGGGCCTCATTGCAACTGCACCAATTGTATTCACTTTTGTTACATTTCCAAAAGACTCAGTGAACTTCTTCGGGGGCTCAGCGCTGATCTCAGGTGGAAGGAATGGGGATGGATGGGAGGGGCTTGCATGCAGGGGAACAGAGAGCAGGGAGCGGGTCCCTATTTGAACTTGTACTCTTTCCCCAGACTCTCTGTCACTTTTTTTTCTCAGTAAATGGAAGATTCATGTGCTCTATACCTCCATGGTCTGCTGTGAACCTGTTGCTGGCGTGAATCTGTCCACTGGAGTTTGTTTGATTGGGGGCCATGTGACAGGTGTAAAGGGAGCAACCATTGTGAAATGGCATCTCTCAGAATGCAGGAGCGAAGTGCCATCACAAACCATGGCTTCTGTGGACATGGTGTCTAGGGGTGGCTTGGGAAGAAGGCTTAGGGATAGAGGGAGAGAACCAAAGCCCTCTTTCAGCTAAACTTCAGCCTGGAGAATTTAGATCTTTGCTTTAGCTCTAAATCACCACTTCCACAGTTGGATGATTTCAAGGGACCTTAAGTTCCCACTTGCCACAGTCTTTGGGACATGGAACCTGCTTTCTAAAATAAATATTTTGGAGTTTTTTAAGATGTAAGTTCAAACATGCTCCTGAAAACAACTAGTTAAAAGAGACAACTCCCACTCCACTACCGTGGCTTTCCATCAGGGCCATGCTTGACAGAACCTGGGAGTTGAAAGGGAAGAGATGGTGACCCATGTCTTGAGTTCTGGCAGACTGGAACCAAGTGGAGCTGGGCTTGGGGAGCAGAAGGAACTGTCCTGCTTCATGGAGAACCAAGTGGTACTGATGGAAGTACCTGTTTCAGTGATTAAACTTTGAAATTGGATGGAGACCCAAATCCTTAATTCAGGGCTTACCTCTGGGTTGGTGCAATCTGTAATTTTGGCAGGAATGAGAAGGGCAGGCTGGAGTGAAAAAAAGTCAAAAGTGGGAATGTAGTGGCTCACTCTGCTTCCAGCCCTCCCTGACCTGTTGTCTGCAGACCTCTACACATTTAGAGCCTGTGTATCACTCAGGATCTCTCAGGGCCACAGAGACCCTCTCAAAGGGTTACCTTCAGCAATTGGGATTTATTGTAAGGATATCTCTGGAAACTGGGAGACCACCCAACCTGAGGGTTCCGTAAACACTGAGGGCAGATTGGCCTCCAGAGCCTGGAGTAGGACTCTCGGTGTCCAGTGGCTCTGGGGATCTGGTCATCTCACCAGCTCCAAATATTCACAGTGACACATCACTGGTTTGTAGACAGATCCAGCTACTTCAGTTAGATGTTGTGGTCCATGTGCCTTTTATGGTTGACCTTGTTCATACATTCCTTATTTTTCAGAAGGAGGAGCATTGTTTATGTTCACCCTCCTATGGTGCCAGTTGTGCAATAAATTTTGAAGGTCTTGGAGCCAATTCCAGATTATTTTCTTTTTGACAGCCTTAAAAAGGTGGTGCTTCTTTCTTTCCAGGACTTTGATCCAGAGGCTTTGACAAGGCTACTGCTCATCCAACTCAGCCAGAAAGGAGGGTAAATTGGGCACTGGTATCTGAGTCAACTTTTTTCAGGATGGTATTGAATAAAGACTGGATAGCTTCCAGAGAATCATTCTTCACACCTTCAAGAGCTGAAACCAGAAGGAGCTCAACCACTCAGACTCCAGATCTTTCAGACAATGGCTCACAAGCTTTCCCTTGCCTCTTGGGTTCCTCTCTGGCTCGCCATCCACTGGTGATCTTGTTGATGCATCTCTTTGGTTAGTTCCTAACTCCCTACAGCCCCATGTCTATGGCCAGAAGAAAGCTCAGGAGCAAAGCCCAGGAGTACTGTCTGCCTTGTTTGTCATCAGTGTGTGACTAGCACAGTGTGTGACACAGCAGATGAAGTGAATGAACCAGTAGTGGAATAAATCTCTCACCTGCTTTCAACTCACCCCTAAGACCTCTGTCTATGAGCACTTTACCCTGCTCTGGCAGGTGCTGTTGATGCCCTGCCCAGACCTGAGGTTCCTTCCTTTTGACTGGCTGCACCCTTCTCAGGAGCATTTCCCTGAGCTATCTGGGGCCTCCTTTCCTGGTGGGCCCTGAAAGTTGCATTTCTCTTTCTCCCCTTTGTGCATTATGCCAACCATGGAAGCCAACAATGGACAGATGTGTGAGGCGGGTTAGGTACAAAAGTCCCCATTGCTTGTCTCAAGGCAGGAGAAGCTCTGTAGTGCAATTTCCCTCCAGAGCTCCCCATGGGATCAGACCAAATCTTTGCTTAGTTTCTCCCCTTTCCTATTCTGCTCCCTTCACTGAATTCCAGTTTCTTCTGAGCATGCTCCTTTGAAAAATCACTTGCAAAAGAATCCCCACCTCAAACTTATGTATTTCATGCAATCTAAAATAAACATATATTACTTTGTCATTTAAAAAATATTATTTCTTAAGTATGTTCTCTTTAAAATGCATTTAAATTTTGACAAATTAGAAAATGATCTATTAAAAGCAAGGAAGTTTATAGATAAAGCAAAATTTAGGTGAGTTCAACAAATATTTTTTGAGTATTTTCTGTATGCTGGATATTGTGAGAGTACTCTATATAAATCTAGTATAAATGCTGAACTCGAACTTAGAGTGAGAGTAAAACAATAACAAATAATTATAATATAGGATAATACATGAAATATTATAGGCTTCTGCAATGTTCTGAAAAAAATACAGAGGAAGGCATAATTAGCTCTGAAAGAGTTAGAGGAAGGTTTCAAAAAGGAGGGTCTAGTCAGCCAGGCTTTTCAGGGTGTAAAGGAATAGAGGGGATGTTGTCGAAGGAGAAAAAAATCTCTCAAAGACAACAGAATAAACAAAAAGCACTGAGGCATGAATCAACAAGACAGGCAAAGGAAAGTAGAAATAGATCTGTTGATATAATTTTTTTATTGTTATACTTTAAGTTCTAGGGTACATGTGCACAACGTGCAGGTTTGTTACATATGTATACGTGTGCCATGTTGGTGTGCTGCACCCATTAACTCGTCATTTACATTAGGTATATCTCCTAATGCTATCCCTCCCCCCTCCCTCCACCCCACAACAGGCCCTGGTGTGTGTGATGTTCCCCTTCCTGTGTCCAAGTGTTCTCATTGTTCATTTCCCGCCTATGAGTGAGAACATGTGGTGTTTGGTTTTTTGTCCCTACGATAGTTTGCTGAGAATGATGGTTTCCAGCTTCATCCATGTCCCTTCCTACAAAGGACATGAACTCATCCTTTTTTATGGCTGCATAGTATTCCATGGTGTATATATGCCACATTTTCTTAATCCAGTCTATCATTGATGGACATTTGGGTTGGTTCCAAGTCTTTGCTATTGTAAATAGTGGCCACAATAAACATACATGTGCATGTGTCTTTATGGCCACATGATTTACAATCCTTTGGGTATATACCCAGTAATGGGATGGCTGGGTCAAATGGTATTTCTACTTCTAGATCCTTGAGGAAGGTAATATAATTTATAATGTCTCCAAATGATGAAAGTATCATGCAGCTATTAAAATTGACATCTTAATGGGCATTTAATGATTTTAATATTTGGAAGAATGGCCTTGCTTGCTGTGCTGGGTGATAAGAAATCTCTGAAGAATTTAAGTGTCAGAGTAGCTGTAATTCAGAGAAATCATTCTGTTGGTAATGTGGTGTGTGAATTTAAGGGTGAACAAGACTGGAAACAGGAACAAGATAGTAGCAGTGGAGATGAAGAGAAAAGAATGGATTGCAAAGACCACCAGACTGCTCTGGTGGTTAAAATAGGCAGAACTTGGCAATTGATTAGAAAAAGTGAGAGGAGGGACCAAGGACCAGGAAGCCTATAGGATCATACCAGGTTTTAGGCTGGAAAGAGGAGCCCACTTGAGTAGAGTGGGGGTAATGGGGCACGTTAGGACATGATGGATTGGGAAGTTCTTTACATATCTAAATGGAAGAGTCTTGGAAGCTTTAAGATATACTAGAGCTCTGTGAGGGTAGGAGATACAGATTTTGTAGTCATCAGCTTACAAGTGAATGATTGAAACCATACTCTCACTTTAGGATAGAATAACCAGAGGAAGAGCTGAAAATCCTGGAGAACACCAGCATTAACAAGGTGAGCTAAAAGAATTCAGAGGCGGGGGTAGAGTGAAAATTAAATGAAGATGGTGCTATAGAGATAGCACAATGATTAAGAGCTTGGTCCTTGGAGTCATATCACCAGAATGCTAGTTTCCTTATAGGTAAATAAGAATTACAAACAATATCTATCCACTCATGAAAAGGAAACTCTCAACAAATAAGAAATAGGAGGGAACTTCACCAACATGATAAAAAAATCTGTGAAAATCCTACAGCTAACATATTTAATGGTGAAAGATTGAATATTATCCCCCTAAGACTGAGAACAAGATAAAGATGGTAATGTTTATTAGTCTATTCAGCACATACTAAGGTTCTAGCCAGGGCAATTAGGCAATGAATCTATAAAAGGATTCAGATTAGAAAGCAGGAAGTAAAACTATCTTATTCACAAATGACATGATCTTATATATAGAAAATCTGAAGGAATCCACTTAAAAAAACCCCTAGAATTAATAAATGAGTTCAGGAAGTTCACAAAATAAACATACAAAAATCAATTGTATTTATATACACTGGCAATGAAGAGTGTGAAAATAAAATTAAGAAAATTATTTCATTCACAACAGCATCAAAAAGAATAAACTATTAGGAATAAATTTAACAAAAGCAAGGTGTGTATACTAAGAACTTCAAAACATTGCTGAAAGAAATTAAAAGACTTAAGTAGATGGAAAGGCATCCCACATTTATGGATCAGAAGACTAAATATTATTAACGTGGCAATACTCCCCAAATTCTTACAGGTTCAACACAATGCCTGTCAAAATCCCAGCTGGCTTTTCTGCAGAAATTGACAAGCTGATCCTAAAATTCCTATGGAAATGCAAAAGACACAGAATAACCAAAACCATTCTGAGAAAGAACAGGATTGAAAGACTTACGCTAATTTCAAAACTTACTACAAAGATAAGGTAATATAGAGAGTATGGTACTAGCATAAGGACAGATGTATTGGTCAATGGAATATAATTGAAAGCCCAGAAATAACTCCTTCCATTTTCAGTCAATTGATTTTTGACAAAGGTGTCAAGAAAATTCAACGGGAAAAAAATTCTATTTTCAACAGATGGTGCTGGGGCAATTGAATATCCATCTGCAAAAAATTAATTTGTTTCCCTACCTAACACCATACACAAAAATTTACTAAAATCTTTACTAAAAATTTACTAAATCTCTTAGAAGAAAACATACGAGTGAATCTTTGTGATCTTGTGTTAGGCAATGATTTCTTAGACACAACATCCAAAACAGAAGTGAGAAAAGAAAAACAACCCAGTAATTTAAACATAATCCCCAATTACAAACTTTTACACATCAAAAGACACGGGCAGGGAAAGTGAAAGACAACCCACAAAAGGGAAGAAATAAGTCAGATATCTAATAAGTGACATATCCAGAAGAACTCTTCCAATCCAATATTAAAAGATAATCCAATTTAAAAATGGGCAAAATACTTTGAATAGACACTTCTCTAAAGAAGATATGACCAATAAGCACATTAAAAATGCTGAACACCATTGTTACTAGGAAAATGCAAATCAAAACCACAATATCACTTCACACCCACTAGACTGACTATAAACAATAAGACAACAATAAGATAACAAGTGTTGGAGAGGATGTGAAAAAATCAAAACTCTCATATATTGCTGGTGGGAATGTAAAATTGTGTAGCCACTGTTTTTGGGAAATAGTATGATAATTTCTCAAAATGTTAAATATAGGGTTGCCTTAAACCCAGCAATTTCACTTCTAGGTATCTACCCGAGGGAAATGAAAACATATGTCCAACCAAAATCTTTTAGGTAAATGTTCATAGTAGCACTATTCACAAGAACCAACAGATGGAGACAAACCCAACAGTCATCAACTGGTGAATGGATAAAGACATGTAGTAGATCTATACAATAAAATATTGTTTAGCAATAAAAAGGAAGTTCTGATACACGCTCCAAAACATTGATATACCTCAAAAACATAGTGCTTTTTGAAAGAAGCCAGACACAAAAGAACACATATTGGAACAGAATCACCTAATATATATATGCAGAGAAAAGTAGATTAGTGGTTGCCTAGGGCTGAGTTGAGAATGAAAAATGACTCGATGGACACAAGTTTTCTTTCTGGGATGAGGAGAATGTTCTAAAAGTAGATTTTGGTGATGGTTGCACACCTCTGTAAACACACTAAATATACTGAAAATCATTGAATTGCACACTTAAAATGGGTGAATTTTATGGTATATAAATTATACTTTAATAAAGCAATTAATTTTTCAAAAGTTTTAAAATTATAATATTTATCCCTAACACCAAGATTGTGGTCTCCAAATACCATCTACCACTACAAAATCCCCAAAACTTCTTGGAGAAATTGCTTATTTCAGGTCTGGGCCAGAAATGCATAAGATAAGCCTAGAACACATTGTCACTCTAGATAGCAAGGACTGTATCAAAGATTGTTAGAATGATATCAACAAGTCTCAAGAGGAAATTTAAAGGGACTCATTCTGACCAAAGATAGGATATTTTATATATTGATAAGGATAATAATTGCAATGGATAGAAATACCTCACATATGCTTAAACTTCTGTATTCATAATAATTCTTTTTAAAAAATAAAAGTTGTCACGATTGAAGGATATACATAAGTCAAACCATCATTTTGAGAAAAAATATTGAAAAGAAAAATTCAACAACTATCTGGCCTTTTCTATGTAAATTGTACAACTGGGTAAAACAATAATTTATAAAAAGCAGTATCTACAGTATGACAGCTAATAAATGAAGAAGGAAAGATATAATAATACCATTATTTTTCAATTCATAATTGATCAATGGATGCTAACATCACCAAAAGAAGACAGGTAGACATTACATTTCTCCTGATGGAAGAGCCTAGCACAGTTTTTTTTTTTTGTCCTGCTCTTCAAATCCAACCTAAATCTGATCAAATATTTGGATCAAACTATTAATTTATAGTAAATACAGAGAACAGAAGAAAGTGAGGAAAAAGTTGAAGAACTTCATGAGCATACAGTCAGAAAAATCTGAACTCTGAGACACGGCATAATGAGGATGTATTTAGCAAAATCCAAAATATAGGAAAACAACCTGGTTTCTTCAATAAACAAATTGCAAGGGAGAAAAAAAGAGATGAAAGGAGAAGCCTGTAGATCACAAAAAGTTAAAAGACAAACAATCATAAAGTGGGATTTTATTTGGATCCTGATTCAAGCAAGCAAAAATATATAAAATTAATGGATATTTAGAGATAACAGGATATTTGATATTAAAGAATAGTTGTGCTGAGTGGTTGGTTTAATGATGGTATTGTGAATTTTTTTTAAAGTTTTTTTTTTTTTTTTTCCCCTGGGTGTAGTGCCTCATGCCTGAAATTCCAGCACTTTGGGAGGCCAAGTTTGGGGGGGGTATTGCTTGAGGCCAGGAGTTCGAGACCAGCCTGAGCACAATAGCAAGATCCCGTCTTTACAAAAATAAAAATAAAAAATTAGCCAGGTGTGGTGTAGTCCTAGTTACTCAGGAGGCTGAAAAAGGAGGACTGCCTGAGCCTGGCAGGAGATTGTTGCTGCAGTGACCTATGATCACACCATTGCACTCCAACCTGGGTGACAGAGTTGGACCCTGTCTTAAAAAGAAAAAAGTAGAGTTCTTATCTATTACATATGCCAAAATATTTATGGATGAAATTATATGATATCTGAGATTTGCTTCAAAATAACAAGGGAGAGGAGAAGTGGGTGGAAGCATACATTAAACAAGATTGCCCGTGAATTAATAAATGTTGAATCTGGTGATGAGTGTGTGAAAACTCATCACACTAGTGTCTTGTTTAAAGTTCTCCATAACAGAAAGTTTTTCTGAAAATCAACTTTATGCATTTGTAGTTAGTATTAAATAAGACCATGTATATAGAGTGCTTTATCACTATGGCTGACAGATAGCACTCAAACATTGTTTTTAGCTTTTTACAGTCCCTTTCAATTAATCACACTCCAAAGAGGTATATTATTTAGATGAAGGACCCTGTCCCATATACCTTTGTCTGCCTCACAGTAATGTATTGAAATTCCAAGTTTAGAAGGAGGAAATGACAGTCTTGAAAGTCCCAAGCCTATCATGCAGCAGCAGAGCCAACGATCCCAAATGCCTCCCTAGCACTCCTAGTAAATGGGACCACTTTCTTCTCATCCTTTCTTTTATTCATTATTTTTCATTCATTTATTATGTGCCAGATATTCGATGCTGGGTATACAAATATTAATACACTAGACTCTAAATTAACTGAAAGCATCCAAAGGTGAATATTCCTGAGGGTCAAACAAATTCAAGAAACAGTGCTAAGGATCAATGGCCTCGATCATCACTAAGTCCTTCCTAACAGCCAGATGTACTGGGCACGTAAAAATGAGTGGAGATATGGAATTTTCCCTCACAAAGTTGAAAACCTGATAGGGTACATGAGACAAGAACCCAAATAAACGACAACAGAAAGCTGAATGTGTTTAAATAGTCCCAAAAAGATTTGGTCACCAAGGTGGAGAAAGTATGTTTGACAGGTGTTAAGGAGTCAGGTTTGGCTGAAGCATTTAACAGGTATTCAGTGAGACGTGGAAACTAAGGCTTGAATGGTGCAGTAGGTTCACATGTGGAGAAGGTCAGGTTAAGGCATGTAAATGTCATCAGGTAGCAACAGAGAGTCACATAACGTTGTAGAGCAAGGGATAACATGCTTAGAAATGACTGGGGAAGGGTCCTCTAGCAGCAAGTGGCAGAGCCCATAGACCACTCATAGAAGACCAATCCAAGCCTGGCACCACACTTTAAAGCTCATAGCATATAACCATATACATGTTAACAAGCTTAGTGACTAATAGATTTACAAGACCTGAGATGGAATTGAGTTTTTGGAGATCCAGCTTCAGAGGTTAGCCTAACCTATTCAGCACATACAGACCAGGCCTGAACTATTTCTAAGAAAGCTGACTGCTATTTTAGAGTGGGGCTCAGCAAACCTTTTCCATAGAGAACCAGAGAGTAAATGTTTTAGGTTTTGCAGACCATATAGTCTCTTGCAACTATTCAACTTTCTGAAGCAACAATAGACCATACATAAATGGAGCATGGCTGTATTCTAATCAAACAGGACTTGGCTGTAGTTTGCTAACCTCAAGTGTAGAGTTTGTAGTCTATTCCCAGAACTTAAGTGAGCCATCCAGATACAAGTCAGTTCCAACTTCTACCAAGGACCCAAGCCTCATCTGTCAAAGAGTAAGAAGGCTCCTTTAGGTGTATGGCCTGAGGGTCCACCCACCCACTGGAAGGCTGGTGGGACTAATTCTCCATCGAGCTTTGTGAAAGCTAAACCCTGGTGTTTACCTGCTCATAACTGCAAAGTTTGATGCATGTTATAGCAGAAAGGTATGGATATGGATGCCATAGTGATGTACAATGAAGTGACCTGCTTTAGCCTGAGAGGACACGATTTATTGCTTTGAAACAGTGTCTAGCAGAGTAAGGATTTACACATTACATTATATTTGAGTAAGGAGTAAAGACAAAATTTCAAGGAAGTTCTCACAAATTTAATGCAATTTATTTACTAAATAGAGGAATGTGAAATGTACAGGGAGTATTAGTAAGCAATGATAGTTTAGAAGCGAATTATTTGATTAGAAGTGATTTTAGAAGAAATCCAAAGCCCTTGCTCATAACCTTTCAGGTACCCCTTTGGAATTCTGATAAAAAAAAAAAAATGTTGCAGACAGTTGAAATGGGACCCATGAAAAGCCATGTAGCCCCAGTTCAGGATCAATGTCCCCAGAACTGAAGGCCTTTACCTCTAATGCCTGCGTAGAGTTAGCTTCTTTTGAGCCCTTAAACTAGTATCTGTTTTCCAGGAGATGCCTAATAGGAGAAATATCTAAAGCAAGACAAATCCAAGATGTTTGAATATTCGAAAATCAAATCGACATTGTAAATCAGTAATAATATCCCAGCAAAAATTTATCTTGATTTTCCTATGAGCGAGTAAGCTAAGTTTCTTTTTGTTATAAACAGAAACATGGGAATGGAGACAAATGACGGTTTCTGCAAAAAGCATATTCTTTCCGTCTAGTTCTGCAACTGAGAGAAAAAGTAATAAGAAAGCATATGGAACAAGCGTTGAAACCCAGAAGAAGAAAAATATTTTAAAAATAGCATTTATTTCTTTTTCACTAACAGAGAATAAAAATAATCTCTGTACCATCTATAACAAAGAGAAATCATGAGTATAAAGGTTAAAAAAAAAGGTATTTCGATATTTGCGGAGAAATTTTAGACTTTAACATGCCATTTTAAGGATATAGACTTTGGAGTCAAGTAAAATAAAGTACATTGGGATGAAAAGTTTTGGGAAAAATTTTCACAGATACACCCCCACACTCATTAACAAAAAAGAGAAAAATAAAACCTGGAAAAAAATCAAAGAAATTCCCCCAAATGCCTGAGACTGTCTACCTTTTTTCTGTTCTTTCTTTTAGAGAAATTCAAATGTTGGATGGTAATGGGGCCAATCACAAATGGGTGACACTTTGTAGCTATTCACCTGCTTTCCAAAATGTGTTTAAAATTTAAAGACTTTTTCAGATCTACTTTTCAAAAAATAATGCTTTTAATAACCTAATTTTTAGTTCTTTACTGTACACTTACCTGCAAGATAGATTAGTTCATTTTTACACTGCTGATAAAGACATACCTGAGACTGTGAAAAAAAGAAGGTTTAATTTGACTTACAGTTCCACATGGCTGGGGAGGTCTCATAATTATGGTGGAGGGCAAAAGGCCCTTCTTACATGGTGGCAGCAAGAGAGAATGAGGAAGAAGCAAAAGCAGAAACCCTGATAAACCCATCAGATCTCATGATAATTAGTCACTGGACTAGCAAGAGAAAGACCAGCCCCCATGATTCAGTTACCTCCCACCGGGTCCCACGTGTTGTGGGAATTCTGGGAGATATAATTCAAGTGGAGATTTGGGCAGGGACACAGCCAAACCATATCATTCGGCCCCTGGCCCTTCCAAACCCATGTCCTCACATTTCAAAACCAATCATGCCTTCCCCACAGTGCTCCAAAGTCTTAACTCATTTCAGCATTAACCCAGAAGTCCACAGTCCAAAGTTTCATCTGAGAAAAGGCAAGTCTCTTCTGCCTATGAGTCTGTAAAATCAAAAGCAAGCTCTACTTCCTAGATACAATGGGGGTACAGGTATTTGGTAAATACAGATGTTCCAAATGGGAGTAACTGGCCAAATCAAAAGGGTAACAGGACCCATGCAAGTCTGAAATCCAGTTGGGCAGTCAAATTTTAAAGCTCCAAAATGATCTCCTTTGACTCCAGGTCTCACACCCAGGTCACACTGATGCAAAAGGTAAGTTCCCATGGCCTTGGGCAGCTCCACTCCTGTGGCTTCACAGGGTACAGCCTCCCTTCCGGCTGCTTTCATGAGCTGGCATTGAGTGTCTGTGAATTTTCCAGGTGCATGGTACAAGCTGTTGGTGGATCTACCATTCTGGGGTCTGGAGGATGGTGGCCCTCTTCTCACAGCTCCACTAGACAGTGCCCCAGTAGGGACTCTATGTGGAGGCTCCAATCCCATATTTCTCTTCTGCACTGCCCTAGGAGAGGTTCTCCATGAGGGCCCCACTCCTGCAACAAACTTTTGCCTGGGCATCCAGGCATTTCCATACATTTTCTGACATCTAGGCAGAGGTTCCCAAACCTCAATTCTTGACTTCAGTTCTGTACCCGCAGGCCCAACAAGACATGGAAGCTGCCAAGTCTTGGGGCTTCCACCCTCTGAAGCCACAGCCCAAGCTGTATGTTGGCCCCTTTCAGCCATGGCTGGAGCAGCTGAAACCCGGGGCACCAAGTCTCTAGTGTGTACACACCACAAGGACCCTGTGCCTGGCCCAGAAAACCACAGTTTCCTCCTAGACCTCTGGGTCTGTGATGCAAGGGCCTGCCGTAAAGGTCTCTGACATGGTATTGAGACATTTCCCCATGGTCTTGGGAACTAACATTAGGCTCCTTGCTACTTATGCAAATTTCTGCAGCTGGCTTGAATTTCACTTCAAAAAAATGGGTTTTTCTTTTCTACTGAATTATCAGGCTGCAAATTTTCTGAACTATTATGCTCTGTTTCCCTTTTAAAATGGAATGCCTTTGTTTTGTTTGTTTGTTTTGTTTGAAACACAGTCTCACTCTGTCACCCAGGCTGGAATACAGTGGCGCAATCTGGGCTGACTGCAACCTCTGCCTGCAGGGTTCAAGTGATTCTTCTGCCTCAGCCTCCTGAGTAGCTGGGACTCCAGGTAAACACTACCACGCCCGGCTAATTTTTTTGTGTTTTAGTAGAACTGGGGTTTCACCATGTTGGTCAGGCTGGTCTCAAACTCTTGACCTGATGATCTGCCCATCCTGGCCTCCCAAAGTGCTGGGATTACAGGCGTGAGACATCGCACCCTGCCGGATGCTTTTAACAGCACCCAAGTCACCATTTAAATGCTTTGCTGCTTAGAAATTTCTTCCTCCAGATACCCTGAATAGTATCTCTCAAGTTCAAAGTTCCACATATCTCTAGGGCAGGGACAAAATTTCGCCAGTCTCTTCGCTAAAATATAACGAGAGTCACCTTTGCTCCAGTTCCCAACAAGTTTCTCATCTCCATCTAAGAGTAGCTCAACCTGGACCTTATTGTTCATATCACTATCAGCATTTTTGTCAAAGCCATTCGACAAGTCTCTAGGAAGTTCCAAACTTTCCCACAGTTTCCTGTCTTCTTCTGAGCCCTCCACACTGTTCCAACTTCTGGCTGTTACCAAGTTCCAAACTCGCTTCCACATTCTCAGGTATCTTTTCAGCAATGTCCCACTCTACTGGTACCAATTTGCTGTATTAGTCTGTTTTCAAGCTGCTGATAAAGACATACCCAAGACTGGGAAGAAAAAGAGGTTTAATTGGACTTACAGTTCCACATGGCTGGGGAGGCCTGATAACCATGGCAGGAGGGGTAAGGCACTTCATATATGGTGGCAGCAGGAGAGAATGGGGAAGAAGCAAAAGCGGAAACCCCTGATAAACCCATCACATCTCATGAGACTTATTCACTATCACAAGAATAGCATGGAAAGACGAGCCCCCATGATTCAGTTACCTCCCCCTGGGTCCCTCCCAAAACATGTGGGAATTCTGGGAGACACAGTTCAAGTTGAGATTTGTGCGGGGACACAGCCAAACCATATCACTGTGGTATTTTAATGATATGATGTACATAAAGCATGAAATACGTGTAAAGTATAAAATGCCTCACCATCATCATGTATAGGAAAAAAATGATATGAAAAGATAGATAATCCTCTTTAACAGACATGAAAAATTTAAGCTGCTAGAAGAAGGGTCAATGGTAAGATGTGATAAGCCCAAGGGAGGTTATTTTGATAAGTTTTCTGCAAATGGGAAAGATCCGTCACTGACATAGAGTTCAATGACATTCCTTTCCCTCTTTTGTGAAGCAGTTTATAGCGGATTTCCACTCTTCTCATTTTTCCACACCCTTTCTAGGGAGCAATGTTCTTTAATCAGCAGCTGCCACAATCTAACTGGTTTTCATATTGAGCTCCAGACACAGCCTGTACCACCGTGCCAGAATCTGCAGGAAATCTCCAGGCCTGTCAAGACACAGCAGATCCTTTCTAGGTCATTTTGGCAGTTCTTGGTCCAAGCTGCATGCCAATTAGTCTGCTGGCTGCTCTTTCTTTTCAGTCATTGGAACCATGCTCCCATTTCAGGGTTCTCTCAGAAGCCCTGTGACTGGAAAACCAAATGAGGAAAATGCTTAATGTTTGTTATCAACCTGGATCTCAAATATGCTTGGCATAATCTACCTGAATCCTTAGAATGTTATTTTCAGGATAGGAAATAAAAACGTGAGTATTTTACAAGATAGAGAAGCAACTACTTTCATGCTGTGATTTAGAAAGGGAAATCATAGGGGATTATTGAAATAAAACCAGGTTTATTGATTCCAGAGGCTGCATTAGCATGATACATTTCTATTCTCTCAAACTTACTGAAACTGGTCTGCATATTTCATGTTGTAATACCAAAAATTTAAATGCATTGTTCTAGGATGTTTGTGTTATTGGTTTAATTCAAGTTGCAAACTGCAAATGGGACTATATTTCTAACATTGCTATAATGAGTGAGGAGGACTGAATTTTTTGGAGCAGATGTGGGAGATATTCAAAGATTTGGGTCCCCGAGGCAGGACTTTAAAGAGATGCTGAAATTTCTAACGCGCTGGGGAAAATGTTCCCAGAGTCACTTTACAGAGAAGCCCTGCGTCAGCCGTTCATCCCTGGAAGGCTCTTTATGAGAGGACACTTGTGTCCAACATCATGTGGATTTCCCCTCAAGTAAATTTGATCTGGAAGAAAATCCCCCAGATTAACCAGCACATTCATTTCAGATCATTCATCTTACACCAGGTGAAGCCACTACCAATACTATTGTGCTGTGTGTGCAAACTACTTCTTAGGTAAAAATGCTGGCAAAAATATTAAGGTGTCCAAAGAGGTTAACACCTCAAGACAAACGTTTCACTCTATCATGCGCCCAACTTTAATAAGAAACACTCTTTTTCCAACCCCACTTCCTCCTTTTAAGAATGAACTTTCTCGGCCGGGCGCGGTGGCTCACGCCTGTAATCCCAGCACTTTGGGAGGCCGAGGTGGGCGGATCACGAGGTCAAGAGACCGAGACCATCCTGGTCAACATGGTGAAACCCCGTCTCTACTAAAAAAATACAAAAATTAGCTGGGCGTGGTGGTGCATGCCTGTAGTCCCAGCTGCTCAGGAGGCTGAGGCAGGAGAATCACTTGAACCCGGGAGGCAGAGGTTGCAGTGAGCAGAGATCGCGCCACTGCACTCCAGGCTGGTGACACAGTGAGACTCCATCAAAAAAAAAAAAAAAAAAAAAAAAAAAGGAAAAGAACTTTCTTCAGGTCCTCAAGCCTCAATGGGGACCACAACAAAAGCTCATGCCAGCAGATGCTGAGCAGGATGACTTCCTGATTCTGACACTCAGGGAGAAGAGAGAACCCCTGGAAATGTCCCTCACCCTGAAGAATGGTGCTGTCCCGGTGTCATTCTGGCTGTTTCCACTACCTACCTCCATTAGCAATGTCTTCTTTTAAAGAAGGGCATATGTCTCTTACATCCTGAAGTTAACAATGACCCCCTTCCCTGGAGGGAAACAACCTCCCAAGGTGCCAAACTGGGAGGTTATGGTTCAAAATATGAATATATGATTCAAAATATTGGTGGATCTGGACAAAGTGGACTAATAGGGACCAGACATATCCTCTGCCTGAAACAACAGCAAAATACATTAATCAGCAGGTGATCTCTGAGAGATGGGAAACAAACAAGATAAACCCTACAACTGCTCCAGCTAACAGCCTTGAGGGAGTTCCTAGGCTGCGATGCTGGAGGCAGAACTGAGGTGGGTTCCCCGACGTGAGGAGATCAAGCTTGGTCCTTTGGGACCTGGGCAGCGAGAGTTCACAGGGTAGAGTGCCAGAGAGGAGAGAGCTGCACAGATAGACAACTCCAGAGATCTGCAGAGGAACTCTGATGGGAATCAGAACATGAATGTGAGGAAGCTACCCAGGAAAGAATCATCAAAAGAGGAAAAAGAGACTGCTTATGCTGGGCTGGAAACAATGCGTGCTCCCACCAAGCAGACAGGAAAAACAATGCTTAAGGCTGTGGGCAGAGTTCTCAGGAATATTTGCCTCACGCATGAGGAATAATTAACCTTAGACTGGGCTCTGTTTCAGAAATGCCTAAAAATCACAAGAGTAAGACCTGAAAACAGCAAAGTGTTACAAGTAACTTAATGGCATAGTAAAACAAAGCTCGAGAAAATCTATAGAAATACAAAAATTTTCATCACCCAACAATATCTGTTATGTAATAAAAGACTACCAGGCAGACAAAGAGGCAAGAACACACAACCCCTAATGCAGAGAAGAATCAGTCAATTAAAATCCACCTAGAACTGATCCAGATGTTAGAATTAGCAGAGAAGGATATTGAAAGAGTTCTTATCTACCAAAAACTTGTAGAAAAATATTCCTTGAAGCTTTACTCATGATTGCTAAAAACCAAAAACAATCTATGTGCTTATACATTTGAACAAAGAGAACTACTTCATGATAAAAAAGATTTTCTAAGAAGCATATCAACATTAATGAACCTCAAAAACATCATGCTAAGTGAAGAAAGCTAAACATTAAAAATTGCATATCATATGATTCCACTTATTTGAGATTCTTGAATGGATAAAATTGATTTATGATGGTAGAAATCAGATAGATCAGTGGTTGCTTTTGGAATGAAAGAATCTTTTGAGAAATAATGTAAGGAAATTTTAGGTAAGGAAATAGTTTCTAAATTGGTAGGCGTGTGAGTTACAGGGGAGTAGGCATGGTAAAAATTGATTATACTGTACAAACTGGGCATTTCATTCAATAAAAATTTTAAATTTTCACAGTTCAGTAGAAAAATAGGCACTTAAAGTAGTGCAAGTTAAATAGCCAATAATAAAGAAAAATATGCTCAGCATCATTGGAATTCATGAAAAAAATAAACTAGAACCACAGTAAGACTCCATTTTGTACCCACCAACTTGGTGATATTTTAAAATTTGACACCATTTGATCACATATTCTGCTGATCCAATATATATTGGAGCAACTGCCTTGGGAAACATTTGGCTTACTTAGTAATAAAGAAATCCATTCCCTGTTCCCTGAAATGTCACTCCTTGAAATATTTCTTAGAAAAAAAAAATCTTAAGCATTAAAGACTTGTGGTTCTTTTTTTTAACAGCAGTGTTTGTGACAACAAAAATTTGAAAACCTGAAGATTTGCTTATAGAATTGTAAGCCAAAAGTAAAATTCTAAGCCTCCCAATAAGCCGAATGGACCCTTCTTCCTGGTCAAGAGCATTCTAAAGTAAAGCCGAAATACTAGCTCAGGCCATGATGGGAATGGATGGTCGGACCTACTTCGTTATACGTTTCTCTCTTTGAAATTCAGGCACAGCTGACTAATATTAACATTAACATTAACATTAACATTAACACAGAGACCTTAAGACTAACAAAACAGACTCCTTGTAGCAATATGATACCAGCCTGACAGAAAGTAGGCCCTAAAAATATCAAGCATCTTTTTACTGCAAAATGTATTTCTTTGACATATTTTGAAATGGCCCTGTAAAGCTTTCTCTTATGGGGAAGATCTACATTCTGTAGAGTATTCACTTCCCTTTCCAGGTCTTTTTTTCTGATTCAGGAGAGAATTAATTAAGAGTCTGACACCTTTTTTAAACCTGATAAGAAACAATTACAATCTATTCTTTCTGTGTCCTGCCACCTGAAGGCTTCATCTGCCATAAGAACCTCGGTTTTCACAGCTCTTTATCTCAACCCAGCCACTCCATTCAATTGATTCCAGGTCTTTAGTGAAACTCTTTCAACCAATGGTTAATCAGAAAATCTTTGAATCCACCTATGACCTGGAAGCCCCAGCCCCCACCCAGCTTCAAGGTAGCCTGCCTTTCCGGCCAAACCAATACACATCTTACATGTATTGATTGAAATCGTAGATCTCCCTAAAATGTATAAAATCAAGCTCAAGCTATAGCCTAACCAACTTGGGCACATGTTCTCAGGATCTCCTGGGGCTGTGTCACTCATGGGTCATGGTTCTCATATTTGGCCCTTCAATATTTTACAGAGTTTGACACTTTTAATCAGCAATAATTATGGATAAATAGTGATATAGTCAAACATGGGTTGAATACATTCATAAGGAAGTAGGATTTAACAAATTTCAGCTACATAAATAGATACATGAATCTCAGGTGTATAAAGTTGAGTGGGAAAACTAAGTTTCCAAAGTATGATTTCATCTGTATGTATCTCAAAAACACGCATAACAAAACTGTATAATGTTTAGAGGCACAAACACATGTAAACAATAAAGACAAGAAAGAAAATAATTAACACAATCATAAACAGAGTTTGAGAAGGGAATAGAATTGGGGAAGGACATAATATAAAGGAGTCCACTCTATTGTGTTCTTTAAACTTCATATATAGTCTACTAAATTATTTCTTATCCACTTAATATTTATATGGTTTGGCTGTGTCCTCACCCAAATCTCATCTTGAATTGTAGTTCCCATAATCCTCATGTGTTGTAGGAGGGCCCTGGTGATAGGTTGAATCATGGGGATGGTTACCCTCATGTTATCCTTGTGAGAGTGAGTTCTCATGAGATCTGATGGTTTCATAAGGGCTTTTCCCCCTTTGCACGACACTTCTCTCTCTTGCTGTCTTGTGAAGAATAATGTGTTTACTTCCCCTTCTGCCATGATTGTAAGTTTCCTGAGGCTTTCCCAGTCATGTGGAACTGTGAGTCAATTAAAACTCTTGCCTGTTTAAATTATAGTCTCAGGTATTTCTTCATAGTAGCATGAGAAGGAAATAGTACAATAAATAAATAGTACAATAAATAATGCAATAAATAGTACAATAAATAGTGCAATAAATTGGTATCACATAGAGTGGGGCACTGCTGTAAAGATACCTGAAAATGTGGAAGTGACTTTGGAACTGGGTAACAGGCAGAGGTTGGAACAGTTTAGAGGGCTCAGAAGAAGATAGAAAAATGTGGGATGGTTTGGAACTTCCTAGAGACTTGGAGGGTTCAGAAGACAGAAAGATGTGGGGAATTTGGAACTTCCTAGAGACATGTCGAATGATTTTGGCCAAAATGCTGATAGTAATATGGGCAATGAAGTCCAGGCTAAGGTGGTGTGAAGTAAAGAACTTGTTGGGAACTGGAGTAAAGGTCACTCTTGCTATGCAAGAATGAAGATATTGTTTGGAGCTGGAGTAAAGGTTACTCTTGCTATGCAAAGAGACTGGTGGCACTTTGCCTCTGCTCTAGGGATCTGTAGAACTTTGAACTTGAGAGAGATGATTTAGGGTATCTGGCAGAAGAAATTTCTAAGCAGCAAAGCATTCAAGAGGAAGTGGAGCATAAAAGCCTAGAAAATTTACAGCCTGATGATGCAGTAGAAAAGAAAAACCCATTTTTCTAGGGAGAAATTCAAGCCTGCTGTATAAATTTGCATAAGTAATGAGGAATCAAATGTTAATCAAAAGACAATGGGGAAAATGCCTCCAGGGCATGTTAGAGAACTTCATGGCAGCTCCTCCAATCCTGGAGGCCTAGGAGGGAAAAATGGTTTTACGGGCCAGGTACAGGGCCCCCTAGTCTATGTAGCCTCAGGACGTGGTGCCCTTTGTCCCAGCTGTTTCAGCTCTGGATGTAGCTAAAAGGGAGCAACATACAGTTCAGGACATTGCTTGAGAGGGTGCAAGCTCCAAGCCTTGGTGGTTTACATGTGGTCTTGGGGCTGTGGGTGCACAGAAGTCGATAATTGATGTTTGGAAACCTCCACCCGGATTTCAGAGGATGTATGCAAATGCCTGGATGTCCAGTCAGAAGTCTGCTGCAGGGGTGGAGCCCTCACAGTGAACCTCTGCCAGGGCAGTGTGGAAGGGAAACGCAGGGTCGGAGCCCTCACATAGAGTCACCACTGGAGCACTGCCTAGTAGAGCTGTGAGAAGAGGGCCACCATCCCCCAGACCCCAGAATGGTAGATCAACTGACAGATAGAACAGTGTGCCTGGAAAAGCCACAGACACACAATGCCAACATGTGAAAGCAGCCAGGAGGGGGGCTGCACCCTGCAAAGTCACAGAGTTGGAGCTGCCCCAGGCCATTGGAACCCACTTCTTGCATCAGAATGCTCTGGATGTGAGACCTGGAGTCAAAGGAGAACATTTTGGAACTTCAAGGTTTAATGACTGTCCTATTGGAATTTGGACTTGCATGCAGCCTGTACCCACTTTGTTTTGGCCAGTTTCTCCCATTTGGAAAGAGTATATTTACCCAATCCCTGTATTCCCATTGTATCTGGGAAGTAACTCACTTGCTTTTGATTTTATAGGCTCATAGGTGGAAGGGACTTGCCTTGTCTCAGATGAGACTTTGGACTTGAGTTAATTCTGGAATGAGCTAAGACTTTGGGTGACTGTTGGAAAGGCATGATTGGTTTTGAAATGTGAGGACATGAGATTTGGGAGGGACCAGCTGTGGGACGATATTGTTTGTGTCCTCAGCCAAATCTCACCTGACTTTTAGTTCCCATAATCCACATGTGTCATAGGAGAGATCCAGTGAAAGGTAATTGAATCACGGAAGCAGGTACTACAATGCTATTCTCATGATAGTGAGTGAGTTCTCATGAGATCTGAAGGTTTTATAAGGGGCTTTTCCCCCTTTGCTCAGCACTTCTTTCTCCTGCCACCTTGTGAAGAAGGATGTTTTTGCTTCCCCTTCTGCCATGATTGTAAGTTTCCTGAGGTCTCCTCAGTCAGGCAGCACAGTGAGTCAATTAAACCAATTTCCTTTATAAATTATCCAGTCTCTGGTATTTCTTTGTAGAAGCATGAGAAGGAACTAACAATATTTAACACAAATTTACTAAAATTGTGTACCAAAAAGAATATAGAAGTGTAGACCAAAGAACATGAGATAGAATGCTGTATATGTAACTTTTTATTATCAATGACAACCTCAAAATCTTTATAAAACTTAATTATAAATCTACCAAATTCTTAATGTAGAAATTTCCCATTTAGAATTATAAGATCACCTTGTAATAAACGCAGAACTGGAAGGCTGTTAGTGAATAATACTGTTTATAAAACAATGCACCCAGATAAATGTCAAGGTATTATAAAAAGTATTGTTTATTATCAGCTCATAATTAATTGAATGCCCTGTGGAGGGAAGCCACTCTAGTATAAAGGTTTTTTGACATTTCTATAAAGATGTTCATTTGATCTGCTGTTTCACAACATTCTGCTATTCTACTTGGTTATGTGCAAGTAGAATTCATCTTTCCTGCATAACCTTTCAAAGTCATCAGAAGTAAATAGGGAATGACTTTGGAGGGACAGAAAGCAGCATATAAAGTCCATTTTTAAAATACTATTCAAATTCAAAATGTTATTCCTTTCTTTCTGAGCACTAATGTATGCTCAGTTCATGCATGTATACAAACATGCAAGAGATATCTGGAACTGTATCTGAATCTGAATAATAGGTTGCCTGCAAAGGGAGACAAGTTCTATTCCGGCCTTTTAGCCTTTCCCAAGACCAAAGTCTTCATATGGAGAGCTACCTAGATTCAGGATCCCACAGCCTGACTGACCTGCCAAGTATTGGCCCAAAAGAAAAAGAAAAACTGTACAGTGTTGTCTGGTTTGCCTAACACTGCTCCAGGGACACCCCCATCCCTGCAAGCCTGGGAGAGTAGCTGCCTGCACTCTGAGCTGCTGAGCAAGGATGGGTGGATTTGGGGAGGAGAGATGTGACCTGTCTTATGAAATCAGCTCACATTTCTGCCCTAAATTTTGCCTGTTCAATAGATTTTTTGATTTTTTTCTATAATTCAAAAGCAATTAACATGAAGGCTGCATTCAGAGACATAGAGGCTATTTAAATACATTATTTACTGTGTTACTAACAGGGATTCTACTGCCTCCCCTATCTTCACATAAGTCCAGAGATGTTCTCCCTAGATGTGTAATGAAGCCCCTTCTCCTCCTTCTGATCCTGTCATCTCAAGAAGGAAACAAATCAGATGGCCAAGACAGGAATTAAAAACAGAGCTATGGGCCAAGGCTGTTCCCCCATGAGAACAACAAATGCTTGCTACTCTCATGTACATTTGGAAACCTTCTCTTTGCTCTGCACACACTACTAACATCACAGAGATTTTTGAAACCATTGAAGCTTTTAGCCCTTAAATCCTAAAAATCCCAGCCTGGTTAAGTGCTGGGCATACAACATATAGTGGTTCCAAGCTATTTTGAAAAAAATATCTGAGCACTGGCAGCATGTAAGGAAATATCCCTCAGAACAGGACAGAAAGATCTAGAAACCAAGTCACTTAAGGCAATATCACCAACATAGAAACACTTAAAGAGGGGAAATTGGTTTCTACTGAGAAATTAAACGTAGACTTAAAGGATTATCCCTTTCCAAAAATCTCCTTTCGTATAATTACTACCAAATATATTAAGGAGACAATAACTTAAGTAAACAGGCTAACAGGCCAACAGGCAATCTGCTGTATAATCTTCCAGTAGACACTATTAAACACCACAGGAGAGCAATGCTGTACTCCTCAAAATAAACAAGGATTATTTCTAAGTGCCATTAAATTGCACAAAATATCAAATACAGCAAGGAACCCATAACCCATATTGTCACAGGATCTCTGTATCTGAAGAAATTTGCTGCTTCATTTATTGTTTGTGTCATGAGCAAAACAAAAGACCCTGCATGATCAAAACAAACAGATAACAGAGAGAAAAACAGTTCAGTATTATGCCTGACCAACTGGCCCCAGACAAATTACCTGAAATACAAAGTCTGAAAGTTTGCATATTGCATGTACAGCTGTGGCTTACAGTGAAACAAAAGTCCCAACTCCTGGCACAAAGTTTGGCTATTTGTGGAGTGTAGCAGTAAAGCTTTATTTGAAGCTTATCTTATGAGTGCATTTATCACTTTCCATTTAAATAGTGAGCTGCAAGCAGAGTATTGTCTGACCACACAGACAGCGTTAAGTATTTTCGTCCTAGTTCAAGAGTAGAAAATCTTTTAAATGATTCTAGAGGCTTCATCACAGAAACAAAAATAATTTCTCATTGAAATTCTAGGCACACAGTAAGAAAATGACACAATATAGTGACTTAAAAGTCAGGCTGCATTTTTACATCTAGCCCCCATTAAGCTGTCTCAGACAATAAAACTCCACAAGAGAAAAGTGGGTGGAGGCAGATTCCCAAAGACTTTCTAGCCTTGGAAGGAAAGAATTGATAACAGAGCAGACATTGTGAGTTCAGGTGGAGGTGGAGAGGGTTAAGACAATGAATACCTCAACAATAACAGCCAAAAGCCCACCCTGCCTGTCTGAAATTGGAAAGAATGGGAAGGAGGCTTAAAATTCATCCAATGCACTCATTTTATAAATCAGGATAAAAAAATACTGAAGGGATTAACTGACTTTCTAATCCCCAGGATTTTGACATAGATTTTCTTACTCCAAATCCTTCAGACCCACTTTTAATCCATCCCAACCCAACAAAACACAGATGCTGGAGGCAAACTGCAAAGGTTGAAGTCCTGACTCTTTGACTTGTTAGTTGTAGGCCTTAAGTTGCTTAGCTCTCTGTCTCTTAGTTAAATAATAATACCTAGCACATAGAATTCTTGTGAGGATTAAATGAGCAAATGTAGGGAAAATGCTTTTATGGTACTGGGCACATAGTGTTATAGTTTACATGGTTAGCAATTATTACCTTTAATATCATTATTAATTATAGGGACATAAGGAAAATGGCAGAAAAGCAAATTATGATTGTAAACACTGCTTTCAATTTTAAAAGTGGTAGAGAAGCCGCCTTCACCAATAAGCCCAAAGCATAAAAATATGACCACTCAGCTGGGTGTGGTGGCTCATGCCTGTAATCCCTGCACTTTGGGAGGCTGAAGCAGGTAGATCACCTGAGGTCAGGAGTTCAAGATCAGTCTGGCCAACATGATGAAACCCCATCTCTACTAAAAATAAAAAAAATTAGCTGGGTGTGGTGTTGGGTGCCTGTAATCCCAGTTACTCAGGAGGTTGAGGCAGGAGAATCACTTGAAGCCAGGAGACAGAGGTAGCAGTGAGCCAAGATTGTGCCACCTGCACTCCAGCCTGGGCAACAAGAGCAAAACTCTCTCAAAAAAAAAAAAAAAAAAAAAAAAAAAAAAAAAAAAAAAAGTGACCTCTCTTCAATTCTTTACAGTTGCTTGGAGATAATAAGTTATTATCTTCCTGCCAGAAAACCACAGGCATTTATTAAAAACATTCATAATTTCAAGACCAGGGGTTGGGGAAAGAGAAGGGAAACAAATTGGCAGTGTTCTGTAAGACCAAAGATGACAGTCATATGAAGCAGTGAGAAAACTTGATTTTAGAATATGCTGGCTTTCCACAAAGATCATTGGTAGGTTAAGGACTGTGCTGACTTTCCTTCAGAGATTCATGATGAAGGTATTTCCTAGGAGAGAGGCACCTTTCAGTAGAGGTCATAAAAACTGCCAGAGTCAATAGCTTTCTATGTTAATTCACTTGATTGTGGTAATCACATCACAGTGTATACATCTATCAAACCATCACATTGTACAGCTAAATTATATAAAATTTTTATTTGTCTATTATACTTCAATAAATCTGGGAGGAAAAGACGGCATTGTGTCAATCACATTACCTCATATGCACTTTGTAGATTCATTTTGGTGTTATCTGTTCTTTTACTTGAACAATTATTATAATCTAAATATTTTACCATATAATTATTATTCCAGAGTTTGTTATCTGATGGAACTGCAGTGTTATAAAACTAGAGTACAAATCAATACTTTGAAAAAAAAATTTAAAATTGAGAAAACTTTTACAAGCAGCTCTAAACTATTGTCATGATATGCCATGCTGTTTTTTATTTTTATTTTTTATTTTTATTTTTATGGGTACATAATTGGTATATATATTTATGGGGTGAATGAGATATATTAGTACAAGCATCCAATGTGTAATAATCACATCAGGGTAAATAGGGTATCCATCACCAGAAGTATTTATCCCTTTTTCTTTTATAAATAATCCAATTATACTCTTTTAGTTATTTTTATATGTACAATTTAATTATTATTGACTATAGTCACCCTGTGGTGCTATCAAATACTAGGTATTATTCATTCTTTCTAATTTTTTTGTACCCATTAACCATCCCTACTTCTTTCCCAAGCTCTTACTACCCTTCCCAGTACCTGGTAATCATCTTTCTATTTGCTATCTCCATAAGTTCAATTGTTTTGATATGTAGCTCCCATAAATAAGCGAGAGCATACAAAGTTTGCCCTGCTGTGCCTGGCTTATTTTGCTTAACATAATGACCTCCCGTTCCAACCTTGTTGTTGCAAATGGCCAAATCTCATTCTTCTTTATGGCTGAGTAGTACTCCATTTTGTATATGTACCACATTTTTTTAATCCATTCATCTGTTGATGGACACTAAAATTGCTTCCAAATCTTGGCCATTCTAAATAGTGCTTCAATAAATATAGAAGTGCAGATATCTCTTCGATACACTGATTTCCTTTATTTTGGGTATATACCTAACAGTGGCATTGATGAATTGTATGGTAGCTCTATTTTTAGTTTTTTGAGGAGCCTCCAAAGTATTCTCCATAGCAGTTGTGTTAATTTACAGTCCCACCAACAGTGTACAAGGGTTCCCTTTTCTCCACATTCTTTCCAGTATTTGTTATTGCCCAACTTATTGACAAAAGCCACTTATTAATTAATTAAGTTTCGGGGTACATGTGCAGGATGTGCAGGTTTGTTACCTAGGTAAACATGTGTTTGGACAAAAGCCATTTTAACTGGGGTGAGTTGATACCGTGGGTTTGATTTGGATTTCTCTGACGATTAGTGATGTTCAGCACCTTTTCATATGCCTGTTTGCCATTTGTATGTCTTTTGAGAAATGTGTGTTCTGATCTTTTGCCCATTTTTTAATTGGATTACTAGATTTTTTTGCCCCTGAAATTTTTTGAGCTCCTTATATATTCTGATATAAATATCTTGTCAGATTGGTAGCATGCCAATATTTACTCCCATTCTGTGGGTTGTCTCTTCACATTGTTGTTTCATTTGTTATACAGAAGGTTTTTAACTTGATGTGATCATATTTGTCCATTTTTGCTTTGGTTGCCTGTGCTTGTGTGGTATTACTTAGGAAATTTTTGCCTCAATCAACATCCTGAAGAGTTTCCCCCAGTGTTTTATTTTAGTAGTTTCATAGTTTGAGGTCTTAAATTTAAGTCTTTGAATCCATTTTGATGTGATTTTTGTATATGGTGGGAGAGATGGGTCTAGTTTCATTCTTCTGCATATGTATATCCAGTTTTCCCAGTACCATTTATTGAAAAGACTGTCCTTTCCCCAATGTATGCTCTTGGCATATTTGTCAAAAATGAGTTGACTGTAGATGTATGAATTTGTTTATGGTTAATCTATTCTGTTTTGCTGGTCTGTGTGTCTGTTTTTATAGCCAACACTATGCTGTTTTGGTTACTATAGCTCTACAGTATAATTTGAAGTCAGATAATGTGATTCCTCTAGTTTTGTTCCTTTTGCTCAGGAAAGCTTTGGTATTCTTGGTCTTTGTGGTTTTACATACATTTTTGGATTGTTTTTTCTATTTCCTTTTTTTTTTTTTTTTTTTTTTTTTTTCTGAGATGGAGGCTTGCTCTGTTGCCCAGACTGGAGTGCAGTGGTATGATCCTGGCTCACTGCAACCTCCACCTCCTGGGTTCAAGCAATTCTCATGCCTCAGCCTCCCCAGTAGCTAGGATTACAGGCACACACCACCACACCTGGCTAACTTTTGTATTTTTAGTAGAGAGGGGGTTTCACCGTGTTTTCCAGGCTGGTCTTGAACTCCTGACCTCAGGTAATCTGCCCACCTCTGCCTCCCAAAGTGCTAGGATTACAGGTATGAGCCATCATGCCTGGCTGTTTTTCCTATTTCTATGAAGAAGGCTATTGATATTTTGATAGGGATTACATTGAATCTATAGTTTGCTTTGGATAATATGGACATTCTAACAACATTAGTTCTTTCAATCCATAAACATGAACTATCTTTCTATATTTTGGTGTCCTCTTTAACTTCTTTCATGAGTGTTTTATACTTTTCTTTATAGTGGGGCTTTTGCTTTCTTGGTTAAGTTAATTCCTACATACTTAATTTTATTTATGGCTATTGTAAATAGGATTACTTTCTTGATTCTTTTTTCAGATTGTTTACTGTTGGCATAAATAAATGCTAATGATTTTTGTATGCTGACTTTGTATCTTGCACCTTTACTGAATTTGTTTGTCAGTTCCAACAGAGTTTTGGTGGAGTCTTCAGATTTTTCTAAATATAAGATTATATCATCTCCAAACAAGGATAATTTGACTTCTTCCTTTCCAATTTGAATGCCCATTATTTCTTTCTCTTGTCTGATTGTTCTAACTAGGACTTTCAATACTATGTTGAATAACAGTGGTGACAGTGAACATGCTTGTCTTGTTCTAGGTCTTAGAGGAAAGTCTTTCAGTTTTTTCCCATTCGATATGATACTAGCTACAGGTCTGTCATACATAACTTTTATTATGTTGAAGTGTGTTCCTTCTGTATCTAGTTTTTTGATGATTTTTGTAATGAAAGATATTGAATTTTATCAAATGCTTTTCAGCATCAATTGAAATGAGCATATGATTTTTGACCTTCATTCTGTTGATATGATGTACCACATTGATTAAGTTGAAATTGTATTAGCCCTTTTTCATGCTGCTGATAAAGACATACACAAGACTGGTTAAGTTGAAATTGTATTAGCCCTTTTTCATGCTGCTGATAAAGACATACATAAGACTGGGAAGAAAAGGAGGTTTAAATTGGACTTACAGTTCCAGCTGACTGGGGAGGCCTCAGAATCATGGTGGGAGGTGAAAGGCACTTCTTACATGGTGGCAGCAAGAGAAAATGAGACAGAAGCAAAAGCAGAAACCCCAATAAACCCATCAGATCTCATGAGAATTATTCATGAGAATAATATTATTCATGAGAAAGACCAGCCCCCATGATTCAATTACCTTGCCCTGGGTCCCTCCCGCAACACATGGGAATTCTGGGAGATACAATTTAAGTTGAGATCTGGGTGGGGACACAGCCAAACCATAGCATTCCATCCCTGGCCCCTCCAAATCTCATGTCCTCACATGATGGGTCAGCACACATCAACTCGTCATTTACATCAGGTATAACTCCCAATGCAATCCCTCCCCCCTACCCCCTCCCCATGATAGGCCCCGGTGTGTGATGTCCCCCTTCCCGAGTCCAAGTGATCTCATTTTTCAGTTCCCTCCTATGAGTGAGAACATGCGGTGTTTGGTTTTCTGTTCTTGTGATAGTTTGCTAAGAATGATGGTTTCCAGCTGCATCCATGTCCCTACAAAGGACACAAACTCATCCTTTTTTATGGCTGCATAGTATTCCATGGTGTATATGTGCCACATTTTCTTAATCCAGCCTGTCACTGATGGACATTTGGGTTGATTCCAAGTCTTTGCTATTGTGAATAGTGCCGCAATAAACATACGTGTGCATGTGTCTTTATAGCAGCATGATTTATAATCCTTTGGGTATGTACCCAGTAATGGGATGGCTGGGTCATATGCTACTTCTAGTTCTAGATCCTTGAGGAATCGCCATACTGTTTCCCATAATGGTTGAACTAGTTTACAATCCCACCAACAGTGTAAAAGTGGTCCTATTTCTCCACATCCTCTCCAGCACCTGTTGTTTCCTGACTTTTTAATGATCGCCATTCTAACTGGTGTGAGATGGTATCTCATTGTGGTTTTGATTTGCATTTCTCTGATGGCCAGTGATGATGAGCATTTTTTCATGTGTCTGTTGGCTGTATGAATGTCTTCTTTTGAGAAATGTCTGTTCATATCCTTTGCCCACTTTTTGATGGGGTTGTTTGTTTTTTTCTTGTAAATTTGTTTGAGTTCTTTGTAGGTTCTGAATATTAGCCCTTTGTCAGATGAGTAGATTGCAAAACTTTTCTCCCATTCTGTAGATTGCCTGTTCACTCTGATGGTAGTTTCTTTTGCTGTGCAGAAGCTTTTTAGTTTAATGAGATCCCATTTGTCAATTTTGGCTTTTGCTGCCATTGCTTTTGGTGTTTTAGACATGAAGTCTTTGCTCATGCCTATGTCCTGAATGGTACTACCTAGGTTTTCCTCCAGGGTTTTTATGGTATTAGGTCTAACATTTAAGTCTCTAATCCATCTTGAATTAATTTTTGTATAAGGAGTAAGGAAAGGATTCAGTTTCAGCTTTCTACTTATGGCTAGCCAATTTTCCCAGCACCATTTATTAAATAGGGAATCCTTTCCCCATTTCTTGTTTCTCTCAGGTTTGTCAAAGATCAGATGGCTGTAGATGTGTGGTATTATTTCTGAGGACTCTGTTCTGTTCCATTGGTCTATATCTCTGTTTTGGTACCAGTACCATGCTGTTTTGGTTACTGTAGCCTTGTAGTATAGCTTGAAGTCAGGTAGCGTGATGCCTCCAGCTTTGTTCTTTTGACTTAGGATTGTCTTGGAGATGTGGGCTCTTTTTTGGTTCCATATGAACTTTAAAGCAGTTTATTCCAATTCTGTGAAGAAACTCATTGGTAGCTTGATGGAGATGGCATTGAATCTATAAATTACCTTGGGCAGTATGGCCATTTTCACGATATTGATTCTTCCTATCCATGAGCATGGTATGTTCTTCCATTTGTTTGTGTCTTCTTTTATTTCACTGAGCAGTGGTTTGTAGTTCTCCTTGAAGAGGTCCTTTACATCCCTTGTAAGTTGGATTCCTAGGTATTTTATTCTCTTTGAGCAATTGTGAATGGAAGTTCATTCATGATTTGGCTCTCTGTTTGTCTGTTACTGGTGTATAAGAATGCTTGTGATTTTTGCACATTAATTTTGTATCCTGAGACTTTGCTGAAGTTGCTTATCAGCTAAAGGAGATTTTGGGCTGAGACAATGGGGTTTTCTAAATATACAATCATGTCATCTGCAAAGAGGGACAATTTGACTTCTTCCTTTCCTAACTGAATACCCTTGATTTCTTTCTCTTGCCTGATTGCCCTAGCCAGAACTTCCAACACTATGTTGAATAGGAGTGGTGAGAGAGGGCATCCCTGTCTTGTGCCAGTTTTCAAAGGGAATTTTTCCAGTTGTTGCCCATTCAGTATGATATTGGCTGTGGGTTTGTCATAAACAGCTCTTATTATTTTGAGGTACGTTCCATCAATAGCGAATTTATTGAGCGTTTTTAGCATGAAGGGCTGTTGAATTTTGTCAAAAGCCTTTTCTGCATCTATGGGGATAATCATGTGGTTCTTGTCTTTGGTTCTGTTTATATGCTGGATTATGTTTATTGATTTGTGAATGTTGAACCAGCCTTGCATCCCAGGGATGAAGCCCACTTGATCATGGTGGATAAGCTTTTTGATGTGCTGCTGAATCCGGTTTGCCAGTATTTTATTGAGGATTTTTGCATCGATGTTCATCAGGGATATTGGTCTAAAATTCTCTTTTTTTGTTGTGTCTCTGCCAGGCTTTGGTATCAGGATGATGTTGGCCTCATAAAATGAGTTAGGGAGGATTCCCTCTTTTTCTATTGATTGGAATAGTTTCAGAAGGAATGGTACCAGCTCCTCCTTGTACCTCTGGTAGAATTCAGCTGTGAATCCATCTGGTCCTGGACTTTTTTTCGTTGGTAGGCTATTAATTATTGCCTGAATTTCAGAGGCTGCTATTGGTCTATTCAGGGATTCAACTTCTTCCTGGTTTAGTCTTGGAAGAGTGTAAGTGTCCAGGAAATTATCCATTTCTTCTAGATTTTCTAGTTTATTTGCGTAGAGGTGTTTATAGTATTCTCTGATGGTAGTTTGTATTTCTGTGGGGTCGGTGGTGATATCCCCTTTATCATTTTTTATTGTGTCTATTTGATTCTTCTCTCTTTTCTTCTTTATTAGTCTTGCTAGTGGTCTGTCAATTTTGTTGATCTTTTCAAAAAACCAACTCCTGGATTCACTGATTTTTTGGAGGGTTTTTTGTGTCTCTATCTCTTTCAGTTCTGCTCTGATCTTAGTTATTTCTTGCCTTCTGCTAGCTTTTGAATGTGTTTGCTCTTGCTTCTGTAGTTCTTTTAATTGTGATGTTAGAGTGTCAATTTTAGATCTTTCCTGCTGTCTCTTGTGGGCATTTAGTGCTATAGATTTCCCTCTACACACTGCTTTAAATGTGTCCCAGAGATTCTTTTATGTTGTATCTTTGTTCTCATTGGTTTCAAAGAACATCTTTATGTCTGCCTTCATTTCGTTATGTGCCCAGTGTCATTCAGAAGCAGGTTGTTCAGTTTCCATGTAGTTGAGCGGTTTTGATTGAGTTTCTTAGTCCTGAGTTCTAGTTTGATTGCACTGTGGTCTGAGAGACAGTTTGTTATAATTTCTGTTCTTGTACATTTGCTGAGGAGTGCTTTACTTCCACTTATGTGGTCAATTTTGGAATAAGTGCTATGTGGTGCTGAGAAGAATGTATATTCTGTTGATTTGGGGTGGAGAGTTCTGTAGATGTCTATTAGGTCTGCTTGCTGCAGAGATGAGTTCAATTCCTGGATATCCTTGTTAAATTTCTGTCTCGTTGATCTGTCTAATGTTGACAGTGGAGTGTTGAAGTCTCCCATTATTATTATATGGGAGTCTAAGTCTCTTTGTAAGTCTCTAAGGACTTGCTTTATGAATCTTGGTGCTCCTGTATTGGGTGCATATATATTTAGGATAGTTAGCTCTTCCTGTTGAATTGATCCCTTTACCATTGTGTAATGGCCTTCTTTGTCTCTTTTGATCTTTGATGGTTTAAAGTCTGTTTTATCAGAGACTAGTATTGCAACCTCTGCTTTTTTTTGTTCTCCATTTGCTTGGTAAATCTTCCTCCATCCCTTTATTTTGAGCCTATGTATGTCTCTGTGTGTGAGATGGGTCTCCTGAATACAGCAAACTGATGGGTCTTGACTCTTTATCCAGTTTGCCAGTCTGTGTCTTTTAATTGGAGCATTTAGTCCATTTACATTTAAGGTTAATATTGTTATGTGTGAACTTGATCCTGCCATTATGATATTAACTGATTATTTTGCTCGTTAGTTGATGCAGTTTCTTCCTAGCCTCGATGGTCTTTACATTTTGGCATGTTTTTGCAATGGCTGGTACCCGTTGTTCCTTTCCATGTTTAGTGCTTCCTTCAGGGTCTCTTGTAAGCCAGGCCTAGTGGTGACAAAATCTCTAAGCATTTGCTTATCTGTAAGGGATTTTATTCCTCTTCACTTATGAAACTTAGTTTGGCTGGATATGAAATTCTGGGTTGAAAATTCTTTTCTTTAAGAATTGAATATTGGCCCCCCTCTCTTCTGGCTTGGAGAGTTTCTGCCGAGAGATCTGCTGTTAGTCTGATGGGCTTCCCTTTGTGGGTAACCCGACCTTTCTCTCTGGCTGCCCTTAAGATTTTTTCCTTCATTTCAACTTTGGTGAATCTGGCAATTATGTGTCTTGGAGTTGCTCTTCTCGAGGAGTATCTTTGTGGCGTTCTCTGTATTTCCTGGATTTGAATGTTGGCCTGCCCTACTAGATTGGGGAAGTTCTCCTGGATGATATCCTGAAGAGTGTTTTCCAACTTGGTTCCATTTTCCCCCTCACTTTCAGGCACCCCAATCAGACGTAGATTTGGTCTTTTTACATAATCCCATACTTCTTGCAGGCTTTGTTCATTTCTTTTTCTTCTTTTTTCTTTTGGTTTCTCTTCTCGCTTCATTTCGTTCATTTAATCCTCAATCGCTGATACTCTTTCTTCCAGTTGATCGAGTCGGTTACTGAAGCTTGTGCATTTGTCACGTATTTCTCGTGTCATGGTTTTCATCTCTTTCATTTCATTTATGACCTTGTCTGCATTAATTACTCTAGCCATCAATTCTTCCACTTTTTTTTCAAGATTTTTAGTTTCTTTGTGCTGGGTACATAATTCCTCCTTTAGCTCTGAGAAGTTTGATGGACTGAAGCCTTCTTCTCTCATCTCGTTAAAGTCATTCTCCGTCAAGCTTTGATCCGTTGCTGGTGATGAGCTGCGCTCCTTTGCTAGGGGAGATGCGCTCTTATTTTTTGAATTTCCAGCTTTTCTGCCCTGCTTTTTCCCCATCTTTGTGGTTTTATCTGCTTCTGGTCTTTGATGATGATGGTGACGTACTGATGGGGTTTTGGTGTAGGTGTCCTTCCTGTTTGATAGTTTTCCTTCTAACAGTCAGGACCCTCAGCTGTAGGTGTGTTGGAGATTGCTTGAGGTCCACTCCAGACCCTGTTTGCCTGGGTGTCAGAAGCAGAGGCTGCAGAAGATGGAATATTGCTGAACAGCGAGTGTACCTGTCTGATTCTTGCTTTGGAGGCTTCCTCTCAGGGGTACACTCCACCCTGTGAGGTGTGTGGTGTCAGACTGCCCCTACTGGGGGATGTCTCCCAGTTAGGCTACTCAGGGGTCAGGGACACACTTGAGCAGGCAGTCTGTCCCTTCTCAGATCTCAACCTCCATGTTGGGAGATCCACTGCTCTCTTCAAAGCTGTCAGACAGAGTTGTTTGCGTCTGCAGAGGTTTCTGCTGCTTTTGTTGTTGTTTATCTGTGCCCTGTCCCCAGAGGTGGAGTCTACAGAGACAGGCAGGTTTCCTTGAGCTGCTGTGAGCTCCACCCAGTTCCAGTATCCCAGCGGCTTTGTTTACCTACTTAAGCCTCAGCAATGGCGGGCGCCCCTCCCCCAGCCTGGCTGCTGCCTTGCAGTTAGATCGCAGACTGCTGTGCTAGCAATGAGGGAGGCTCTGTGGGCGTGGGACCCTCCCAGCTAGGTGTGGGATATAATCTCCTGGTGTGCCTGTTTGCTTAAAGCGCTGTATTGGGGTGAGAGTTACCCGATTTTCCAGGTGTTGTGTGTCTCAGTTCCCCTGGCTAGGAAAAGGGATTCCCTTTCCCCTTGTGCTTCCCAGGTGAGTCAATGCCTCGCCCTGCTTCAGCTCTGCTGGTTGGGCTGCAGCAGCTGACCAGCACCGATTGTCCGGCACTCCCTAGTGAGATGAACCCAGTACCTCAGTTGAAAATGCAGAAATCACAGGTCTTCTGTGTTGCTCGCGCTGGGAGTTGGAGACTGGAGCTGTTCCTATTCGGCCACCTTTTTGAGAATGATCCATGTACTGAGGAAGAGAATGTGTAATCTGTAGCTGTTTGATGAAATGCTTTGTAAATATATATTAAGTCCATTTGTTCTACAGTGCAGATTAAGTCCAATACTTCTTTTTTTATTTTCTATCTGGGAGAGATGTCCAATGCTGATGGTTGGGTGTTGAAGTCTCTGTCTAGCTATTATTTTACTGGGGTCTCTCTCTCTTTAGCTTAACCAATATCTGCTTTATATATCTGGATGCTCCAGTTGTGTGCATATGTGTTTACAATTGCTATATCCTCTTGCTGAGTTGACCCCTTTATCATTATATAGTGACTTTCTTTGCCTCTTCCTGTAGTTTTTGTCTTGAAATCTATTTTGTCTTATACAGTTATAGCTACTCGTACTCTTTTTTGGTTTAATTGGCATTAAATACCTTTTTCCATCTCATTATTTTCAGTCTATGTGTATCTTCACAGGTGAAGTGTGTTTCTTGGAGGCAATAGATTGTTGGGTCTGTTTTTAAATCCATTCAGCCACTTTATGTATTTTATTGGAGAGTTTAGGCCATTTACATCCAATGTTATTATTGATAAGTAAGGACCTACTCCTGCCATTATGTTATTTGTTTTTTCTTCTTTCTTTTTTTTTCTTTGCGCGCATGTGTGTGTGTAACCTTTTCTTCCTTCTTTCCTTCCTTCCTGTCTTCCTTTTGGTGAAGGTAATTTTCTGTGGTGGTGTGTTTTAATTTCCTGCTTTTTATTATTTATGTATCTGTTGCTTTTTGATTTGAGGTTATCACGAGGCTTGCAAATACTCTCTTATAACTCATTATTTTAAACTGATAACAAGTTAACACTGATTTCATAAACAAACAAGCAAAAATAAAACAAAATGCTTCACTTTAACTTCATCCTCTGCTTTTTAACTTATTGTTGTTTCTTTTGATATACTGGAAATTTTGTTTTTAATTTTTTATTGATGAGGTTTCACTATGTTGCCCATGCTGGTCTCTAACTCCTGAATTCAAGCAATTGTCCTGTCTCAGCCTCTCAAAATGCTGGGATTACAGGTGTAAGCCACTGTGCATGGCTATATTTATATGTTATTTTACTATGTCTTGAAAAGTTGTCGTAGTTATTATTTTTATTGGTTCATCATTTAGTCTTTCTACTTAAGAGTAGCTTATACACAACAATTACAGTGTTATAATATTCTGTGTTTTTCTGTGTAGTGACTATTATCAGTGAGTTTTGAATCTTCAGATGATTTCTTGTTGCTTATTAATGTCCTTTTCTTTCAGCTTGACAAACTCCCTTTAGTATTTTTTGTACGTCAGGTTTGGTGTTGAGGAAATCCTTCAGCATTTCTTTGTCTGGGAAAGTCTTTATTTCTCCTTTATGTGTGAAGGATATTTTCACTGGATATGGTATTCTAGGGTAAAAGTGTTTCATCTTCAGCACTTTAAATATGCAATGCCGCTTTCTTCTGGCCTGCAAGGTTTTCACTGAAAACTTTGCTGCCTGATGTATTGAAGTTCCATTGTATGTTATTTGTTTATTTTCTCTTCCTGCTTTTAGAATCCTTTCTTTATCCTTGATCTTTGGGAGTTTGATTATTGAATGTCTAAAGGTAGTCTTCTTTGGGTTAAATCTGCTTGGTGTTTTATAGTCTTCTTGTACTGGGTTTGGGAAGTTCTCTGTTATTCTCTCTTTGAATAAACTGTCTACCCTTATCTCTTTCTCTACCTCTTCTTTAAGGTCAATAACTCTTGGATTTGCCTCCCTTGAGGCTAATTTTTACATCTTGTAGGTGTGTATCATTCTGGGCATTAAAGAGTTATGTATTTATTATAGTCTTTGCAATCTGGGCTTCATTGTACTCCTCATTCTTGGGAAGGCTTTTCAGATATTCAATTGGATTTGGGTGCTGTGATCTCAGCTCCAGCTGCATTAGGAGGCATCCCAAGTCCAGTATTGCTGTGCTTCTTGCAGACTTCTGGAGGTGTGACCTTGGTGGACTTAGATAAGATCCAGAAGAATTCTCTGGATTACCAGGCAGAGACTCTTGTTCTCTTCCCTTACTTTCTCCCAAACAAATGGAGTCTCTCTCTCTCTCTTTGTGCTGAACCACCTAGAGCTGGAGGAGAGGTGACAAAAGCTCCCCTGTGGTCACCACCGCTGGGACTGTTCTGGGTCAGACCCAAAACCAGCATAGCACTGAGTCTCACCCAAGGCCTGCAGTAACCACTGCCTGGCTACCACTTATGTTCGATCGAGGCCCCAGGGCTCTATAATCAACAGATGGTGATTCCAGCCAGGCTTGTGTACTGCACTTCAGGCCAGCAAGTTCCTCAGGGCCCCGGGTAAGTCCAGAGATGCCATCTAGAAGCCAGGGACTGGAGTAACAATCTTAGAAATCTACCTGGTTCTCTATTAGCTTCTGCTAAGCTGGCACTCAAACCACAAGACAAAGGTCTTCCCACTCTTCCCTCCCCTTTCCATAGGCAAAGGAGCTTCTCGCCACAGGCCACCACTAACAAAGAGCCATTGCAAGTACTGCCCAGCTACTGTTGATGTTCACTTAAGGCCCAAGGGCTCATCAGTTGGCTTGTGGTGAATGCTGCCAGATTTGGGACTAACCCTTCAAGACATTGGGCTCCCCTCTAGCCCAAAGCAGTCCAGAAATAACATCCAAGGCCCAAAACCTGTAATCAGGGACCCAAGATCCTGCTTTGTGCTCTAGCCCACTGTGGCCAACCTGACACCTAAAGTGTGAGATAAAGTCCCCTTTACTTTCCCTCTGTTTTCTCAACGGAAGAAGTCTCTCACCATAGCCACCACAGCTGGGAATGTGTTGGGTCACACCTGAAGCCAGCATGTCTTAGAGTCTCACCCAAAGCCTGCAGTATACTACCTGGCCATCACTGCTAATTATTCAGGGCCCCAAGGCTCTTTTGTCAGCAGATGATGAATTCTGCTAGGACTGGGTCCTTCCATTCAAGGCCTTCATTTCTTTCTGGCCCAGATGTGTCTAGAAATGTCTGGGAGGTAGGGCCTGAACTGCGGGCCTCATGACTCTGACTGGCACCCTATCATACTGTGGCTGAGTTGGTATCTAAGATGCAAGACTAAGTCCTCTTTCCTCTTCCTTCTCCTCTTCTCAAGCAGACACGGTGAGTCACTTTCATTGCTGTGAGCTGTGCTGCCTGAGGTTGGTGGAGGTGGGGGAGTGGCACAAGCACTCCCTTGACTGCCCCGCTGGTGTTTCACTAGGTCATGTGTCCTCTAAGTCCACTGGCTGCAAGCCCAGCACAGCACTAGGACTTGCCTAATACTTGAAGTCCTTGTGGCCTAGACTAGACTGTCTTTCGAATTTATTTAGGACCCCAGAGTACTTCAGCATAGAGTGGTGAGGCTTGTAGACCCTCAAGTTCTGAGTGCTGGAATGGGTGATTCCCTCTGGCTAAGGCTGGCTTAAATGCACCCTCAGTGGGCATTGGCTGAGTTCAGTCGTTTTTCTTTCCCCTGTGGCAGGGTAGCTCTTAGCTCCAATGCAAAGTCCTGTAGTTACTGTGCTCTCTCTCCACCAAGCACACAGATTCTCTCTCTGCACCGTGCAGCCACTGTCAGGGGATAGGGAGGGGTGGTGTCAGTGATTCAAGGCTGTCTTTCCTATAATCTTCAGTGCCTCTTTCAGTAACATGAAGTTAAAACCAGGTACTGTGATCACCTCACCTGGATCACCTGGATTTTTGCTTCCTAGAAAGGTGTATTTTTGTGTAGATAGTTACAGTTGATGTTCCTATGGGGAGGACAATTAGTGGAAGCTTCTATTTGGCCATCTTGCTCTACCTCCTCTTTGCCATGCTATTAATTTAAGAGTCAGCACTCTGAAATATTAGAGCTCATGAAAACCTATTAAAAATAATGGTGAAGCTTTTATATTTTAGTATGTTTTGTTAGAATTTATAAGAACTACTTATCTGTTGAAAGTTAATTTCATGTCATTTGTAAATTTAAAAACAACAATTACAAAAAAAGCTAAAAAAACAAAAATCTATGACCTTATTTAACCTAATTCCCTTGCTTTTCAAGAACTGTAAAAATGTTTACATACACACACACACACACACACACACACACACACACATACCTGCTCTTGGGAGTATAGATTTTGCAATGCTTTTAGGGCATGATATAGTATCTCCAGAAAACAATAGAAACTTCCTAGCCCCCATCAATCTCTGCAGTCTTATCTTCTCCCACGCAGACAGTTCTGGATCACCTGTTAAGCCCACATTTGAAACACCAGCAATGCAAGCCCCATCCTACCCCAGACCACCTTGAAAATGAGAAAGTTCAACGGAATGAATCTATCCATGACTTTATAATTGGATAAGTCTAGAAAAGCTATTTGCATTTCCACTTTCAGGTAGGTATTGTGTTGTTTTGAAAAATAAGATTTTTCCACTCTTAATGTCTTTTATTTCTTTTCCTTTTTGAAGAAATTGCTAGCTAGGTAAAAGTAAAATGTCATTTATAATTACACATGGTGGAGCTCATACTTGGGGCTTCTAATGGTCATAGATAACTGCAATCATTCAGAATTATTTATAATCCTTTTGATGTAATGTTCTTGCAACTCTACAACTTTTTTTTACATGCAGCATAAATGTTCCTCTTCAAATTATTCACCTAGAAAACTCCAACTCATTCAAAATTTAGGAATTCCTCCTTTAATTCCATAACCCCATTTACTCCTGTGTTAGATAGTGTGTCAGTTATCAATTTGATGCTTCTCAACTTGAATTGTGCTCTTCATCACCCTGTGATTTTTGCATATGGACCCTGTAAATATTTTTTGCCACCTGGCATATTGTTCGTCTTTGTCAGTGGAGGACACTGGAGGGAGATTGCAGGAGGAAGGGGCTTCTTTTTATGCTTCCCTGTGCTTGCCTTTCTTCTTGCTCCTGTTGCACTTAGACCTTGAGCAGGATACTCAGCCGAGCTAATTCGGAGCTTTTACATCAGCACCCAATGGGTGGATTTCTGGCACGTTTTGTCAGCACCTCCATGAACGTTTTCCTGTTTTCCAGCCTCAGCCAGTCATACATGCCTCAGTGAACTCCTCTGCCATCAGTGGCCATATAACGTGGCCGTATAACGTTACTTCTCCAATGAGGTGTGAATCTCAGCCTTGAATGGAGGGCTTTCTTCCACATTTGTTTCTGGCTTGGGTACTCTGCTTCAGCCTAGGGGTAGAAACTGCTGTCTATCTGCCACCGTGTCTGTGATTTCTGTATTCTTTAGAGTTCTCTTAATGCCTTATAGCTAGCTACCTGCCTGTTATTAGTTAAGAATTCTTTACCCTAACCTTTCTCTATTCAAAATATTGTGTAGTGTTTGTTCTCTGACTGGACCCTGATGATGCAGGTATCTTGTCTGTTGAATCCAGGAGCATCCTGTCCTTGCCCCTAGAATAGCTCTAATTAAGCTTTATAGGGAAGTGCCTGCTTATGCCCCATCTCCCTGTCCACACTGGAAACTCCCTCCTGGATATCTTTCCTTTTCTCCTCTAGGTTACTCTGCACCCTTCCCCAGAGACTGGCCATTCTGGTGTTCACCACAGGTTCTCATGAACTTGGTTAGATTCCCAGCAGGAATCTTAAGAGTAAGTTAGAGTGAGAGAGGGATGTGATGCCAAGGCATTTGCATTTATTTCTCTGCTCATTCCCTGAAAGGGACCTCAGCTATCTGGGTTCTTCATTGTCTCTCCCAAAGCAACATTCTCTACACAAACTTCTTCCAGGTTGTGGCAACCATTCCCTCACCTTTTCCCTTTGTATCTAGGACAGAAAATAGCTCCTTTGTGCGTGAGCTTACTGCATTATCCCTTGGGTTACATCTATGATCCCTTTCAATTCATGTGCGTAAACAGTTCATCTGTAAATACACCCTCCAATAACCTCATTTGAGTACTTTTTCCTTCTTCTTTTTTTGAGACAGGGTTTTACCCAGGCCAGAGTGCAGTGGTGCAATCTCAGCTAACTGCAACCTCCACCTCCTGGGTTCAAGCCATCCTCCCACTTCATCCTCCCAAGTAGCTGGGACCACAGGTGCGCCCCACCATGCTCAGTTTTTGTAGTTTTTGTACAGATGCAGTTTTGCCATGTTGGCCAGGGAGTCTCAAACCCCTGAGCACAAATGATTCACCCACCTTGACCTCCCAAAGTGCTGGGATTACAGACATGAGCCACCATGCTTGGCCACTTTTTCCTTCTTATTGTGATTCTAATCCAGACTCTTTGTTTCTGATCACTCATTGAATAACAATTTTGCCTGTCTATTATATTCCAGAAACTGTTAAGCATGCACAATTTTAGGTTCCTAAAAGAGAGAGATTTAGAGAGAAAAATTCATGTATGATTGGAATTGACATTTGACATTTTAGACCCAGGTTCTAGGCAGAACAGGTGCTATTCTGAAGGGATAAATATATTCATCTTCGCATTAAACTTTCTTATTCAATGATATCTTAAAAGTGCTTGCCAGGTGAGTGGGCAAAAGCCTACTGGTAACATACAGAATATATTACTGAAGGGAGTAGGAAGAGGGTGAGCAATAAGTCATACAAGAGAAGATTCCTAAATCCGGTGCCTGCGGGCCTCATAGAAGGGTGCAGCAGCAACAAGAGCTATATTTATTTCATTGTAAGTCTACTTTTTTATTAAATAAATTGAAAGACACCCACAATATTTTCCCTGAAAACTTGAGATCTTAAAAATAGACACAGAAATTTGGGTTTTTCAGCTTTTCCATCAGATCAAATTACTGCATACAGTATAACTTCCACCTTCTGTCTAAGAACTACACCAATATCCTAGCTGGTTTTTAGAAAAAAAGGATATTTTATGGAAAATAGTCACATTTCCTAGAAGGCAGATGGGTTAAGCGAAATGTCTTATCAGTAATATGTGTCAGTTAGTGTTCTGAGCCCTGGTACCATGCAAAGCCATCTTTTTACATCTGTCTGAAATTTTCATCAAATAATACTCATGCCAAGAGACCAGAAGAGTCTGTGTCCTGTCTCTGACTCATCCTTTAGAAAAATAATTCAGATTTATCACAAGCAAGCAGCGATTCTACACTTAGACCATCTCTGAGAAATATCAACAGAGGATCATGACAACATTGCCATCTGCAGTAAAGCATGATGGATATCAATACCAAGGTAATTTAATTATTTTTTGCAGCTAACACAGATTTTTACCTGCTCTTTCTTTAACTATTTAAATTAGAATACATTTCACATATTTATAAGAGCCAGTAGTAATAACAGTGGTTCTTAGGCTCCAACATGTGAAAGATAAAATATGAATAGGTTCATTTAGTGTGGATTCTGGGACATTCAAGACCACTCTCACTTCCGATCCCAACTTCAAGTTAGGGTTCCCAAGATCACCTCCAGTTTTAATAATTCTCTAGAAGGATTCACAAAACTCACAGAAAACAGTTAATCTTGGTTGCAGCTTATTACAGTGAAAAGATACAGCTTAAAATCAGCCAAGGGCAGAGATGCATAGGGCAGAGTTCAAGAAACATCCACATACACACTTCCCAGTGGAGTCATGGACAGTGCTAACTTTTCAGGTAATGTTTGTGACAGTACACATGGAGTTCTGCCAACCAAGGAAGCTGACCTGATTCTTAGTGTCCAGAGTTTTATTGGGGGTCATCACATAGACATGGTTGGCTATCCATGTGGCTAACCCAAGTCTCCAGCCCCTCCTGAGGTCAGCTGGTACCATGGGCCCCAAATCCCTCCTGACAAATCACACTGTTAAACTATCTGGCCGGGCCCAAGGCCCCCAGTAAACAAAAACACTGTTATCAGGCATGATATTCTAAGGGCTTAGAGATTACCTCAACAGCTGAGGGCAGAGGCCAGACCTGTCTTTGGGCAAGGTTAAGTAAATACTTCACTACCCACTTGGGGGATTAAAAAGAGCAGGATCATAGTCAGATTTGATTTAGTATTATTTCTAAATAAAATTACATTCCATTTTCTTATTATTAATACAATTTCCTTTTAGTTTCCTTTTTTCTTGGTAGAGTAGCATTTACATCCACATCTACTTTCTAAAAACATCTGGAAGCAAGACAGAGAGATAATGATGAAAGAAAAAAGTTCTGGGATATTTCTAGACCTTAAGGCCCATCTCTGTTAGTAATAAATGAAAGAGTAGATTTTACATGTTCTTGAGGAATATCAGAATTGACATTTGGAGAAAGGAGGAAGGAATATAGAGAAACTAATAGCAACCTACTTTCTATAGTTTTCTATGATTAACCTCTAAGTTTGCACTGAGAGCATTTAATTCAATAAAGACTGAAAGGGGTCAGATAATAGCCTAACAGTCTAACAAAATGATTTTTTGTTGTTGTTTGTTTTTTTAAGACAGGATCTCACTTTGTCACCCAGGCTGGAGTGCAGTGGTGTGATTTTGGCTCAATGCAGCCTTGAACTCTCAGGCAAGTGATCCTCCTGCCTCACCCCCCAAGGAGCTGGGACTACAGGCATGTGCTATCACGCCTGGCTAATTTTTTGTATTTTGAGTAGAGATGAGGTTTCACCATGTTGGCCAGGCTGGTCTTGAATTCCTGGCCTCAAGTAATCCTCCTGCCTCCGCCTACCAAAGTGCTAGGTTTAGAGCCATGAGCCAACACACCTGGTCAAGAGGATTTTTTAAAATAAGAAAATAACCAAAGAATAGGAAATAGCATTAAATTCTTGAAACCACCACAAACAAAAACCTAGGAAAAGATTTAAGTCCATGTAACTGTTCAAAAATACCCGTTCCTTGTGCAACCAAACGCTGTTAAAAATATATGGTAATGTTTCTTATTCTTATCTGTTGGAATAAAGTCAGATAAATATCAATATAAATTATATGCTGCTTGGTAACAAATCCACAAAAGTCACACAAAGAAAATAAAATGCTAATTACTAGTTCTTCATAGTAGAATTACATATTCACATTAGCTGAACTGCTTATGAGCTACTTTCCTAGTTGACCCCTCACTCCCTATTCATACTCCCCTGTTTCGGTGCCAACAGTAATTGCTCTGTCTTCAACACCTCCTGATTTTTTTTTTTTTAAACATATTTCAATATATCTCTGCTTGCTCCATTGTTTGTCTTGGGGAATGTCCTCCCTCCTTGCCTTTTTTTTTCTTTGACAAATCCAGGGATTTTCTTTTATATTGCCATTTCCTTAGAACATTGAGGTCCTTGAAGGTGCTCATTTATTTCTCTTTGATGACATATATTTAGTACTTAACTAGGGAAAATAGACTTCCTTTTCAACTTTCTTTTGAGAGCCAGGCTCCAGTCTTTGTGCCTTTTTTATACCGTGAAGACCTGCTGTTCTTTTATTCTACTTAAGTGCATAAGCGTTACTGTATATGTTGAAAAACGTGTTGCCTCACAGAGCAGCCAGAAACTAGCTGCTAAAACCAGGATTCGTTCTGCTGATCCAGGATGACATTTTGTCTTTTTTTTTTGAGACGGAGTCTCAACTCTATCTTTTTACTCTTCCGCGTGACTTCTGTATTTCAGGAGAGAGGAAGTGTGCTTCCTAAGGGGATGATTTGATTCTTCTCAAACACCAGCTCAACCTCTCTCTAAGGCCACGCACCGATGCTGAGCTGACGAGTGACCGGATCCGAATTTTCCCCTGAGTTTTAGGAAATGCAGAGTATTTTTCCTATGAATGAACTCTGGACCCCTTCCCAGGATATTAGTCCTTCCAATTTTCACTCATTTTTGTCATACTTTTCCTTTGGATTGCCTCAGTAACCCGATGGGTGACCTGCACCAGTGGGCAGGAGAAACACGAGCTTTCTTGGTGATTGTAAACATCTAACTGAAAAAAAACTGTGTCATGGAACACACTATAGAATTACCTGATGAATTAATCTTTCAGAATACACCTCATTCCCCATGCTATTTATGCTGAACTACCACTAGCAACTTTTTATGATTTCAATTTTTTATTATCATTTTTCACCTGGGACCCCCAGGTTATTTCAATTCTGAGATTACTTCAATTATGTGTAAACACAGAACATAAGGTGGGTAGAACGGTTTGTTTGACCTCAGTATTTGGCTCCTGTCACAAACATTCATTTATCCAAAGCAATTAAAAATGATGAATAATAAATCACCAATTATATCACAACTGTGATCCCATTATATTCCAGAATTAAGTGCCTGAATTCAGTAAGCAGAAGTAAAGCCCATGAGAGTAGAAAAGAAGGCTACTCAGAAGGCTAGAAGCTCTCAAATGGGGATGAGCCCTTAATGTTCTACAAGGAGGTACCATTTTAGATGATGATTCTGATCCTTGCACATTTCTCTTCATAGGGCCATACAACAAACCGATTAAAGGCAAGGTCCCTGGAGCCAGGTTTGATATTTCAGTTTCATAATTTACTCATAGTCTCAACTCCAAAGAGTGAGTGTGAGGATTAAGTGAGTTAATATAAGTAAAACACTTAGAACAATGTTTGAACATTATAATTACTCAAAACATTTTATCTATTATTTATTATTACTAATTATGTACAGCATCCCTAAATATTCCTGGGAACTTTTAAGAATTGAGGTATAATTTACACACAAGAAATGTGTATCTAAGTGTACCATTCAATCAGTTTGATAAATGTGTATTAAGACACAGAATATTTCCATCACTCCTCTCTCCTCTATTCAGATAGCACCTCCCAAGAAGCAGCCAATGATGTAATTTTCATTGCAATAGATTAGTTTTCATCTCTTGTAGAATTTCATATAAATGGAAGTGTATGGTATGAACTTTTTTGTTTTTGACTTCTTTCCCTTGGCAGAAGATTTCTGAGATTTACCCATTCTGTTTTAGCAGTAGTTTGCTCCTTTTTTGAGTGAACAGTATTTCATGTGTGAATATACAAGGTTATAGACACGTTGGTTGTTTCCAGTTTGGGGCTATGATAAATAAAGCTACTATAATCATTCATTTACAAAAATTTTATAGACATGTTTTCTGTTGTCTTGTATAATTACCTAAGTGGGAAAATGTTGAGTCATAGGGTAGGCGCATATGTAACTTTTAAAGTAACTGACAAATGGTTTTACAAACTGGTTGTGCCATTTTATATGTATAAAAATTCCAGTAAATTCAAATTTTCTTGACATTTGTGATTGTCAGTCTTTTAAATTTTAGCCAGTTTGGTGTTTATATAATGGTTTATCATTATGGTGTTAATTTCAATTCCCCTAATGACTAATGATATTTAGCTCCTTAGTATGTGTTTATTGGCCATTTATTATATTTTTTGTATAGTGTATGTTCTAGTCTTTTGCCCATTTTTTAGACTGAATTTTCATCTTTTTTATCATGGTGTTGCAGGAGTTCTTCACACATGTTAACAAGTCCTTTGTCATATATATATGTGTTGCCCATAATTTCTCAAAATCTATGACTTGTCTATTTATTTGATGGCGTATTCCAGAGACAAAGTTTTAAATTTTGATGAAGTCTTATTTATCAGTTTTTTTCTCTTATGATTCTACTATGGGTTTTCTAAGAAATATTTGCCTGACACAAATTTGCAAAGATATATTTTTCTAAGTGTTTGTTCATTAGCTATATTTTTTAGGTTTTTACCTTTAGGAATATTATTCAATTTGAATTGATTCTTTTTGTGTATGATGTGAGGTAGGGGCAAAGTTTGTTTGTTTGTTTGTTTTTAATCCAGCATATTTGTTGAAGAGATTTTCCTTTCCCCATTGTGGTGCTTTGGTACTCTTGTTGAAAATCACTTGGCTATATAAGTTAGGCCTCTTTGTAGACTCCTCATCCTATTTAATTGATCTATTTGTCCTTTTGCCAATATTATACTGTTTTAGATATAGTAGCTTTATGATAAATGCTGAAGCTGGGTAGCATAAATCCTTCCATTTTTTTTTTCTTTTTGAAGATTGCCTTCATTATTCTTGGTCTTTTGTTTTTCCAGATAGTTTCAAATACATGTTTATGTTAGAAAATATTTTGATTTACAAAAAAATTGCAAAGAGAGTAAAAAGATTTCCCATGTACTCCGCACTTGGTTTTTTCTATTGCTAATATATTACATTAATGTGGTACATCTGTCACAACTAATAAATCAATATTGACACATTATTATTAAAGTTCATACTTTATTCAGATTTCCCTTTTCTTCCCTATGTCATTTTTCTCTTTCAAATACCATTCAGGATACCACATTGCATTGAGTTGTCATGTCTTCTTATGCTTCTCCAGACTGTGATAATTCAGTAGTCTTTCCTTATTTTTGATGACCTTGACTGTTTTGAGGGGTACAGGTCAGCTATTATGTGCATTGTCCCTCAATTGGGAGTTGTCTGATATTTTTCTCATTAGTAGACTGGATTTATGGTCTGGGGGGAGAAAGATCACAGAGGTAAAGTGCCATTTTTATTGTATTATATGAAGGATATATGCACTCAATATACTTATTACTGTTGATTATCATCTTAATCATCTGGCTAGGGTAGTATTAGTTTCTCCACAATAAATAATCAAGTTACTCTTCCCTTTCCCTTACTCTATACTGAAGAAAATCTCTATACACAGCCCATTCTTAAATGGTAGAAAGGTGGTGGATACTTCCTAAAAAGGGAGTATCTATGTAAACTATTTAGAATTTTTCTGCACTGGAGATATTCTATTATTTCCTGCTTATTTACTTATGTATGTATGTATACACTTGTGTATATGTTCAGTCAACTACACAAATTGGTTGAAATTCTTCTGTTTGGGATATTTGTCTTTCTCCATTTATTTATTCAAACTTTTATTTACATCAGTATGGAGCCAACCATAATGATTTTATATTTCATGTTATAATTCAATGGCATACTATTAATTGCTCAGATTTTTTAAGCATTGGCTATTAAGAGGCCTTTCATATTGGTCCTGTATCCCTTTGGAATATTCCTAAAATTGTTTTTGAGCATTTTCTTTCTTTTTGGTAATAGAAGATGCTCCAGGTTGATATTGTATATTCCCTGCATCAGTCCTAAAATTAGTCATTTCTCTGAGAAGTTCTGGTTCCTTTTATTGGAGAATGGCACTGGAAACTGCGATCTGGGCACCAATGTGCTCATTGATTTAGAGTGTTATTGTTTCTAGGCCCTTTCAGCTCATAGTACAAGCAAATATTTGTGTGTACACTTATCTCTCTCTGTGTGTGTGTATGTCTTCAACCTTTTTGTGCTGCTATGATAACAGTGATTAAGTAATTTATAATGAACAAAATTGTATTAGCTCACAGCTCTGGAGGTTGGGAAGTCCAACATTAAGTTGACAGCATCTGGCAAAGACCTTTTTGCCACATCATAATGGGCAGGAGCCATCACATGATAGAAGGGTGAAGAGAGGGCAAGAGAGAGCAAGAGGGGATGAGCTCACTACTGTGATAAAGAACCCATTCCTATAATAACAGCGTTAGTCCATTCATGAGGGCAGAGCTCTTATGACCTAAACACCTCATAAAGGCCCCATATCTTTGTACCATTAGAACGGCAGCTAAGTTTCAACATGAGTTTTAAAGGGGACAAATATTTAAACTATAGCATTATAAATATTCAATACACATGCTATTCAAACAAGAGTGTGTAAAAAAGAAAAAAAATTGGCAGTTCAACTGTACAGAATTTTGGGAATACAGTAGATTTTCAAAAGTAGTCAATGACATTGACCCGCTCTCATTTTATAGGCAAAAAAATGGAGATCAAGAAATGTAAAATAACTTGCCCAAAGTCACATGGCAAGTCATGATCAGGGTGGAACTGAGTGGAACCCAGGTTTTCTGACCTCTTGGCACAACTCCTTTCTCCACCCAGTGTTTCCTCTCTTTCTTTGCCTCTAGCACAACTTGGGACTATATTCTCTATGTCCTGGCTTTCAACAAAAGAGCAAAACAAATCCATGGCTTGACAATGTTCAGATTTATAAAAAGAGAAATGAGGAACATTGGTATATGTTTGAATTTCAAGACATTCCATTATTTTAGCCATCAAGCTTTATCACACCTGTATCTTTTGCTTAAATAAAGCCTCAGTTTCCCAGTGTGTTTGCCTGTGATCTAGAGCTATAAATCACACAGTTTATGAAATATCATTGGACAGAAACAATTTTCATTGTGGAAAGTACCTAATATCTCATTAACTTTACTAAAACCCAAAATTACTGTTGTCAAGTTAAATAAACAACTTTTTTCAACCAAAATGTTTTCTCCATTGTAATTGCCATGTAGCTCATAATTCCTTTTGTAATCAGTCATGAAGAAAAAATTCTTATGAAAGTAAAATGCAAAGTATAAAAATAAAACTCTGTGATACTGACATAATTGTCAGAAACAAAACAATTTACCAATCAATAATTGAAATATATTAGGTGTTCATTGGGTAAAAAGTGTACATGTAGCTCTTAATATAAGATATACAAATTAATTCTTTCCTTAATCTGAGTAAGACAGGAGTTATGTGTGTATGTGGTATATGTATTGTGTGTGTGTCATTGATATAATAATTGCTTCCATTCCTTAAAAATCCATACTTATATTCTCTTTAAACACTTTGCCAGTGCATTTGGAGATTAGATCTTTAAGAAGGAATCTCTAATGTCAGTCCCCTCATGGAAATTGCTTCTTAGCATGATTTCAAAATTGATATAAACTTATATTTAAATAATGATAGGTCAGGCATGGTGACTGACCACCAGCACTTTGGGAGGCCAAGATGGGAGAACCTCTCAAGGCTAGGAGTTCAAGACCAGCCTGGGCAACATAGTGAAACCCATCTCTACAAAAAATAAAAAATTCAGCAGGTTATGTTTGTGTATTCCTATAGTGCCAGCTACATTGGAATCTGAGGTGAGAGGATAGCATGAGCCCAGATGATTGAGGGTACCGTGAGCTATGATTGCACCACTGCATACCAGCCTGGGTGACAAAGGAAGACTCTGTCTCAAATAATAATAATAATGAATGTTCAAAAATAATGTCCATGGTTTGTCTAGATGCAAAAAAATCCTAAAAATTTGTAAGGTCTTATCACAAGCACATATCTTCCTAACTGATTACAAAGTTCATCTATCTTAAGATCAGAAATTATAGTTATGTTCATTTTTTGGTTTTCAACACAACTGCTTATTTATTAATAATAGATGCTTATCAGTAGAAACTACATACATTAAAAGGAATATTTTGAAAGAGGTCAAATTTTAGTTTCAGAAAAATAAGAATGTTCATTAGAAAAAAATGTCTTCAAGGCACGAACAATGGGTAAGGAGGGTGATATTTGTCACTGAAATGATTGAAACTTTGGTGAAGAATGAAGTGTTAATAGACGAATTATATTGTCATCTAGATTATTTAAAAGGAATGAAATAACATAAACAAGAAAAGGCAAGACTACACCACTTAAGAAAATAATGCAACGAAGCGAAAGGAAACATTGTAGAAAGTGGTTATAAACAAGAATTTTTTTAGCACAGGCTTTGCCATAAAATAAGTCTTGGGGAAGAAACCCAAGATCCACCATTTACTAGCTATGACCTTAAACCAATTCCTCAATTACTGGAAGTCTCAGATTTTTCATCTGTAAAGGGAGTTCATAATAGTTAGTAATGAATGCTTTACTATGTGCTAGGCACCATTGCAATAATTTTTTTTATGTTTTAATTTTTTTTTTTTTTAATTTTCTTTGAGACCGCAGTCTCGCTCTGCTACCCAGGCTAGAGTGCAGTGGTGCCATCTCGGCACGCTGCAACCTCCACCTCCCGGGTTCAAGCGATTCTCCTGCGTCAGCCTCCCGAGCAGCTGGGATTACAGCCGCACGCCACCACGCCTGGCAAATTTTTTTGTATTTTTAGTAGAGATGGGGTTTCACCGTGTTAGCCAGGATGGTCTTGATCTCCTGACCTTGTGATCCACCCGCCTCGGCCTCCCAAAGTGCTGGGATTACAGGCATGAGCCACCGCGCCCAGCCCATTCTAATCGTCTTTATGTGTTATCTTCCTTATCTTCCTTATGTTCCTTATGTTCCTTATCTTCCTTATGTTCCTTATCTTCCTTATCTTCCTTATGTTCCTTATGTGTTATCTTCCTTGTGTTCAACAAGTCAAGAATTTGGTTCTATTATTGCTGCCATTTTACACATAAGTATAGGCACAGAGATGTGAGGCACAAACATTTGCAGAAGATCATGCAGCTGCAGGTAGGGGAGCAAGATCAGAACTCAAACACTGGTTTGAATTCGTGATCTTCACCAGCATGTGACCTGACTACATCAGAGGCTTTTGTGAGAATTAAAATTTCAAACTATATGTAAAATATGAAGAACAGGTCCTGCCCTTAGTGAGCAGCTATCAAAGAATAAAACAAAGAAAACTGAAATTAAAGGAGACCCAATCCAAGTTTATTAACTTGTTGGGGAAAGGAAAACACACTAGTGAAGCCATTTATTGACTAGTTGTACCGAGGGACAAAATCCTGGTTAAGTGCTAGAAAACAGAAGAGGATGTGTGTGTGTGTGAGAGCTCATGGTGTTATTTTAAATAAAGATTGAACACAAGTGGCTGGCAAAGGAGGAGACAAGTTCATAAGTTTGAATGTGATTGGATAAAACAGGTCTCCATGTTCATCAATCAGGAGAATTTTTGGATGGAATTAGTAACAGCATGGCATCTGAAGTCACTCAAAATTCATGTTTTTTTTTTTCCCAGCTTCAGTTTGTTAGAACCAGTTGGGATGCAACAGGATTTTCAGTTTTGCTGTCTTCCATGCATGAATGGCTGTGAGTTGAAAATTTCCTTTTATCCATGATGATTATCACAATAGTGATCACGATGCTAATTATGACCATGAATTTGCCACTGGATTGTAAACTGATTTTGAAATTATACTTGTGCAATCTCATTTTCACTCTGTTGGGCATAGGCTTCCAAATTGTTAGTGATTTATTTTAAAGCATGTGTATTTTGTGGATTTGGTCCTCATGCATTCTACAAAGAATAGTGCCAGTCAGTGTTCAAAATATATGTGTTATAATTGTCAGAGTTGCAGACTTCACTAAGTTGCTTGAGATCACAGGGTTAGCTGCCTGGTGTAGAATGATGTTCTCAAGAAAAACATATTAATGTACCAACCTTATACTTACAATATAAAGGCAATTCTTCTATTATAACTCTACAATCACTCTAATAGCCTCATTTTTGAAAAAGAAGAGAAAACCAAAAATAAAGACATGAAGGAAAAATGAAAAGAAGAGAAAGAAAGAAAAGGAAGGAAGAAAGAGAAAAAAAGAAAAAGAAACCTAAACATGGGCATTAGTAGCATTAAGTACAAAGCAAAGGAACTACAAAGTAAATTCCCTTACTTTGGCATAAGAACCCTAGGTGTACTCTGCAGAGGAAATGAAAGAAGTTTGAGAGACTGCCATAGGAGCCAGAAGTTGAGAATTCAATTCTGACCACATGAGAATTCCATATGGTGACTGCTAAGTGGATGGAAGAACTCAAGACCTGAGATGTTATCTGAAGAATCATTTATGACAGTAACTGACTTGCATGCCAGGGAGAAGTATCTACCTGTTGATAGTTTTCTGTCTCAACATATGCCCCAGTACCTCCAACTGAAAAGCAGATTAGCCACCACCAGAAGTTCTAAAACTTTTTGCTGCTCTCAGTTTCCTTTATACTCCTAAAAATTATTGAGAACCCCCAAAGCGTGTCATATCTAGCAGCGTTTACCATACTAGAAATTTAATGGGGAATTTAAAAATATTTAATTAATTAAAAATAATAATACAACCATTACATATTAACACAAATATCTGTATTTTAAAAGTTATGGTTTCCAAGAACAAACCAAAAATTTAGAGAGCAATGAGGATTGTTCTGCAAATTTCTTTAATGTCTGGCTTGATTGACGACAACTAGATTCCCATATCTGTTTTGCATTCATTCTATTGTAATCTGTTGTCTTGGTTGAGATACGTGAAGAAAACCCAGCCTCGCACAGATGTGTAGTTGGAAAAGAGAGGGGTATTTTCTTGCTCTTTTAGATAATTGTGGATATTTTTCTTTGATGTTACACCAAAAATGGATAGATGGTCATTGCTTGAAGATTAGTTGCAATTTGGACTCTAAAACCTTATCAAATAAGCGTTTGGTGTCTGGTTACATTAAAACACTGTATCCTTTTCTAAAGCATGATTTTGTTACATCATGCATTAATTATCTCTAAGTTATTGATTCACTGAATTTATTGAGATCTTCCAAATGATGAGCCATTTCCCTATATGATATCAAAAAATTGTATTCATTACTATCTAACCCATGTTGTCAGAAAAGACTGTAAGTCCTAGAAAGTTCATGGTTCAGGTGTAGATTTTTCAAAATTCTCATTTTCAGTTGTGTATCAGTCAGGGTTCTCCAGAGATACAGAATCAGTAGAATGCATGGAAGAGGGTTTATTAGGGGGAATTTGCTCAAAGGATCACAGAAGCAAAGTCCCTTCATAGGCCATCTGCAAGGCTGGAGAAGCACAGAAGCTGGTAGCGTGGCTCAAGCTAGTAGTATGGTTCAGTACAAATCCAGGAGCCTTAGCACCAGGAAAGTTAACAGTGCAGCCCCTACTCAGGCCCTAGAGCCCCCATGAAGCTGCTCGAGTAAGTCCCACAGTTCAAAAGCCAAAGAACCTGAAGTCTTATGTCCAAAGGCAGAAGGAGAAAAAGTGTCCTCCTCAGGAAGAGAGGCAGAGAGTAGAGAGAGCATGCGGATCCCTCTTTTTCTGCCTGCTTTTTCTGCTCCTAGCCCTTTGGAAGCGCCAGTCAGCACTGATGACAGGTCTTCCTCTCTCAGTCCACCGACTCACATGCCTCTGGATCGCCTCTGGATACACTCTCTCAAACGCCCAATCATGATGCTTCATCTAGGCGTCCCTCAATCCAGTCAAATTGACACCTATATTAACCATTACAACTCAAAAGCACCATTTTTACCTCTGACAGCAAATACCATTAGTTGTTTTCCGTAAAGTGCTGGCTAACTTTATTCATTTTCAAGAAAAGTCTCCCAAATCCCCATATAAATCTGGGCAACTAAATAAATGGCATTCAGAGGAAACTACTTTTTTCTTATGTTTGGTGACATATGTAAGCAACATTTTACCTGCTCATAATTTAAGCCAGATTTGTTTCAGCCTGGTGTCAATGTCCCCATAAAAATTCACATGAGGTTCTTGTTACAAACAGCTCTCAAAGTTGAACAACAACGAAATCCTCACACAACCTTCTCCCCAACTTGTAAAATGTGGATCCACTGTTATTATTTACCATTATTACCATATTACCATTATTTACCATTATCCACCAGTAATGGTGATGAAGATGGTAGCTACTATCCTGTTAAGGGTTTATTACATGTGCAGTCTCATTTAGTCCTCGCATCTACTCTGTCGGGATGATATTATTATTGTCATCATCTTCATCTCAATTTTTGAGAGCAGGAAACAGGAGACTAAGAGAAGTTAAATAACTTGCAAAATATCAAATATGTGGTGGAACCAGAAGTCAAGGTTCTGCGCCTCTGACTGCAGAGTCAGAGCTCTTGCATCGTAGACTATACTGCCTCTTAGGGGTTGGGGTAAGCTTACCTCACCCACGTCCTGCCAAAGGGACAAGCATAGTTCACACAGATAATTTTAATATTGAGTCCATTTATATATATATAAAATAGATTTATTCTCAAAAGAAATAAAGCTGTCCTCTTCATTCACAAGCATTAATTTGGTAAATATCTGGTTGATTTCAGGAGTGCTGTGTGTGCTGTCTGGCCAGGCTCCCTCTTTAAATTAGCCCAGGGGTTGGCGATTTAAACAGAGGTGACTCTCAAAAGTTTGTCATTTATCTTAATGTGTTAGAAAAAATGTTCCACCTAGAAGTACATCAAGAATCATGTAGTAAATGGCTCTTTTAATGGACACAAAAATGACCCCAAGAAGTTCCTTACCTTTGGGAGTTTAACAGGGAGACCAGGCACACATACAATTGGGATAAGAGCCTTCTCACTGAGCTTAGCCCCTACCAGAGACTCTGGACTCCAATCTCCCGTGACATCACAAGTGAGAAAAGTGGGGTTCAGAAGTCAAAAAGACTGGGTTTCAATCTTGACATTCTCACTTACTTTAACTTGGTGAATGAGGGCAATGTTATTGAATATCTCAGATGTTCAGTTTCCTTCAGGTAAAATGGCAATTATATATTTACCCCAAAGTAGAGTTGCCAGATGAAAATATAGGGGATCCAATTAAATTTGAATTTTGTATAAGCATTAAATATTTTTAAAAATATAAGTATGTCCCAAATACTGCATGGGGCATATTTACACCAAAATTACTAAATGAGGCCACAATGTTAAAATAAATATTTTGTTATCTAAAATTAAAATTTAATTGAGTATCCTGTGTTTTGTCTCCACCTCAAGGGCTATTATGATGTTGAGATAACAACTATCAAGCCTAGCCCACTTCTTGGTACATAATAGATAGACAACAGATGTTAGTCTCCTTCCTCCTGTCGAAAAAACTTTGCCATCAATTATTCCTTCCTGGGCCAGCTTCTTCATCTCTCCTCTCTAGAGTTATCTCTTCTGTGACTACAAATATTCAAGTATCTCATATCTGTTAAATTTAACACGCACAAAAATAAAAAATCCAACATGTCTGCCATTTAGCATTCTTTTTCTCCCAATGCTTTCATTCCCAAATTTACTAAAAGTCTTTCTCACTGAGCTCCAATACCTCTTTGCCTTCTGCTCTGTCATTGTTCACTTCACAAATGATTGAGGAGCACCTGCCATTTGCCACACACAGTGACTGGAACTGGGGACACACTGTGAGTGAAAACTGACACTATCCCACCTTCCTGGTGTTCACCATCTTCTTGAAATGTGACTTCTGACTCATCGTTCTATTGATATCTTTCCTTCAAAAGTCACCACGGCTCACCTAACTCCTCATTTTTCTCTTTACTGCCCTTCTACAGAAACACATAAATCCCCTTTCTCTCTCCCTTGGGACACCACGACTTTTTGAGTCTTTTTCCTTCCCTAACCACCTACCCCAAGCCAATTCCTCTCTAATCTTTCTCTCTCAACAAAGAACTTGTTCAAGCTAAAAACCCAGACACTCTTGATTCCCTCTCTCCTCTTTCACCTCATCTACCAGCAGGTCCTGTTGACTCTACATCTAAAATATACACCCAAACTGTCCGTGTTCCTTCATTGCCGTGGTTACTGCTTTGCCTTAAGAGCCTTCCACCTCCCACAGAACACTTACAGCCTCCTGACAGGGCTCTTTTCATCACACAGCCACAAGCTTGAACTTTTAAAAAAGCAAACCTGATCATCTCGCTCCCACACCACAATAAAACAAAACAAATAAACAAACCAGAAGACTCCAATGTCTTTCCATTGCACTCAGAATAAGATCCATACTGGCTTCCCAGTCAACACCGCCCTTCATTATCTGTATCCCGCCTGCTCTCTGCCCTCACCCCGTCTCTCTCCACTTGTTCATCACCTTCAAACCTGGAAACCTCTGCCAGATCCTCGCAGCGAGGGCTTCCACCATCAATCGGGTCTCAGCTCAGACATCCCTGGCACAGGGAGGCTGCCCCCACTCTCTTTACAACACTCACATCATTCACTCAGTCATTGATGGTTCATCATCTGTCTTCCTCATTGGAAGGGAAGCCATCCAGGAGCAAAGACCTTGTCTTGCATATTCACCGGGAGATTCCAGGTGACCGGAACAGTGGCTGGAAAATGGTAGATGTTCAATAGATATTTGCTGATGAATGAATGAATCAGTGAATGAATGAAAGAAGCAGATGAAGAGCAGGAGGAAGTGATTAGGAACAAAGCCCCTGTGTTGGTAAATCTATGTTAAACTTCATAGCTGAGTCAAAGACGACAAAAACTAAATTATAAAGGCATTGGAAAATCTCTTGCTTTAAAAGCATTTTCTTGCCTCTTTCTAAACATTTCAGAGAGAAAGTGTCCCCTGAGCTCCCTCCCATACCTGTTCTGTAATAAGTTTATATCAAACACAAAGATTAAGGAGGAAGAGGGTGGGGAGAAGGCTCTCCTCCTCAGCAAACTTAGGGTGCCTCTTCTCTGTGCACAGGACTCTTCCCCCAGGGAAGGGGTAACATGTTTTGTTCTTCTTAAGGCTTCTCAGACCCACAGCTCATCACCTTTCTTCCAAATGATGGCATCCAGCCGGGTTTCTGCTTGGTTCCTAACTACTCTTTTCCTGTCTATTCTGACATAAGGCAGAAATAGAGGGAGGGAAGAAAAAAAGGAAGGAAAGAGGAAGAGAGGGAGAGAGAGGGAGGTCATAAGAAGCTGAACTTGCTTCTCCAGGCATCACAGACTGCACTAGGTGATGCTGGACATTGAAAACACACAGGGACAAGGACCCACACACGCACACACACACGACTCATGGGGACCCGGGAATCTGTGACCATGGTTCCCATGGCAATGAGGAGTGGAAGATTTTCAAGTGTTTGTGCAGCAACTGCTACTTCTGATTTTCTTATTGAGGGTGGCTGGCAGTGAGGAGGTCCAGGAGCTCCTAGGCTCCTATGTACTGTGCTGATGGAGGGCCTCACTGGCTCCCAATACACATGGAATTGAGAGAAAACAAAGTCAAGTAGAACATAAGGATTGCAAAAAAGAAGAGCCATACCCTGCCCCACCACCGGTCCTAATCCCAGGAAGCCACCATTCTCATCTTTTAGCTCTTTATTTTTTCCTTCAGATATTTGCCTCCAGGTTTCTAGATAATATGATTATATTAAAATTTCCTGACTTTTCAATTATAGACATTATTAACTTCCTACTAAAAAGCATAAGACTTAATCTCTTTTAAGTGAGTATTATCCCCATCACCATACAACTACTGTGCCCTAATGCACAAACATAAATGCACACACAGCCACTCTCTCCATACTTTGAGTTCTCTTACAATTTTTGATTAAATCAGTACTTAGTGTTCAATTTTTATGACCTGGTAATTATGGGTTACAGGTGAGCCACACACTGAACTGAATCAACTTTATCCACATCAGACTAGCAAAAGTTAAACAATCTGATGCTATTGAATTTTGGTGAGGATGTAGAATAGTGGGGGCCTAATTGCTGGCGTGACTATGAATTGCCACACCCGTTCTGAAGAGCAATTTCTCTGCACATGGTACCTCAGCAACTCCAATTATAGGTATGTACCTTAGAGAAGCTCTCATCTACATGCACATAGACACTATACACTCCTGTAGCATAGTTTGTAATAGCAAAAATGTGGAAATAACCCAGATGACTCATGGGAGAATGGATGAACAAATTCAAGACATGAAACCTTGTACAAGACTTAAGCTTAATGAATTTAAGTTACATATATCAACATAGGTAAATCTCAAAAACCTAATGTTGATTAGGAAAGAAAGCTACACAATTATAAATAGAATGATAATATTTATTCAAAGTTTGAAAATAAGTCAAATAATGCCATTTATTATTTATAGTATTATACTTTCAAAGTAATAATTATACAATGTACATAGGATAGGAATGATAAATACCAATTTTGGGATCAAGGTTACTTCTAAGGAGGGAGGAGAAATAGAAAGTAGTAAAATATTTCAAATGTGCCTATAATTTGTGGGTTTTTTTTTTTTTTTTTGAGATGGAGTCTCACTCTGTTGCCCAGGCTGGAGTGCAGTCGTGCAATTTCAGCTCACTGCAACCTCCATCTCCTGAGTTCAAGTGATTCTCCTGCCTCAGCCACTTGAGTAGCTGGGATTACAGGCGTGCACCACCATGTCTGGCTCTTTTGTAATTTTTTTTTTTTTTTTTTTTTTTTTAATAGAGATGGGGTTTTACCATGTTGGCCAAGCTGGTCTCAAACTCCTGACCTCAGGTGACCTGCCCGCCTAAGCCTCCGAAAGTGCTGAGATTACAGGTGTGAGCCACCACTCTCGGCCTATAATTTGTTTTAAGGAGATGAATATGGTACAGTGTCAAGGTTTGATAGAGCTGGGTGGTGGAAACAGGCATTCATTATGTTTTCTCTATGCTTTATGTTACGGATTATATATAAAAATAATTGTAAAGTAAGAAAAAGAAAAGCTTCCATTACAAATGTTGCCTCTTGAGAGGAGTCTGGTAAGGAAATCCTATTCCAATCTTACAGCTTGAATTTAACATAGGAGTAAAGTTATATTCACTTGTGGAAGTGCATCTAACATTTGTTTTGTTGTTATTTTTCTTTGGCCTGAATTATAAAACTAAAGGCTTCTAAAATTGTTCAGTGGCCAGATGCTTTGTCTAGAATCAGCAGATCAATTTGAGGGGAGTGGTGAACACTAGGATTTGTCATAAACTTGTGTGTGTGTGTGTGCGCACATGTGTGTGTATGTGTGTCTGTGTGCATTGCTCTGAGAAGAGGATCCATTGCTCCCATCCAGTTTTCAAAGGTCTGCTGTGGAACAAACTACTCCAAAATCTAGTAGAATTAATCAACAAGGATTTAATTAGGCTCACAACACTGAGTCTGGAATTCGAACAGGGCACAGAGGGAATGACTTGTGTCTGCCCAGTGATGATTGGGATCTCAGCTTGTATGGCTCAAATAGCTGCATGTGCCCAGGGCCTTGGTTTTGGCTGTTGACTTGTGTCTTCAACTTTTCTCCTTGTTGAGTCTGTTAGGCTGGAATGACCAAGATGGTTTTTTCACTCGTTCTTGGAACCTGGACTATGATGGCTACAGCAGCTAAAGATGCCAGGTATCTATCCCAACATAGCCACTCCACATGGCTAGCTTGAGCTTCCTCATAGTATGGCAGTCTCAGGGTAGTTGGACTTCTTACATAGTGTTTGGCTTCCCCCAGAATGAGTGTTCTAAGGGACCAGAGTTGCAGGTTCCTTAAGACATGTGTCTAGAAACTAATATAATGAAACTCCTGTCATGTTCTGTTGGTCAAAGCAGTCACAGAGGCTGCTTGGATTCGATGGATGGAAACACAGACCTCATCTCTCTATTAGGGGAATATCTAAGTGTTTGTGGCCACAGGGTATCTTCTACAGGGCCCATGGCCCTTCAGACATTAAGAACGTTTGATCTAACAAGTGTCAACCCTAAATAATGAGATTTAGAAAATATGATTAAGTATAGAGTTTATTTGAGGGCAAAGCTTGAGGACATCCACCTGGAAAACACACACTCCAAAGGAATGTAGTCAGTGATCCAAAGTGGAGAAGTTAAGCTTCTTTTTTTTTTTTTTTTTTTTTTTTCTGCGCCAAAGTCTTACTCTGTCACCCAGGCTGGAGAGCGGTGGTGCGATCTTGGCTCACTGCAACCTCTGCCTCCCGGGTTCAAGCAATCCTCCCCACTCAGCCTCCCAAGTAGCTGGGATTACAGGCATGTTCCACCATGCCTGGCTAATTTTTGTATTTTTAGTAGAGACGATGTTTCACCATGTTGGCCAGGATGGTCTCGAAATCCTGACCTCAAGTGATTCACCCTCCTTGGCCTCCCAAAGTGCTGGGATTACAGGTGTGAGCCACCACGCCCAGCCGAAGTTAAGATTTTACATGACAGAGACAGATAAGTTTAGCAGGGTTACAACATTTTCCATACAAGGTTAATACATACATTACAGTGAATTGATGTGTTACAGCTTGCTATAGCCCAGGAAGATTGCTTTAACATTTTATAAGGAGGGATAATGATCTCAAGGGGTCCTATCTCTGGCAACATCTTTTAGTCTTTTCTCATTATTACGTGAAAAAACAAAGCTTCAGCTGCACACTACATGACTTGGACCACATAGCCACGTTCCTCTCAAGGCTCAAAATAGCTTTAAGTTCCAACACCTATATTTAATTTCACATAACACAACTGGTTCGTGGTACAAAGGGGAGCCAGGCCTTGGCAGCAGATGTGCTAGGAGGTCTCCTGAGACTTGTTCTTTGTTCCTCTGTGGTAGGTGGGGATGCACACAGGTTAATGATATAGTCTCTGGAGTCATACAAACTTGGGTCTAAATTCCAACTTCATCCCTTATTAGCTGTTTCACTTTGGGCTGGTTATTCTTTGGACCTCAGTTTCTTCTTATATAAAATGAAAATAGTAATGGCCCCTATCTCATAGAGTTGTTGTGAGGCTTGGCAGGTGCGTATTTAGTGCTTAAGAAACATTAATTTTTGTTGGCCTGAAACTCCCCATATAAACTTTAAAAAATTAGTCAAAATTAATCAGGAAACAGGGAGAGGGAGAAACCAACATAAACTCAGCCTGTAGCACATTCAGTATTAATTATGAAGTTAGCTCAGTCTCTGACCTGCTTCCTCATAGTTGTTTGTTATCTGCTGTCCTAGAATCATGTAGACCCTGTTATAAGATTATACTTCCCCTTAACTCCTCTATAGAAAAGAACTTGAACATTATGAAACATTAAGAAGCTTTGCCTTTGAGATAGTCCTTCAGGTTCTGCATACTGATGAAACTACTACATCAGCAGGTCCAAGGGACCCCACTGACTCAACTGGTCTGAGGGACCTCATGAGAAGCCTACTCACCAAAGAATGCGGTTTCTAAATCCTGAACAGTTCACCCCCCTTGCCCTGACCAATTAACAACACTAATTCTCCAGTCCCTTGCCCTCCATGATCCTCTTAAAAACCCTAGCCCAGAATTCCTCAGGAAGATGCATTTGAGGGTCTCCTTCCAACTCCTCACTCAGCACCCTGTGGTCATTAAACTTTCTCTGCTGCATCGCTGCTGTCTCGGTGTAATGAGTCTGTTATTGTGCAGTGGGCATACAAACCTCTTGGTCTTATATCAGGCAAGTCTCCCTGTCACATATTTTCATGACATTCTGAACTTTCCATTTGTAGCATTATCACAATTGTAATCAATTATACTCTAACCACTGTGTTTTATCTGCCTCCCTCATCAGACTGTAAGCACTTTGAGGGCAGGAATCATATCTATCTCGTTCTTGGCTTTATATCTAAGGCCCGGTAGAATGCCATACACAGGATACATATTGAATAAATAAATGAATGAATGCTTTCATGTATGGAGATTTTCTGGGTGTAAGAGCTAAATGTTTTTAAAAGCACAGAATTTGAAACTATTAGTTATGGGGTTTCTATGCTACACGTCAGCAGAATCAGTCCTCCTATAGAACTTCTGCTGGCTTATTATGAAGAAGGTTAAGTAGGATTATTCAGATAATAAAAGAGACAGTAACCTTCTTTGAGAAAAGCCTGGCTCAACAGTGACAGGATAAAGTGGAAAGAAATGAATGTAGGCATCTGTGGGTTGCAAAGTCACAAGACCAGAGGAGACATGACTACAATGATGACATTAAAATAGTTTTGGACTGAACCAAAGGGAAGGGTCCACAGTCAGTTATCACATCCTTCTGTTGTCAATAAGGTAAAGCACCACAAGTTAGGAGGCAGGTACAAAGAAGATGCAAGGAGAAAGTGGAAAGCAAGAGAGATTTATAGATGGTTTTCTAGAAAGTAAAATGGGCAATGTAGTTATTCCAATTGGTTGAGAAGAAAGAGAGGAGAGACATCCTCAACCTCATGTAAGCCAAGAGTAGGTCCTCTGGCTCATGGGTTTTAGGGCACTATTGGTTCTTTGTGGTAAAACATGTGCCTGACATGAGCTTGGATCAAATTGATGGTGGACTCCTTGTCTTCGTTTCACACACTGGGATTTACAAAGAGCCAATTGAGCACCAGGCTATTAGACAATCTGCAAGGATCACACACCCAGACAGGAAGGAGATCAGGATGTCATGACTTGTCTCAGCTTTTTACCACTCAATAGTCTGTCTTCACATCAAGGAGAAAAAAGGCATAGGGAATTTTTTTAAATACAAAAAAGACTCTTTTTTTTTTTAAGTTAAACTTTTTCATCTGACAAGGCAGAGAATAAATCAATCACAGAAAAGTAAAGTTCAAAAGAGAGAGGGCCTTGTAATTACTGCCATTAAAAGCTTAAGAGTCTGCATGTCACATGGCTGCTATTTATGGATTTAATAGGGGAAGAAAATCTCAGTATGTGCTTAAATTTCTAATATGCTTCAGTTTTTCTTACCATTAACAATCTATAGGCAAAAATGCATATGCTCAACTTCTTTCATGAAAATAGGTTACTAAAGTAGTTCTTTGAATATAACATCATGATCATCATCAACTGATCTTCCTGTGTGGTTTGTGGAATTCTAATAGACTTAATTACTGGTGTCATTAATTCTGATAGGCTTAATGACTGGTGTCTCTAGCATTAACAACAAAGTGCCTCATTGCTTTGCAGTCAGACCAGAAGTACCTGCCAAGGAGCTCCACAATAGGAGGAACTAGGAGGGTTTGAGAAGGCTGTAAAGAAAATATAGGTCATTGCTGGATTATATAGTAATTTTATTTTTAGTTTTTTAAAGAAACACCATGCTGTTTTTCAAAATGGCTGTACTAATTTATTATATCATCAACAGTGTACAAGTGTTTCCTTTTCTCCATATCCTCACCAACACCACCGTTCATCTTTTTGATAATAGCCATCCTAACAGATGTGAGGTGATATCTCGTTGTGGTTTAAATTTGTATTTCTCTTAGAGATTTTGAGTATTTTTTTCATGTATCTGTTGCCTTCCTTGGGGAAATAGCTATGATCTCATTTATATCCAGAATCTAAAAATTTCAAACTCATAAAAGCAGAGAGTAGAATGGTGGTTACCAGAGGCTACTGGAGGGGGGTTGTGGATGGGAAACGGGAGGTGTTGATGAATGGGTCTGTATTAGTTTATTTTCACATTGCTGATAAAGACATACCTCAGACTGGGCAATTTACAAAAGAAAGAGGTTTATTGGACAATAAAGACATACCTCAGACTGGGCAATTTACAAAAGAAAGAGGCTTATTGGACTTACAGTTCCATATTGCTAGAGAGGCCTCACAATCGTGGTGGAAGGCATGTCCCACATGGCGGCAGACAAGGAAAGATAGCTTGTGCAGGAAAACTCCCATTTTTAAAGCCATCAGATCTCATAAGATCCATTCACTATCATGAGAACAGCACAGGGAAGACTCACCCCCATGGTTAAATCATCTCCCCCAGGTCCCTCCCGTAATACATGTGAATTATGGGAGCTACAAGATGAGACTTGGGTGGGGACACAGAGCCAAACCATATCAGGGTCCAAAGTTTCAGTTAGATAGGAGAAATGTTCTGGTGTTCTATTGCACAGCATGATGACTACAGTTAATAATAGTATATTGTCTATTTCAAAATAGCTAAAAGAGAGGATTTTTAATGTTCTTACCCCAAGAAAATGATAAGCATTTGAGGTGATAGGTATGCTAATTAACCTGATTTGATTATTCCTAAATGTGTACATCTATCAATACATGACACTGTTCTCCAGAAATATATACAATTATTATTTGTCAACTAAAATATAACTTTATAAAATAGATAAAAAGATAAAATTTAATTTAATTAAAAAAGAAAATATAGGTAAGATTATGGGAGAATGAAAAGGCCTGGGAGTGGGGAAAAAGAGCTTAGGGCAAGGGTTGTGTGATATTGTCTCACTGGTATGTCTTCAGCTATAAAATTTATGGATGTGATTGTGGCATGTGGCAAACACAAGAGTTTTCATTCTGTGGTCATTTGCCTAAAACCAAATAACACAAGATACAAGATGGGTCTCTGAAAGATATGATTACACTTAATCTTTATGATTAATTACCACCAAAATAGGCCTTGGGAAAATAGCCACCTGTTGGGAGCCAGCATCACCAGTCTGGGTAGTCTTGGGGTATCATCGTTACCCACCTCACATAATCTCAGATCACTGCTCCTGTCAATGGGACCAGCTCTAAATGTTCTTTTTCACTGCTTCGCTCTTTCTTCTCTCTCCTCAGGCTGTGTGTGACCCAGCTTTTACCAACATCTGTAGACCCAGACAAAGCTCACTGGCAACCACACTGAGGAGATTGTGCACTCTAGAGTTAACAGGTTTTTTAAAAATATATTTTTTGATTTCAGGAGCTTTGTGGGTACAAGTAGTTTTTGATTATGTGAGTGAATCTTATAGTAGTGAAGTCTGAGATTTTAATGTTTTCGTCACTCGAATAGTGTACATTGTACTCCAAATGTCATTTTTTAATCATTTTCCCCCTTCCCACCTCCCCCTTTTGAGTTGCAATAGTCCATTATAACACTCTGTATCCCTTTGTGTACCGACAGCTTAGCTCCCACTTATAAGTGAGAACATGGTATTTGGTTTTCCATTCCTGAGTTACTTCACTTAGAATAATAGCCTACAGCTCCATCCAAGTTGCTGCAAAAAACATTATTTCATTCTCTTTTGTGGCTGAGTAGTGTATAGGTACTGAGTAGTGTATATGTAGTAGTGTATATTCCATGGTGTATATATACCACATTTTCTTTATCTACTCATAGGTTGATGGGCACTTAGGTTGGTTTTATATCTTGACAATTGTGAATTGTGCTGCAATAATTATACATGTGCAGGTATCTTTTTGATATAATTACTCGTTTTCCTTTGGGTAGATCCCCAGTAGTGGGATTTCTGGATCAAATGGTAGATCTACTTTTAGTTCTTTAAGAAATCTTTTTTCATAGATGTTGCATTAATTTCCTTCTATTCCTACCAGCAGTGTATAAGAGTTCCTTTTTCCCCATGTCCATGCCAACGTCTATTGTTTCTTTGACTTTTTAATTATGACCATTCTTGCAGGAGTAAGGTGGTATCTGATTGTGGTTTTAATCTGCATTTCCCTCATGATTAGTGATGTTGTGCATTTTTTCATATGTTTGTTGGCTATTTGTATATCTTCTTTTGAGAAATGTCTGTTCATGTCATTTGCCCACTTTTGGATGGGATTATTTGTTTTTTCTTGCTAACTTGTTTGAGTTCCTTGTAGATTCTGGATATCAGTCCTTTGTTGGATGTGTCATTTGAAAATATTTTCTACCAATCTGTGGGTTGTCTGTTTACTCTGATGACTATTCCTTTAGAGCTGACAGTTTTAGAGGGAGCTCATAAAGACGGTCAAACAGTCACTGAATCTGTCACCAAAAATCACCAATCAACAAGCGGCATGATTAACATGAAGAAACCATGGAGAGGTAAAATTAACCCAGGACTCAAAGTCTAATTCACTCAGACATTCATTCATACACGGTCACTGTCTAAATTAATTGACTTAACCTCAAAGACTCTCAGTGTCCTCATGTAAACTGTAAATGAAAATGTGTCATTGGTGAGAGAGGTACAAGTCTGGATGTGTTTTTCTTTTCTTTATAGCTCAAGCCTATCCATGTCAGTACATGTAAAATTGTTCAAGCAAGTATATTGCTATAACATACATGTGCTGGATGCTAATGGAAATGGATGACAGGCAAAAACTAGACACATCTACTCCACGAATGTTTGCACTGCAGGAACGCTATTTAGTTTTTCAATAACCAAAATAATTAGCATGATGCATTTCAATAGTATTCTGTTATAAATACTTGCAGTATTTATGTTTACTTATGTTTACAGTTGTTTATGTTTAAGTACACAACTCTGAACCTAAAATTTTTTATTTAATACTTTTACAAACCTAGCATCTGTTTAATTGAAAAATGTTCAGAAATTCATAAGCTATAAAAATGCTATTATTATTTGGCAAGTACTTTTCTGTGCAGATCAAGAATTTTCTCAAGACTGTACAACTGAAACAAAAAACTGAAATAAACTGCATGTAGATATAAATTGCAGCCAACTGGTGTTTTCCTGTGCCAAATTTTTTGTTGATTTTATAATAAGTAAATGTTAAAAGTTTTAGTTTTTAAAATAAATTTATACTAATAAAGTAAATGTTATTTATTATGATGGAGTGCCATATGAGATCACCTTAGAAAAAGTCCTAGTACTACTTTTTAAAGTGACAGTTTGAAGACCAGTGTTTTAAGAAAATTTCTCTGAATAGCCTTTCTGCTGCTTGATATTAAAACTTTTAAAATGACTATGACTTTGACTTATCTTGCTTGTGGAAAAGGAAAAAGAGGTATAAACCAAGCACACTCCAAACACTGTGATGCCTGTCTCTTTCACCAGCATCACCCAGGTCCCCAGAAACAAACAGAGCAGCAAGAAGAAAAGAGAAACCCTTGGAGAAAAATATTCCTCAACACAGCCCTGATTCAGCCTCCTGAAAAACAAGTTAGAGATCCTTTTAATCTAAGAAGGATTGATCGCCATGGGAAGTCAGAGAAAGGGAATAATTTTGAATGTAGGGTCCGGGAAGGCTGCACAGAAGAGCCAGCCCATGAATGAAGATTTGAGGACAATTGAGGAGGATTTCAGGAAGCAAAAGTGAAGGAAATATGCATTCAAAGTCAGAGAGAAAAAGTGTATTTGAGGCAGAGGAACCAACAAGAGTGACAGAACAGGTGTCTAAAACAATATGGAGTGTTTTCAGAAGGGGAGGCATAAAATCACAAGAGTGGAGAACACATATAAGTATGGAAGGGATAGGGGAGGGTGATGGCGAGATGAAGCTGGAGGTTAAATTGGGATGAGAAAATGAAAAACCTTGACCATCACCCTAAGGCGGGCAGACTTAATTCTGTTATAGTGAAATGCAAAACTGAGATACTGAGAAATTCAAAAAGGACTTGGTCAACTCATGGTCAATGAAACATTCATGCAAATAGGCAACATATATTTTGGCTTCAAACTGAAGGCTGCCATGCCAGGAAGGTGAATGGAGCTAGAACTTCAGATACCATCAACACTTTCAGAAGTTCCCCGGAACCATCATCAAGCATTCTATGCTGTCACAAAATACGCATGTGAATATTTGTAGAAAGAATGAGTAAATGCACAAATTCTTTTCTGCCTACCCAAGTTAAAATTAATTTTCCTCCTGGCTAAGTTTCTTGTTTGGATCTCAATACACCACTAGTTCTTGTAGTTATTTTTATGTTCTTTTGCTTTCCCATGAGATCTAAACAACTCATGGCTGGGGACCAAGGTGTGTCTGTGTGTACCAACAGAATGCCTTAGGCCCAGTAGATGCTTATTAAATATTTATTGTGTGTGATTCATATGGCAGATGAAATACTCTAAGTCAAATTAATGGCAAAAAAGTAGTTTCAAAATGTTTTTCTTCCTTTCTTTGATCAGTTACGGTGTATATTTTGTTCCTAATTCAATGAACGTGTGCTAATTCTCATTACCCTTTTGTCTGCATGTATAAGTCTGTTCTCACGTTTCTGATAAAGACATACTAGAGACTGGGTAATTTATAAAGTAAAAGAGGTCTAATGGATTCACAGTTCCATGTGGCTGGGGAGGTCTCACAATCATGGCAGAAGACAAAAGGCATGTCTTACATGGCAGCAGGCAAGAGGAAATGAGAGTCAAACGAAAGGAGAAACCCCTTACAAAACCATCAGATTCCATGAGACTTATTCACTATCGTAAGAACAGTATGGGGTAAACTGCCCCCATGATTCAGTTATCTCCCAGCAGGTCCCTCCCACAACATGTGGGAATTATGAGAGCTACAATTCAAGATGAGATTTCTGTGAAGAAAAACCATGTCACTGCATAATCTTAATTTTTAAAATATAATTTATCTTTACGTTTTGCACAAAGCACATCTATTTCTTTTTCTGTCTCTTACTTTGTAGAAAGCTGAACTGAAGTCTTGTTTTTAAAATTAATCTTTTTGTTTTTCATTTTCTATGGTAATTTGCTTTATCAAATAATTTTCTCGACTTCTTCCTATACATCTCCTATCTTCCTGTGAATGCAAATAGCCTTCTTTAACATCCTTCCCTAAATGAATATCTGCTTTCAGACTCCTTTGCCCCTTTTGTCTTGTTTCCATGGCTTTTTTGCATTTAGTATCAAAGCCTGCTGAAACTTTTTAAAAAGTCATTTTACTAATAGAACTTTCCTTTTTGCTTAGAATTCAACCTAAGCTTTATCAGCTTATGATCACTATGCCCAAGGTCACCTGCAGTTTCATGTACTCCCTCTCTGCAAGCATTGAATGAAGATGGTTACCTGCCTTGCTCATTTGTTCCTTCTTCTGATCATTGTCTCCAAGGTACTTTAAGTATAGATTTTCAACTAGACTAAAAAAATCACTTACTAGAACTATAATGCTGACATTTAAAGCAATGTAACACACTGCCAGTGACCTATTGTCAGAGTTCTATAGAGTTCACAGTAGTGGCATTTTATCTTTTTGCCTCATAAAAGAATTTTAAAAAATTATGTGTCCTCTCTCATCTTTTAGGTTAATATTTAAATTTGCATCATAATTTTAAATAAAAAGATTTTCAGTTCATTGTATATACTGACATTTTAAAATAAAACCTTAATATCACTGCTTTAAATGTGCCCAGTGGAGTCTAAATGCCATAGCAATGTGAAACTCCATCATTTTTCATTTATACAAACATGAAGAAACTCTTCCTTAAAAGCTATTTTACATAATTCCTTTCTCCCTGAAAGAAATATTTCTGTTCTGTTTTACCCACAGCATTTTAACTTACTGTAATATATATTTATGCTTCAAAATCTCTTATTAATTGATTGATCCTTCAACATCATAAGTATGTGTATACATTTAAATTTTTAAATGTATTGTAATCATATGGTTTAACATGCCAAAAGTTCAATTTGCACTGTTATTAGCTTTATTATTAATTCAGACTTGATCAAACCACACAAATATGTGTGTGTGTGTATATATATGTGTATACACACACACACACACACACACATCTGTATAACACATTTTGACAATTAAATGTTAAATGTAAAAATGCATTTTTGGGGGCTATTGTTCTTGTATCTGAATATTACCTATTGCTAGAGCAACATCAACAGTATTCCCAGTTTTTTCTTTATGGATAGTTCATATGATAATAGGAAGAGTTGTCTCATAGGAATGATTCAGTTCTATGAATTCCTTTCAGAATGCCAAAATGCACACAGTGATTTACCATCAAAAATTATCTTTAGGCCGGGCGCGGTGGCTCAGGCCTGTAATCCCAGCACTTTGGGAGGCCGAGGCGGGCGGATCACAAGGTCAGGAGATCGAGACCACGGTGAAACCCCGTCTCTACTAAAAATACAAAAAATTAGCCGGGCGCGGTTGTGGGCGCCTGTAGTCCCAGCTACTCGGGAGGCTGAGGCAGGAGAATGGCGGGAACCCGGGAGGCGGAGCTTGCAGTGAGCCGAGATCGCGCCACTGCACTCCAGCCTGGGCGACAGAGCGAGACTCCGTCTCAAAAAAAAAAAAAAAAAAAAAAAAAAAAAAAAAAAAAATTATCTTTAATTTTGTATCAACTGAAAACTCAATTCCTTTGTGAAAGCAAACAACTGGAACCCACCTGATGCAAAGTGATTTGTAACTCTGTCATTAGAATCATGTTTTACTCCTCTACTTTCTGAAAAATGCACCAAAAGGTTGGTCCTTTATTAAAGGAGTTTTTTTTTTATATTTGTTACTCTTTCAGCTAGAGGCACCCTGCTCAATCCAATTAAGTTAGAACTGGGTTATGAAGTGAACATTCTGTCAATTTTAATACACGTTTGCAAAAAAACTTTTTTTAATATATCAATTTTAAAAAATAGAATACATGTATTATATATTTGCATACAAAATAATATATGTTTTAAATATTTTCATTAAAATGGGGAGATTTAACTCATTCCATTTATGAAGGATGTCTACAATTTAGCTTAATTGGCAAAATCAGTTTTCATTATCAAACCAATTGCAAATCAGACTAACTCTCTGTCAGAAACTATCGTTTCATGTTTTTAATTCAAATAAACTGATGGTACCTATTTTGATGAGAACCCTTCTGAATTCAGAACATTGCAACAGAGATCAAAATATGCTATTTCTAATGTCATGCTTTACTCTTTAGAGAAAGAGACTGGGAGAAATTAGGAAGTGGACTTTGGCTTTATTGAGCCTTAATTAAAGGAGGTTTTTGTTGACCCCAGCACTTCAATTGTCCATTTGCACTACCTCAAGTTTCTACACCAGAGGTGTAAGGAAGGCATTAGTAAGATTCTGGAGCAGTGAGAATCATGACTTGTAAAGACAAGTTCACTGTGAACAGGAAAGAGAGGTGAAGAGAATCATCCTGGTTCCATGGCCACAGCACATTCTCAAGCACATCTGTTCTAGGAAAGTAAACAGGTGGAAGTTAAGCCTCTGGGAACTGGGCTGTTAAGAAAATGTTGTGCCCATGTGTCCCTTGAAAGCTTTTTGTCTGGACTGAGAGAAACAGGTGCCTACTGCAGGTAGACTACCTGTGGTTAACTGTGATGGGGCCCAGGGGACCGGACAATTCCAGCTCTGTGCATCACGAAAAGAGGACTTCAAAGCCTGGATATCTCTGCCTTATAAATTCATAACTTTCATTTTGTTCCCATGGAGACACTAGACTTATGAAATAACTTGGAATATAATTTATACATATATATGTGTGTGTTTATATACATATATAAATATCTATAAATATACATACATAAATATATAAATATACACATTTTTCACATAGCTTGTCATTCTAACTTGAAGAACGTTATGCTAACTTTCATACAGTCCTTTCAAAGCATTCACAGTTCTGTATCATAAATACTATGCAGAAAAAACAAGATGAGGAAAAGGTAAACCATACATTTGGAGTAAGAATAAAGCGCCAGCATGATAATAGGCACTTCATGATGCTTGCTGCTTGAAAAACATTACATATCAATTTACTGCAATAAAAGACTGTGGGCCTTTATTTGTATTTATAATGATAATGATGTTTAATAATTTAAAAAACTGTTCACTGGGATGCTTAATAAAGTCCATTGTGATTATACACAAAGGGAAATTGTCATGCAGATAGTTGGTATAAACTTTATAAAAATGAAGACAATATGTTAGTGGTTTTTGAAGTCCTGCTTACCAGCTATTACTTGAAATCAAGTAGAGAGAAGAAAATTTAGCTTATACAGTCATGTATCACTTAATAACAAGGACATGTTCTGAGGAATGTGTCTTTAGGCGATTTAGTTATGTTGTGTGAACATCATAGGGTGTACCTACACACACCTAGATGGTATAGGCCATTACACACCTAGTCTACAAGGAATAGCCTATTGCTCGTAGGCACCTGCACAGTGTGCCTACACTGTGCCTGTACTGAATACCATAGGCAATTGTAACACAATGGTAGGTATATGAATGGAGCTTGCAGCACGAGAAGTTGCCCTGGGTGAGTCAGTGAGTGGGTGGTGAGTGAATGTGAAGGCCTAAGACATTACTATGCACTACTGTAGACTTTAAATTAATGTTATCTATTGTAATTTACTTATTTCATAGACTTTAACATTTTTAACAAACCTTTTTACTTTTTTGTAATAACTGCTTAAAACATAAACACACCGTACAACTGTACAAAACGATTTTTGTTCTTTATACTCATTCTATAATGATTTTTTATTTTGAAAATCATTTTTAACTTTTTACTTTCCAAACATTTTTGTTAAAAACCAAGACACAAACCCACACTTTAGCCTAGGCCTACGTGGGGTCAGGATCATTAATATCCATGTCTTTCATCTTCACATCTTTTCCCACTGGAAGGTCTTCAGGGACAATAACATGCGTGGAGCTGTCTTCTCCTATAACAATGTCTTCTTCTAGAACATCTCCTGAAAAACCTACCTGCAGCTGTTTTACAGTTAGCTTTATTTTTTTTAATAACTAGAAAGAGTACACTGTAAAATAACAATAAAAAGTATAGTAAGTATGTAAACACTAACATAGTCATTTATTATTACTATCAAGTCTTATGTAACATATATTATTATATGTGCTCTATTTTGCAAGACTTGCAGTACTAGGTTTGTTTACACCAGCATCACCCCAAACCCATGCATAAGGCATTGCGCCTTGATGACAAAACAACTATGATGTACTAGACATTAGAAATTTTTCATCTCCAATATAATCTTACAAATCTACCCCATATATGCAGTTATACAGCACATGACTGTACTTAATTTTCAGTCTATTACTTCATCTAGGTCCTCAGTGTGAATAGGATGCACAGCAAAAAGTAGCTCGTAACAAAAGCAAGTCTGTGATTCGCAAAGACAGCTTTGTCACAGGTGTACATCAGCTTAAAAGCCACTTGTCAGTATAAAATTATATTTACTGCACGGAAACAGAATGAGTTCATGCCTGTCAAAAATATGGTCAGCCAGGAGGAAAATAAACGAAAGTAATGTCTCTGCATTAGTTACAAAGAGACTACAGATACCATTAAAATAGCATGAGGAAAAGCAGAGAAAAATCTGTCATTTATAAAGATAAGCTATTTGATTACTTAGTTAAAAATGTGTCCCAACACGTAATTATTCTATAAATTTGAGTCTGCATCATTTTTCTTTCTTCCAGAATTATGATTAAACAACCTTAAATATAGTAAAATTATATTTTAAAAAATTTTAGTGTCATGGAAAAGACTAGAAGGTAGGTGCTAAGCCCATTTGTCTCCTCACTCCACACAGAAGGCAATCCAAGCCCAAAATACATCATTCTGGCTGCTATGGTCTTCCCTGAACAAATGGTGATCCAGAGGCAAGTCCCAGAGGGCTGGAGGCAAGAGTCCCCGCCACTAGAGATGATTTCCCTTACGATCATATCCACAGTTGGGAAAAACCAGGAATGAATGTTTTTTCTCCACCATGGTGCCACCACAAACCAACCTCCCAAACTGTGCACCTGGAAGCACCATTAGTGACCACCTCACAAGGGACTCTTCAGGGTATCAGAGAGCTTATTCACAGCTGCTGCTGAAATAAATAGAATGAAGAAAAGCATAAGTTTTAGAATGTTTACTAAAAGCCCTCTTACAGAAATTCCCATTCAACCAAGACTCTGTATTGTAAGACTATTATAGTTAAACTAAAAAAAAATCCTCCCCAAAAAGAAAGAAAAGAAACATACTGTTCAATCTCTTTAAGTATTTCCTGAGATAGAAATGCCGAAAAAAACAGACTTCTAAACTTTATCTTAAAATAAATCTTCTTATAACTAAGATAACAATCCCAATTGAGTTAATATTTTTACAGGGAAAAGTAGAGTAGAGAGCATGGTTGGGGGGCATACATCCTAACAGATATTGCCTGCAGATGTCTACACAACTAAAGTATTTTACCAAAACACTAGTCCAGTCTTTATCCTGTACCTTAACTTGTTTTTGTTATGCAAATGCTTCCTCTTTGGTAAGTCAGTTGACAAAAGTAAGGTCTAGACCAGCACTATACAACAGAAAGATAGTGCATGCCACATATGTAATTTTAGATATTTTAGTAGCCATGTTTAAAAAAATAGGTGAAACTATTTTTAATAATATATTTTAATTATGCCAATATATCCAAAATATTATCTTCTCAATTGGTAATCAATATTCAAAAATAATCAATGAGATATTTTATATTCTTTTGCTTTTGTTTTTAAAATTTTATTTATATATTACACTTACTACATATTTCATTGTGGACTAGCCACATTTAAAGTGCTCAAAAACTCACATGTGGTTATTAGCCACCATTTTGGTATAGATGTTATGGAATTCCCAACACCTGATTACATGCAGAATTTATAAACCACAGATTTTTAAACAGTTCTAGTTATATTCTGGCAGATCAATCTAAGGAATAGAGAGCAGAACTTGTTGATCGTTCCTTTTTTTGTTCCCACTGGACTATTCAGAAATAATTATGGCAGATTTCTAAGTTGGTAATGACAGGCTAATTCTAAATACCTGATATATACACAACTTACAACCTATGGGATTCTGAATATCTCAGACTATAGTATGACAAATAAAATTGGAACAGGAAAGAGATGTTGTCCACTTCATTTTCATTCCCGCAGGGAAAGAAAATTGAAGTAATCTTTTTCCCACCAAAGACCAGAAAAATGAAGTATTGGGTGGATCTGACTCCAGTGCTCTGAGGTGAGACTTGACCTTATGAAATAGTCCAATTGTTATATGCCCCACCCAGAGGAAATGGGGAGAGGTCAGTGGACTAGACCAAAGGACCCCAGTTACCAGGCCATGGGTCAATACTGGTACGTGGCCTGTTAGGAACCAGGCTGCACAGCAGGAGGTAAACAATGGATCAGCAAGTGAAGCTTCATCTGTATTCACAGCCACTCCCCATTGCTCACATTACCACCTGAGCTCCATCTCCTGTCAGATCAGCAGCAGCATTAGATTATCATAGGAGTGCAAACCCTATTGTGAACTGCACATGTGAGGGATCTAGGTTGTGCGCTCCTTATGAAAATCTAATGCCTGATGATCTGTCACCGTCTCCCATCATCACCATCCAATTGGGACTATCTAGTTGCAGGAAAACAAGCTCAGAGCTCCCACTGATTCTACATTATGGTGAGTTGTATCATTATTTCATTATATATCACAATATTTTTATTGTAATATTATTTTATTACATTAATAATTACAATATGTTTAATATGCAAATAATAATAGAAATAAAGTGCACAATAAACGTAAGGCACTTGAATCATCCCAAAATCATTCCCCTGCCACCCCGGTACATGGGAAAATTTTCTCCCATGAAACTGGTCCCTGGTGCCAGAAAGGCTGGGGACAACTGGACTAGACTACTGGGAGGAGCAACTAAAACCTCCACTTTCCTGATCTGAGGATCAATAAAAAAATCAGACAGATCCTGGAGAGAAGGGCATGAAGGCTTCTGTCCTCAGAGAAGAGAATCTAGGCTCAGTGTCCTCAGGGTGGCCAAATTTACAGTTTCATACTTCTTCAGACTCAGCCTTCCTGACCAACTAAGTCATTCATTAAAATTGGGTGATCAGAAGAGGAAAGAGCCAATCTCAAAGGCTCAAGTTTGTTGTAAAAGGTTCAGCGTAGACAAAATGAGAGATGGAAAGCAGGCAAATTCCTCAGGGTCAGGATCGTTATCATATTTTTAGTTTTAGCTTTATACGCAGTGCATAATGGTTGACTCATATGCACTCAATAAATATTGGAAGGAATAGATGGATGAAAGAATGAATGAGTGAATGAAATACTGAAGGAGTACATTTGTTCTGAGTAACAATCCAAAGAAATATCCTCTTTGGAGTTACAAAGATCATTGTCTGTTCAAATGTAGTAAATAGACTGCCATCGGCCAGGATTAGTCTGTGAACTTATTTGAATAGCTGTTACATGTTTAACATCCAAACATGAAAGTTTTGTGTTGGCTTTTCTTGAAATATCAGAGGAATTAGTCACACTGGGTCAGCCTGCATGGATAATTTAGGCATCCATTTAGATGAAGCAGGTGTTCACAATTTGCCATAGTCCCTCACAATCCTCACTGCGTTCCCAAACTGAAGCTGTCATTTATCATTATATATGCATTACTGTGTATCTTATGGTAAAGAGAAGAGTGGATTTTTGTTGTCTATATTACTATTAGACATGGGATATTAAACACAGGCAGAAATGCACATTTTAAGAAGAAAAATAGAAGAAAACAAATCTCCTCTGAAAGAAGAAAGCATTTTCATATGTTTAATATGCAAAGTGCCCCTGAATCAAATGGCTATAACCTTATACCCAACTCTCTTCACTCAGTTAGTAAGCCTGCCTGACCCTTTGGGCATATATACTTAATATACAATATTAGTAACTAAGAGACAATTTCAGCTCAGTCTGATATTTTAGAACTGAATAGTCAGAAATGTTCAGGCAAAAGTTTGATAATAGTCCATCCAGAACACCATCCAATGGAACCAGAGGCCATATCTTAAGTGAAACACTCAGAAACAAAGAGTCAAATGCTGCATGTTCTCACTTATAAGTGGAAGCTAAATAATCTGTACGCAAGGACACAGCGTATGGAATAATACACTTTGGAAACTCAGAAGGGTGGTGGAGAGGTGAGGGATGAGAAATTATTTAACGGGTACATGTACATTATTCATGTAATGGTTACCCTAAAAGCCCAGCTTCACCACCACACAATATATCTGAGACAAGCAGGCTGGCTGGCTTTTTGTTTTGATGTGGTCTAGAGAAAAAGCACAAAAGTCCCTTACTCAAGCTATAGCTTACCTAACTTCCAGCCAATCAGCAACAAAAGACCCAAGAAGCTATTAACCACAAGTTCCTGCTTTATGGGGCTAAGGAGTTCCCCAGGACCCCATATGTGCAGTTAAACTTCAACTTATACTTACCCCTTCCTCATTTTATTGCAAAAAATGTCACCCAGGGATAGAGATTTAAAATGCTAATGCTATGTTCAATGTCTAAAGAAGCATGTCAAGCCACTGCACAAGGGCTAGAGAAACCCCTCCTATTTGTGCCCTGACAAAACCCTTCCCTATAGAAAAATCCTTTAAAGGTAACCCCCATACTATCTTCCAGGGACATACCCACCCCTCCCCACGTTTTCCTTCCACAGTGCTGGCTTCCTTTTGCACAAGCTAAATAAATGTCCTCTTTGCTGCTATGTCTTGTGATCTCTCTTGATTTCTATCTTGGGAGATTACAAGAACCCAGGGTGCCAGTAACATATCCATGATATAACAGAACTGCACTTCTGCTCCTTAAATGTATGCAAATTTAAAAAATTAAAAATAAAAACAAATCTTAGGTGTCATATACTGAATGTATTTCCGTTATAGCACCTAACCAATTTTTAAAACTTCTTAACTGCCTTTTAATAGATCATGAACAATTTTTCCTTAGTCTGTCTTGCTTATCATTGTGTCCTCCACATTCAGTAGATAGGCTTCAAAGGAAAGTTCACTGAATGAATCAATACTTATTGTATTGAGCTGGAAGTTGACAATTATTTTCTGTCAGCTCTATGAGTCTCTAATTCTATTAGGCTTAGTTTTCATTTCTCATTAAAAATGAAGCAGGTAATAGGAAAAGAAAACAATCTTTTTTCTGAAATAACCTTAATAATGATCTCTTATAAGCTGAGAACCTTCCAGACTGTGGCAAATACGAATACAAATAATCTTTGCTGCATGTGAAACTCCCTTTGGCTCCTTCAAAAACAGACCAGGAGAGGGGAGGAGTAATGGGCTCACAGGGGCTAGAGAGCACCATCCCCGAGAGAGGGTACGCTTCCCAGGAGAGGCCTCAGGGGCACACAATTGGGAAAGCAAGAAAGTCATGGGAAGGCCGTAGCCAGGCAAGGGAAAAGAGACATGCATTGTCTTGTTCACACACTCAGAAGCCAGGCACTTCAGATATGGTACATCTTTCTCTTCTAGCGCTCTTTGAAAGATAGCTCGCATTTAAGTAAAAGAAAAAAACTGTGGTCCTGGAAGAGAGCCCTATACCAGGGAACAGAAAAGCAGCCACTCCTATGGGGATGAGAGAACAGCAATGTGTTTTTTATAGGCTCTTTTGTGTGATAACAGCTAAGAATATGCTCCTTAGAAAAAATGCATATGTACTTATATTAACTACGTTTTGCCTGTGTTTTCAAGGAATTCAAGACGACACTGCACCTCCTGTTCCCTGAAGCACCACCACTAGATCCCACACCCCAGAGTTACCAAGCAATGGGCTCACTGCTCAACACATATAGAAAACAATAATATGGTACTGGCTTTTAAGGAGAAAAAAAAGCTTTATTGCAAGTTAATTGGCCAGGAGACAGGGAGCAGTGCTCAAGTCTGTCTCCCAGAGCTGGGGACTGGGGACAGGTTTTATAGGCAGAGAGTAGCTATGAGGAAGATAGGAAGATGCAAAGAGGTGTGACCTGATTGGGTGATACAAAGATGTGGTGTTGGGTCATTGGCTTTTAACTTCATACTGCAACAAAACAGGGCACCTCTCCCTTCTTAATTGGGCCTGGCCTCTTGATCTGAGTACTTAGGTGCTGCTTACGGACGACTTTTTCCTTCAGGTTAGCTCCACAGTCTCAAATCTGACATGCTTGCTTCATCTGGGCATGCTCTGGTTACTTGACTTGCAACCTGGGGGTCTGTTGCAATTGAAAAACAACCCATCACTTTGTTAAATATTGTTACAGACAACACTGAACCAGACTGAATTGGTTCTGTGGTTACACTGAGTTTATAAGAAGCCCTGATAAAAATACTCTGAATTTCCCTCCACATTAATGTTCTGCACCATCCTGATGTACCTAAATTTTAATTTCAGGCCTGAAATTGTAGGTTTTAAAAAGGATAGTTTGTAAAAGCCCCACAGTATCACACATTCAGTGGCCAAGGACGCCTTTCTCTCTCCCTCCCTCTTCACCCTCTCCCCTGCTCTTCTCCGGGGCTCCTCCTCAGAAAACTTTCTTCTTTGTGCAGGGAGAGCTCAACACAGCATCAATTCATCCTTCCCCAGGGAGCCTGCCCAGAAGAAACAGCACGTGTCTAGAACAGTGTGCCTCTAACTCACTTCAATTTATTTACAGTCACTTGGAGACCATTTCCAAAGGGCCTGTGCACTGTAAACACTGCAGGTAGTTACCCTTCTTGAACAGGAACTGTGCGTATAAACACACGGCTCTCCAGGGGCTTCTGGTAAATCCATATTAACACACGGGAAGAACATAATGAGTCCATGTCTCTCTGGGGGAATTTCTAATGATCCCAATCAACACAGAGGTTTCTTTCCATCCCAGGGAAAAGGACATAAATATAAACTGAGTGGAGCTTTAATGCCTTTGTGGATGATTAGAGAATCTCTGTTGAAGTTGTGGGAGAGAACACTGCTGAGGGTGGGAATCAAGAAGGTTCAAATCAGAGGCAGGACAGGTGTGTTCCTGGGAAGCTTCAATAAAAGACACCAAGAAAGAAGCCAAGGGCATGCCCAAGTGAGGGCCAAATGACTCAATGCGTCCTGAGGTTATACTGTGTTGTTATGTTGTCCTGTGCTTCATTGTTCAGTCATTCATTTCAAGAAACGTGCTATGCACACTCTTCGTTTCTGTGTTTTCTAGGATATTGTGTATTCTCTCCATGGTCTAGAAGAGTAGGCCAGTAGACTCCAATCCAAATCAGCACAATTTCAAAAACAAAACTTGGGGTAAAAACAAGGGATTGACTTTAATTTTTTTTTTCCTAATAAAGACACTAAAACAAAACAATTTTCACATACTATCACAATCATTTTGCAAGATAGTGTAATATCCTGAGATGAAAAAGGACTGCCAAAAGACAAAATTACAACAAATTTAGTTATAGATCTAAATGGTATATATATTTTTTAATTTTTGAGACAAGGCCTCACTCACTCTATCACCCAGGCTAGAGTGCAGTGGCAGTGGCGTGAGCATGACTCACAGCAGCCTTGACCTCCTAGGTTCAAGCCATCCCCTCGCCTCAGCCTCCTGAGTAACTAGGACCCCAGACCACCACAATACCCATGCCTGGCTAATTTTTAAGTTTTTTCTTTTTTTGTATAGGTGGGTGGGTCTCACCATGTTGCGCAAGCTAGTCTTGAACACCTGGGCTCAAGTAATCCTCCTGCCTCAGCCTCTCAGAGTGCTCAGATTATAGGCATGAGCCATGGCACCAGGCCTAATTGGCTTTTATTCACCATTCATGAATGGGGCAGCCTCCATTCTATAAAACAGAATGAGAGCTCCCACAGGGCATGGCAGGACGGGGGGCTTTATAAGGTGGGAACAAGGAAACAGAGCAATAGAAAAAAAAAAAGCTGATTGGTTAACATCAGGTAATTTCTTCCTTTTTTTGTTTTGGAAGGGTTAAAGCAGAGGAGACTCATTTATTATGCTAATGCAGGCAGACAGGAATCTCCTGTTGTCAGAACAATTGGTGTATTTGGGGATCTATCTACTTTCTGAATGCTTCAGTTTGATTATGTGGCACTTAGTATGAGTGACTCCATTGTGGTTTGGTCTGGTCTGTTGGTGCCTAGTGCAAGAGCTCAGTAAAAATCAGGGCCTCCTGTAATTTTTTTTTTTTTCTTTTTGAGACGGAGTTTTGCTCTTATTGTCCAGGCTGGAGTGCAATGATGCGATCTCAGCTCACTGCAACCTCCGCCTCCCAAGTTCAAGCAATTCTCCTGTTTCAGCCCCCCGAGTAGCTGGGATTACAGGTGCCCGCCACCATGCTCAGCTAATTTTCGTATTTTTAGTAGAGACAGGGTTTCATCATACTGGCCAGGCTGGCCTTGAACTCCTGACCTCAGGTAATCTGCCCATCTCGGCCTCCCAAAGTGCTGGGATTACAGACGTGAGCCACCGCGCCCAGCCCACAATGTATTTTTTTAACAGGACATAAAATAAAAAAGGATAAAATGAAAAAAGTAACATAGGATAAGTTTTAACAACCCGGGAGCTGTAGTCAGACTCCCATGGACCACTGCATAAGCCTCCTGGCCAGTCTTTTGTTTCTTTTCTTGCCACCTACAATCCATTGTCCACTTTGCAGCAGGACAGCATTTAAAACTTAGATCACTCTATTCTTCTGCTTAAAGCACTTCGATTGCTTCCCACTGCAAATCAAACTGCCCTGCCCCGGTGTACAGAGCTCTGCTTCTGGCTGCAGGCCACCTCTCCGCTCATCTGCAGTACTCTCTTTCTCCCTCTCTGCACTCCAGTCACACTGGTCTTTCTGTTTCCAAACCTATCATACTTGATCTCACCTTCACACTGCTATAAAGAACTACATGAGACTGGGTAATTTACCAAGAAAAGAGGTTTAACTGACTCACAGTTCCACAGGCTTAACAGGACGCATGACTGTGAGGCCTCTGGAAACTTAGAGTCATGGTGGAAAGTGAAGGGGAAGCAAGCACTTTCTTCGCATGGCGTCAGGAGGTCAAGAGACAGAGTGAAGGGGGAAGTGCTGCACGCTTTTAAACCATCAGATCTTGTGAGAACTCACAGTCATGAGAACAGCAAGGGTGAAATCCACCCCCAGGATCCAATCACCTCCCACCAGCCCTGTCCTCCAATTCAACATGAGATTTGGGCATGGACACAAATCCAAACCATATTACGGCCCTTACACTAGGTGCTTTTCTTGCCTAGTATGTTCTTTTCCACTTGTCACTCAGATCTCATTTAATTGTCACCTCCTCTGCACAGAGGCTTTGCTTGACCACCTTGTGTTAATAGACATTGCATCATATCAGCCTATTTTAATTCTCTACATAGTGTTTATCATTACTATTTATTTATCTTGTTTAACATATTTTTATATTTGTTTATTCTTTATCTCCACTTGCTGCTAGAATACAACCTCCCCATGGGTAAGTCTTTACTTTTGATATTTTAGAAGTGCATCTCAGTGCATCATTGTGAATATTAGTTTTCTGTAGTATATAATATGAGTTGAAAAATATGGACATAAAGGCTGAAAGAACAATCCTGGATAACAGACTACAAAGCAAACCAAAACCAACCCAGATAACTTACAGTATAAGACTCACTATTAAACAAACACCAACTTGGAAAAACTTCTATGAAACGCTTCCTTGGCGTCCAGTCTGTTAAGCCTGGTTTGAACTTGTTTTTCAGGTAGGCAGTTTCAATTTTTCAAGAGCAATGAACATTCCTCATGAAAGCACCTTCCTATTTCAAATGCAGAAGCTCCTTTCAGACTTAAATATCTCAGCCTTTTATTCTCCATGCAAAAAGATATAAGCCCCATGGTCAAGTTAGCACAAATCTAGGACAAATTTAAGGTGTTCAAATCACTACATGCTCACACCTGTACACAGAGGGCCTTAAATTATTCATTCACCTCTGTTTAAAAACAAAAAGAAAGGATCATTCCACCTTACATAAAAGAGGAATGGAACCCTTCCTCCTTGTAGTTCTAGCCCATGAGACCAACAGGACTTCAAAGTTAACCTTTCTCAAAGAGGCAGCTTCCTGTGGGCATTAAGAATGTGGACTTAGGAGCAGACTGTCAAGTGAGGGGCAAATCCTGGCACTAGTGCTTCTTAGTTGTGTCAGTTGGGCAACCACTTAACCTTTCTTTGTTGCAGTTTTCGTTTTTGCAAAACAGTGGCAATAATAACACCTAATTCTTATGGTTGTTATGAGGATTAAAATGATTACATGTATAAAACAGTAAATGCTACATAAATGTTAGTTATTACCACACCTGGTGGTTCCCAACTTTTGTGTATAGAAGAATTGCCTAGTGTGCTTGTTACCAGTGCCGATTTCCTGACCCACTCCCCAGAAATTGTAATTTACTAGAGCTGGAGGGAGTCCAGAGATTGGAAAATTTTAGGGCAGAGAGCAGAGGGCCAACTGCTACATCTTCCAGCCAAACCTAGCTCTCTCTGGTAAGTCAATACACATTCACTTACAATTTAAGATAAAATCCAAGGAAGAAAAAGAATTAAATATACTCCTTTGTCATCTGTTTCTGGTGTCTCCGATGTTGGGTCTGTAACACTTTCCTGTTGAGTTTCCACAGCCCAATACACAGCACATTCTCCTGTCTTCTGCTCTAGCCAGTTATCTTTCTTCTTCCCCTTCCCTTGTCATAATTACAACCCTCAAATGCTTGTAAGTGGTTTCTATAGTCTTCCTAGATTATTTAGCCAATAAATAACAACATCTGCTTCTTCTTATTTTTCCTCTAGGGTGAATCCCTTGAGTCTTAATCATTTTAGTTACTGTTTTAGCACATTTTCACCAATACCAGGAGCAAATGAACTAATCATCATCACAATGTATCTGAAGTACTGAAGGATGTAATTCCAGGAACCAATGCAAACACAACGGTGCACTTGGAGGTGAAAGCAGAGTTCATGGTTCTGATCTGAGCTTAATGCAGCACGTTATCACCTAGCTTTAAAGCAAACTATAAGGAGAAGGCATGGGAAAAGAGGAAGAGGAGCTGGGTCCATGAAATGAGCTGACATGAGAATACTGCAGCAGTAGAGAGATGGCGGAAACCAGACGTGGTCCTCTTGCATCTTCTGAAGCACAGAATGCCAAAAAGAATGGTCTGTCTGCCAGCAAAACCAACAGAGATTGCAAGTGGCTATGGGGCAGATTTCCATGGAGGGAAGGCCCTGAACATAGCTGGCAAGTGAAACTGATACTGATAGCCCTGGGGGAGCTACACCTGGGCCTTGACAGGATTAGACACTGACTCTGGAGTCGGCTTTGTTTACCTCATGATAGGTGCAAATGCTTAGAATGCTTTAAAGAACCCAAACAGAGGATGTTACACCAGTATGGACTGCCAAATCTTATTTCTTCAGATCAAGGAACAGACTTTACAGCCTGTAATGCCTAACAATGGGCAGAGACGTCCTCCTCAGAATAATAGTGTGCCAGAGAAGTGCAATGGGCAAATGACACATTGGTTGTTTAAGCAAGGGGAGATAAAGCCACAAAGGGCTGGTGTACATGCCTCTACAGTGTGTGGGTCACACTCAGTATGAGTGGGACTAAAGGCGTGTCCCCACTAGATAGATTCTTTCTTTATCTTGTGGGTCTGGGGAAGAGGGAATGGGGAAGGGTGGTGGGATGAGTGTGCGATTATTGTCAAGAGGGGTTGGGGAAGATGCTGGTAATGATGACTATACTTTTTTCTGTCTTCCCCACATCACCCTGACTTGACTGTTTTTCCCTATCTTATTCAATGGTCAGTGATTCAATACAGAAGCAAGGCTGCAACTGCAAGTGCTGGAAGCAAGGGTGATTCCAATCAAGAAACTCTAACGATGCTTTAAAACCTGTATACTAGAATTCCCTAAAATCCTGATTTTAGGGAATCAGGATTTTAGGGAATCAGTAACTGTATTGTCTGGTGGTAAAAAATATCCTACTAGTTCTGTATCTCTGTAACCCTACCCTATATGAATGGGAGTGAACTGAGAGGGAGGTTCTTGCTAGACTAGTATTATGCCTGTAATCTAGACCAGCACAGTCACCAAGCCTAATATCCCTCACAAAGGTGAAAAATCTTGGTTACAATAAAGAGAAGGAGGAATTGTAGCTTAGGGTAAAGGAATAAACAAATGAGTTATGCAATAAAGGAAATATAATGTTACATTAACACCTTGAAAGAGGTTCAGTGCAAGAGATAACATTGTCTCTTAGCTCAATTGTACCAGATTCCTGAAAGGATGAAGATACACATTTGTTGAGACCAATCCTGGTTTTGGACCCTGATGAGATTGAATGGAAGCCTGCGAACCTGAGCGGCCTGGCCCTAGGAGACATGCTCATGCAATGTGATGTGATGATGCCTTGGAGTGACTGTTAATGACTGAATGGAACTCTAGTAATGTGCCCGTATCTATTGAGCTCTATTTTGTTTTGCCATAAGAAGTGTGTGGCCAGAGACCAGAGGGTGGACTCCGAAATAATAAGAAATGTATATATTTGGGAGTCCGAGGAGGGCGGATCATGAGGTCAGGAGATCGAGACCATCCTGGCTGACATGATGAAACCCCGTCTCTACTAAAAATACAAAACATTAGCCGGGCGTGATGGCGGGTACCTGTCTTCTCAGCTACTCAGGAGGCTGAGGCAGGAGAATGGCGTGAACCCGTTAGGCGAAGCTTGCAGTGAGTCGAGTTCCCGCCACTGCACTCCAGCCTAGGAGACAGAGTGAGACTCCGTCTCAAAAAAAAAAAAAAAAAAAAAGAAATGTATGTATTCGGTCTATCATCAGTCTTCTGCACACAGTTCCTAAAACCCTCGGTATCTTCAAAAGTGGTAAGTGTTTCTTGCATCAATGACATGAGTGATGGTTGAGGGCTCCTGCATAGCCTTTAGATGGGGGCTGGTTGCCGGAGGAATCAACCATGTGATTAGAGGGTTTGAACCTTCAGCCCTACACCTCAACCTCTGAGAAGGAGAAAGAGACTAAGGGTTGAATTAATGACGAATGGCCAATGATTTAATCAATCATGACTATGTAATATAATCTTCATTAAAAATCCCTAAATAACAGAGTTTGGAGAGTTTCCAGGTTGCTGAGTACATGGAGGGTGGCACAACCTGAGAAGGCATAGCAGTTCAGTGCCCCTTCCCAGTACCTTGCCCTATGAATCGATTCCATCTGGATGTTCCTGTGTTCCTTTTGTAATAAATGAGTAGTAGCAAGTAAAGTGCTTTCCTGAGTTCTATGAGCAGCTCTTAGAAAATTTTGAATTTGAGCAGGGAGTCATGAGAATGTTTGATATGAAGCCAAGTCAGACAGAAGTCATGGGTAATCTGGGAACCTACTGCTTGTGATTGGCATCTGAAGTTGGGAGCAATCTTGTGGCCCTGTACCATTAATCCATGTGAGGGGGGTCCATGCAAACTTGGGTTACTGTCAGAATTGAATCGCAAGACACCCAGTTAGTGTCTGTCAAAAAGTGGAGAATTGTTTAGTGTGTGAGAAAGCTCTACACATTTTGGTGACCAGAAGTGTTGTGAGAGTGCATAGAGAAAAACAGTTTGTCTTTCCTGTACCTCTGGTGCCAGAAGTCACCTGTAACAGTGGTAAGAATACAAAAGGAAAAACATTGCTTTTCCCTATACCCTCAGAAGCAGAGGTGCTCTCAGTATCAGAGCCTGCCGGTAATCAGGACCCATCCACACTCTCTGCGTGTGTCCAGGGAACTCAGGCTGCTTCTGCTTTCTCTTGTAGCAAGAGAGAAAAAGGTAAGATGTCAAGAAATGAGACCAAAGAGACTTAATTCCCACATTTAAAAGCATCATCTTAAAAAGTGTGTGAAAATTTGCTTACCATTTCCCTAATTTATTAATTTCCTGAATACCTACTTTGTGTAGCAGGTAGTTTAGATGGTAGGAGCTTGTGCTGTGGCTGGGGAATAATAAAAAAATAAATGTCTAATGCCAGAAAGTGATGAGTGCTATTAAAGAAAATGCAAAATAAGAGAGTATTGTTGAGGTCAGGGAGGTGTGCTTGCTGCTTGAGCTAGGATAACAGGGAAGGATTCTCTGAGGAGGGACTTTCAGCAAGCCTGAGCAAACCATGTGAATATCTTAAAGAAGTGCTTTCTAGGGCCCAGCGCTGTGGCTCACGCCTGTAATCCCAGAACTTTGGGAAGCCAAGGCAGGCGGATCACGAAGTCAGGAGTTCAAGACCAGCCTGACCAACATGGTGAAACCCTGTCTCTACTAAAAATATAAAAATTAGCTGGGCACGGTGGTGCATCCCTGTAATCCCAGCTACTCAGGAGGCTGAGGCAGGAGAATCACTTGAACCCGGGAGGCGGAGGTTGCAGTGAGCGGAAATGGTGCCACTTCATTTCAGCCTGGGTGACAGAGTGAGACTCTGTCCCAGAAGAAAAAAAAAAGTGCTTTCCAGAAAGAGGAATAGCAAATCAGAGGTCTTAAGGTGCCAGTGGGTAGCGTGTGCGCCAAGAATAAAAAGTGCTGGTTTGGAGTGAGTGAATAAGGTGGAGATGAAGTTGAAAAAATAGCTAGAAAACCTCTGCTGTCAGTAGGTGCACAATTCTATTACTTTGGCATGATCAGGCATTCCCCGTTTTAAAATTGGGATGACAGGGTCCTCAAAGGTTGGAAAAATATACAGGTAGCTCCAAAAGAAGATAGAAAAACATTTATTGATTAAAATAAAATTCTTCATAAGAAATCTCCAGACTTCATTCATGGATTCATCTACATGATATGCACGAAACTCTCATGGCCCAGGACTGTGACCCTTTGTTATCCCCTCACACTTTCACACTCCAGTGTAAAGCTTAAGTTATCAGCCTTCCTTCATTCATAGCCTTCTCTTCTCTGTGTAACTAAGATAAAACATGTTTTGCAGATAATTTTCAAAGGCCAGTGTTTTATGTTCTTTGTAAAATAAAAGGTCTGAGGCTCGGCATCTTTAAACTGAACACTCCACTCTAAAATACTTTTTGGCTCCCCCTTACACTTTAAACTATTCACATCAGAAACAGCTCAAGGATACTCAAGGAAAACCACTTCGCCAGGATGCCAGGAGGGTTTTGATTGCTGGTGGCTTTGTCAGGTTGGAGGCACCTGGGGCAGCCAAGGGTGGAGATCCACTCTTCCCTCCTGTTGGGGAGAAATTCTCCATGCCATTTCCACACCTTTTCTTACAGCTTTTTTTTTTTTTTTTTTTTTTTGAGACGGAGTCTCGCTCTGTCGCCCGGGCTGGAGTGCAGTGGCCGGACCTCAGCTCACTGCAAGCTCTGCCTCCCGGGTTCCCGCCATTCTCCTGCCTCAGCCTCCCGAGTAGCTGGGACCACAGGCGCCCGCCACCTCGCCCGGCTAGTTTTTTTGTATTTTTAGTAGAGACGGGGTTTCACCGTGTTAGCCAGGATGGTTCTTACAGCTTTTGTCCTGGATGACTTCAAGGATGTTTGTGTAGCAAATAGTCTTCGAAGACAGAGATAATGTCTCCCTTTGGAGCAGAAGCCAGATTTGTTTCCTGACCAGGATAATAATGTATCCTCTGGGGAAAGGCAGTTTGGTGTATGTGTGTGTGTGTTTGGTGGGAGTGGGGGTTGGGGGCGGTTGCTTGCTGAGAGAACTGCTTTAAAAGATTGAGGATCACCTGCTGTGACATAGATGAAGTATCCATTTGGGTCCACTGCTGTATCACCTATGGGACTTTGAGGTGCAAGAAGAACCAACTGAACCTGAAGCCCATGCTGCCTGTTCTGTCCTGAATAATAAAATAATCAAGTACTTTGTCGCTGGCCCAGGCTTCTCTTGTCTTCTATCAGCATCTATAAAATGTTGGCAAGGTAACCATTCGCTGTAAGCAGAGTAGAATCTCAGATCCTTCCGTTTTCGATACCTTTTCTGCTTCTCGCCCTAATCCACCTAGCATCGGCAGATCCTAGATACATTCAAGGGGGCTCACACAGTCTCCCCACCTGCAAAGTTGCCCACAAGACTGAGAAATTATGGCCCTGAAAACAGCATTTCCCCCGCCCTTTCCACACACCACACCTCTGGGGGCAACTGTGTAGGACTGGTTGCCTTGCTCACCCAGAGGGACTGGCGGGAGGGGAGTGCCCTGGCGGCTCCTCCCGCCCACTCCCAGATCTGTTCAGAGAAAACAAAGAGCCTGGAACACAGGCACCTCGGGAAACTGGGGAAACTCTGGAAACTCGAAGGGAACTCCCCAGCGCGAGCCTCCCGCCTGGCCCAGAAACCCAGATTAGCCTGAAGAGGACCTGGGACCTGGTGGCGTGAACAACCGGAGTCGGGGAGGCAGGGAGGCAGAGAGGCCAACGCGTGGTGAGAACTAGAAACTCCCTTCAAGCCAGTCCCACAGCTACTCCCGGCCCTGGGTCAAAGGCAAGCCCTAGACAGGAGTGCACTTGAAGGTGAGGACGCTGAGCGGCCGCTAGGACTTGTGGCTGGTGTTCTCGGCCATGCCCTGGCCCCAGAAGTCGTTGGTGAAGATGCCCCAGCGGAGCGGGGCGCCAGGCCACACATCTGGGTTGTTCACGGTAGCCCACACGTCGTGCAGGAACTCGCCCCGCAGAGAGCGGCCTTAGCATGGGCAGTTTGCCCCGGCCAGCAGCGCCGCGGCCCAGGCCATCAGCACCTCCTCCTCCCCACTGCCAATGCCCCGATCACGCTCCCCCAGACTCAACACACAAACACCCCCAAAAATTGGAAACCCACGCGGGTGCCTTCTGTTCACCACAGCGCTCAAGCCGCTGGCGCTTGAGTCCCAGGTGGCTAGAGTTCGCGCACAGGTGGAAAAGTGTCGCTGCTTTTCGAGACGTTCCCAGCTTTTCAGCACCCGGGACAACAGCAACGGCGCCCGGGGAGACACTCTCCACCCGCCCAGTGCTCGCGTCCAGTCGCTGGCTTTGTGCTCTTTTGCCTGGGCTTTCTCTCACCAGCCCAGCGCTGCGTCCCGCACACCCAGCCTCCCGCGGGGACAGGGAGCACCTTCCCCAAAGCCAGGAGAAGGGGTCTCCCTGGACAAGGACATCCTACTCTCCCTGCCCGGGTGGGTGTGTTCAGAGGCGCCACCGGCTATTTAACCTTACAGCCCATTTCTTGGCCCACACTTACTAAATGTCCCAAGCTGGGGGCTAAGTTGGTTCCTGAAAAGTTTCTTACTAGTTATTATTATTTTTTTTTTTAATTTAAACTATTGAGATAGTCTAGGAGACCCTAAGCAAATTGCTCTTTCTTCTCAACCAAGTGGGTCACTGGGTCTGATGATTAGTTTCCGGTTTTTGCACAGGTCTGAATACTCCTGCTAACAATAGGCAGAGACCTGTGTAAGGCTTCTTCTGGCTTTGGCTCCTAATTAGATATCCCAAAGTGCGGGATCACCTGATTTGTTTTTAGGTTTGAAAATCTGTGAACTCTTTCAGGCCCCTTGTAAATTACCATTGCTGTAGGGTATTTGTTACCTGGGAAATTTTATATATCCAATCAGAAAAATTTTTAGTTTGGCATTTACTACTCAAATTTATTTCATACAAAAAAATCAGAGGCAAAATATTTGAGTTGTGGAATACCAAATACGTGGAGTGACATATTCGCCTGGAACAAAGTGGCGTAAGATAAGCTTCATTTTCATCCAGGTGCGGTGCATTTTTGGTTACCTGAAAATTAGTGACTGAAGAATGAAACTGAGAATTTGGAGCATGAATTTCATGTTTTCCTCTTTTCATGGAAGTTATTTTACACTGTGACAGTGTCACCTCTTCCTTGGATGTTGGGTCTGTCTCCACACACAGGACACTGCCTCCTTGCAGGAAACCCACACTGCAGTAACTCCTCTTCTATGCACATCAGATTAATAAACTTGTACTAGGGGAATAATCTGCCATACAGTGCACAATAGAATGGGCTGGATGACCAATCATGCTCAAAGCTGGGGTGTGTGTGTGCGTGTGTGTGTAAAATGCTAGCTAAAATACTGACATTGTTATTTTAGCAGATGTTACAGGTCAGTATGTTAATCTTTCCAAGAAACATGCTCACATTTTTACAGAAGTTTTGTGGAGAGGATGTCTTAACCACAAAGAGTGGCTCTAATCATATTCTTCCAGGGAACAGGCCTTTTCTTCTTCCTTAAATCACCCCCAAAGCCATCCTTTTCACCCTTTCTTACCTGAGTTGTCTACTTTTTCAGACGAAACAAACATGGGACTGCTCATTTCTGACTATCTGCCTATTCTAATACCAGGAAGTTACATCCTCTACCATGTCTTCCTCCTCCTAATCTATGATCGTTGTCCAACGTGTAAGCCCCTGAGATTCAAGATAGCAATATATCTTCTTCTTAGCTCTATTTCCATGTTATCTGTTTTTTGTCATCCCTGAATAATAATTGAGGCAATGTGGTGTTGGTGCATGGATAGACAAAGAGAACAATAAAACAAATAAGGGTCCAGAAACAGACCTACTGCTATAACAGTTTTTTCTTTCTTTCTTCTTCTTCTTCTTTTTTTTTTTTTTTTTTTTTTTGTAATTACAAAGTTGCCACTGCAGTATGGGCAATGGGGAAAGGATTGGACCTTTAAGTAAATTATGCTGGGTCAATTAGATATGAATATTGAGGGGTGGGGAGGAAAAGGAATCTCGACCCCCACCTCGCACCTTACAGAAAAATCAATTTAGATGGATCACAGACTTACATCTGAAAGGTAAAATGTTATTTTCATGACCTTAGACAGGCATATATCGCTTAAAAACACTCAAACAATAACATTAAATGATGGTAAATTGGGATTCATTAAAATGAAGAACTTGTACTCATCAAAAGCAGCTACTAAGAGAGTAAAAAGTGAAGTCACATTCTGGACTAGATGCACAGGCAGATGCATTTGCTGAGCTCTTTTTTTTTTCTTACCCTTTTTTGGTGAATGTCCTTAACTGAGAAATAGAGGAATTTATTAAATAATAGATACTAAACTAGGAAATAGCTTCCCTAACAGATACATAGTATTTCACCAAAATTTTGAGTGATTTCTTAGAACAAAGATCCTAAATAAAGTAAGATTTTGTGAACTAAAGAAACAAAAATAAATGTAATGCTAAACTCTTCTTTCTTTAAACTAACTTCTTTCTTTAAGAATTGTCATTAACTTCTAAGAGCCAATATTACAATTTTCTTACAGATAGAGATGCTACTCTTTGACAGTAAACTATGGCTGTGCTTATCCTTCTCCCTCAAAATCAACAGACAACCCACTTGATAGGTGTTCCCTACAGCCCTCAGATATTCCTTGTCACCCAGCCAACTACTGTCACCCTTGGTCCTTTGACTCAGAAACATGATGTCTTCCTCTGTGGTGCTACACCAATCAAATTAATCAGGAGGGATATATATTTTATAATGCATTTGTCAAATTAAATGATCTTTGAAATCCTTGAGGACTCTTTTGTTCATAATCAGATTTGAGCTAATTAGGACACAGACTTACCTGTGTCTTATGCTTAAAGCAGGCACAGTTTGAAGAACTCTGTGAGGTACCAGATTCCCTATGGGAGAAAAAAAATCTACCAATATTGTTAGGATTATTGGGGCGGAGCCTTACCCATTGTTGCAAAATACTTTTTGATACCAGGAGAAAAGGAAAGAATAAGGACTGTAATAAAAGAATTAGTAGGAAAAGACTCATTTCTCCTTACACTGGTTCTTGTAATACTTCTATTCTTTTTGTTGAAAACCCACTGGAAGGAGGTACAGATTTGTTCAAGATTATAGGGTATCCAGAGGATAATGATAAATTGCTTTCTGGTGATGCAAAATTCAAACATGATCCTTTTTAAAACTGATAATCATAACTGTTATTGTGTTAAATTTAAAATTTAAATAACAGAACTCTGCAAACTTAGCCTAATGTGGTAGTGGTGATGAGAAGAGAAAAGGGCATTGTGGAGGTGGAAATATTTTTCTTGTTACCTGTTTTTGTTGAAAAATATTCAATGGATGTGTACTTTCGAAGTCTTTTAATCTGAGAATTAAAATGCTCGAAAGAAAGGTGAACGATTTTGAAACGGGCAAAGAACTACTGGACGTTCTGTCAATGGAATGCTGGGCACTGTCTAGGGGTCCCTACTGGGGTTATTTGATTCTATATGGGTTTATGTTTTTTGTTATCTTTTAGATATTTTACAATTCTCTAATTTGTAGACAACTTATAGTAATAAAACAATTCTCATTGATAAAGATACAAATAAATTTTGTTAGATGAAGATGCAAATGATTATTATCCTGGGGATATTGACCAGTTTTACATTTGTGTTAAATATATTTGCAAATGCATTTCACCATTTATAATTGCTTATAAATGTATCCATCTTCAGATTTTCCCTTGAGCATTTTGACTGGCTAGGGAGAAACAGGTTTGGATTGGTTTCTATCAGTTAATCTTAGGAAGAATACTTTGCAAATACTGTTGACAGTGATTAGAAAGAATTGGTTCTAGTGCTTAAAGCCTTCTCCTACTTTGGACATGTTAGACCCTTCATCATGTTAGGGCATGTATGTCAGAACTTCTCTTATTAACCCAAAGGGAAGTTAGCTATCTAATGAGTCACCCACACCTTTCATTCAGTGGTTGGTTATTCTTTCAACACTTCCTATTTAAACACCATATAGCCCAGTGGTGAGTGCATAAACTAAAGGGATTATAATACAAGAACTATGAATATTTTTTATTTTTCTACTTAAATATTCATAGAGGCATAATGATTTGTCTAAGCATACTGAGAAATGCGTTGATTTATAGAAGTCTTTCATTGACTTCGGAAAGCATTCTCTTTAATCCCTATTGAAATTGTATTGGAATGGGAGGATATCTAGAGAAGGAAGTCTACCCCCAAAGTTTCCAAGGTTCCTTTTATCTTCCTGCATTCTCAGGTTTGTTCTCCCAAATAAACAAATCCAGAAAGTTGATGTCAGTTTGTCCAGTTCTTGGGGAATTACAACAAAAAACAGTTTAAATGGCTTAATACACATTAGTTTAATTTTTTATCTGAAAATCAATATAATAGTTTGCAATGTAAAATAACTTTCCAGTAAGGAGCATACCTTACAGCCCTAATTAGCATAGTGAGTATGTGAATCAGAGGGTTCTCAGAGGGAAAAGACTTCCTTAGGAAAAATACCCCTTTCTTCATGTAGTCTACTTCCAGATTCTCTCTGAAGTCCTCTTTTCAACATTCTCTCTAAGCTCCTCTTTTCCAACTGATACATTAATTTAAATAGAATCATTCATAAGAGAAAAGTGATAAACTACATAACGTTCCATAAATACTAGGTATTAATTTTAGAAATTCCTCTAATATGGATGCTTATTTGATATATTTTTCTTAATAGCCAGAAAAAGTTTGACATTCTTCTATAAGTATCTATATATCTCATTATTAGGTAAAAGCAATGTAACATTTGTTCCAGTTTTGTCATAAATTCCAGGAAATTCTAAATTAGGTTTTCTGATCAATTGTGATAGTGATCCTTAGCCTGGTTTTCCAAAAACAATTATCCCTCCTCTGTTGTTACACAGCCCTTGTTCTTTTGCTCTTTGTGCTCATGGATTTATTATGTCTGTCTTTTATTATAAACCCACATCATATACTGATGTATAGCAAGGATATACATAATGATAAATGAAAGAATAAAATATTAGGTTGAACATATGAAAATTTTCCTATATTTGACCAATTTTCATGTAAGAAAATGGCAGTATCATAAGGTTTAACCTAATAGTGAACAAATGAAGATATTATCTATAATTACCTGAATTCACCTTTGAAAGAAGTTCTTTGTCAATATCTTCAGTAAAATCTGTAACTTAATGGGAAGAACATTTTAAAACAAAAAATAAATCCACTTCCCTATAGTCCTTCTCTGCCCCACCACCCTTCCCTTAAAAATTACTGAGAGATCATTGGAATTGGAAAAAAAATCTTTGAACACTATTTCTATAGAAGCATTTAGATTTCCATCATCTAGTAGAATTTACATTCCACAACAAACAAAATATTCTGAGAAACTTCTTAGAATCTGATTTTAATAACTAATTTTGAATATCAAAAATATGTTTTTCTTTCTGAGTGGAAATAAAATACAATTTTTTTTTTTTTTTTTTTTGGTCTAGGGACAAACTGCTCAACACTTCTCAGGAAGAATGTGAATGTACACTTCAAATCAAATACAACTTACGCTTCTTAACAATGTCTGAAACAGTAGTGTTTAATTTAGACAACTTATTTTAAAAAACCAACAACCAGTGTTTAGCACAATTGCAACGGCTAGAGTCAATTCCAAATGTCAACGTGCAATTCTTGCTTCTGATATTTTTCTGCCATGTGCTCACTGTGTATGTTGTGGGTAGAGAAGAAATAACGTGTTTAGGGACATCATTACAGAATTAGGACAAAGTATGTTTTTATTGAATAAAAGCAGCAAAAGTGATTTGACTATGACAACCTGGAAGAACAGTGACAACATAGTCACTTTCAGTCTTTTTCCATTTTTTCCTGTTACATTATTTGACGCAATGCAAGGTATTGGATCACTTGTCAAGGAGCAGTTTGATTTCTCCATGGTGAGCCAGGGCATTTAGGACTGCTACAGAGCGACAGACACCTGAGCATTGCAGGTGAATTTGGTCTCTGCCTTGATTAATGGTTAAGGTCACTCCGAAAAATAATAGTCATTAAATATTTGTAAAAATGCTCAACATATTCCAACATTAGAGAGATGTTAGACTAGTCCTATAGATGTTAGTCTAACACTATAGAGGGCTCCTATTTATCTTTCAGCTGAATTGTCAACATTGTTTTCTAGACAACTTACATTATTCTGATGTTGGTTAAAAACTATTAACTGAGGCCGGGAGTGGTGGCTCATGCCTGTAATCCTAGCACTTTGGGAGACCGAGGCAGTCGGATCACCTGAGTTCGAGACCAGCCTGGCCAACATAGTGAAACCCCGTCTCTACTAAAAATACGAAAATTAACCAGGCATGGTGACGCAAGCCTGTAATCCCAGCTACCTGGGGGGCTGAGGCGGAAGAATCTCTGGAACCCAGGAGTCGGAGGCTGCAGTGAGCCGAGATCAAGCCACTGCACTCCAGCCTGGGTGACAGAGTGAGACTCCGTCTCAAAACAAAAACAAAACCAAACAAAGAGACACAAACTATTAACTGATTAAATAATAAGATTCACTTACATAACGGGAAATATCTGACAGCTCATTACTGCAGTGCAGTTGTAATAGTTTGGGGTTGTATATAGACCACTTTCCAGAGAGGAAAGACTGATTCTCTAAGAAAGGTTCATTTCCTTTGGAAATCCCCCATGGCTTTGGGTCAGTCCTCTCTTTTAAGCATGCAAATGCACCCGTGCATGCATGGACTCACACACGCTTTTTAAAAAGTCCCCTCACAATAATGTTCCATATCATTTTTAGCTGGGGAAAGGTACAGGAAGAAAATGTCCAGCCATGAAGATTTGGTGTTTACTTGGACCATGTCATTAACATTTCCAATTTGTTGAGTGGTTTCCATGTTCCCAGAGGTCCTCACCCTATAAAAGCTGATGGATGGGTTGACAGAACCTTCCTGGCTTGGGCTGGTGTAATGTGAGCTCAATGCCTGGAAACAATAAAACAGCAATTTTCTGAGAGATGTACCTGCAGAAGAGCCAGGAACATAAAAGCCTTTTCAGTTTCCCACCCTAAGTCTCTTCTTTTCTCTTAGTCCCAGGAGCGGACTAAGGGCTGTATCCTGTCCTCTCAGGTTAATTGAGGGTGACATTAAATGTAATCTCAGCATCAATCTCTGTAATGGCTGAGAGGGAGAAATCAGTGGAGCAGATGGAGGATTCATGTTGGGAACAACAGAAGCAAAGGCTGCAGGGGTTAGAAAATGTCAGATATTTGCTCTTGCATGCTTCATGGTGGTATCCAGTTGACATTTGACAAGCGATGGTTCTGGCTCCATCGGGGGCTATGAAACAAGTGAAAGCTTCTCCTGAGTTTGGTCCATCAGGGCTGGGCCAGGCTGTCTAAAATTCATGTTGGATGTAGTCCACAACCCTGCATTCTCAGAGGGCTGCACCTTGAAACTGGTCTTTTCACGGCACAGTGTGGGAAAGGGTAGACTCAGTGCCCTAAAGCGAACTGTGGCGTAAAGAGATCTGGACTAAAGTGATATGACCAAAGTGATTTTGGTTCTCCAAGTCAGATTTGGGACAATAATCAATTAACCCTAACCTTGAAGAATCACAGATTCAGGTTGCCCCATCCAAATCCTCGGCCCATCAGATACTTCTAATATAAAACACACAGAACTGCCGATTCTGCCTACTGTTGTCATTTCTTCTCTGGAAAACTCAACTTTGGCATGTAGTATTTTATATTTATGCTCATGCAGTAATCCTTACCTCTTCTAAGTGTTAAATAGCCATAAACTTAAAATAAGCTATCTGACTTACCTTTAAAAGTAGTGACGAAGTAATTTATTTTAGTGGAAATTTGGTTTTAAATAATAGACTGGATCCTATTCCCAAATAGCCTATTTTTTTTTTTCAGGATTTGAAAATCATGAGCTTTATTATTAAGAAGTCAAAATATAACAGACGCTAGCAAAGCTGTGGAGAAAATGGAATGCTTATACACCATTGGTGGAGATGTAAACTAGTTCAGCCACTGTGGAAAGCAGTTTGGAGATTTCTTAAAGAATTTAAAACAGGGCTGGGCATGGTGGCTCACACCTATAATCCCAGCACTTTGGGAGGCCAACTGGAGCAGATTACTTGAGGCCAGGAGTTTGAGACCAGCCTGGCCAACATAATGAAACCCCATCTCTACAAAAAATATAAAAATTAGCTGGCTTTGGTGGCAGGCACCTGTAATCTCAGTTAGTCGGGAGGCTGAGGCAGGTGGACTGCTTCAGCCCGGGAGATAGAGGTTTCAGTGAGCCAGATCTTGCCACTGCACTCCAGCCTGGGTAACAGAGTAAGACTGCCTCAAAAAAAAAAAAAAAAAATTAAAACAGAACTACTATTCTATCATTTAATCCAGCAATTGCATTACTGGGTATATATCCAAAAGAAAATAATTTGTTCTATGAAAAAGACACATGTACTTATATGTTGATCACAGCACTGTTCATAACAGTAAAGACATAGAATTAACCTAGGTGCCCATCAATGGTGGATTAGATAAAGAAAATATGGTACATACACATTATGGTATACTCTGCAACCATAAAAAGGAATGAAATCATGTCCTTTGCAGCAACATTGATGCAGCTGGAGGCCATTATCCTAAGCAAATTAATGCAGGAACAGGAAACCAACTACCTCATGTTCTCACTTGTAAGTGGGAGCTAAACATTGGGTACTCATGGACATAAAGATGGCAACAATAGACACTGGGGGCTACTAGAAGGGGATGGAGGGGAGGCAAGATTTGAAAAACTAACTGTTACGTACTGTGATTACTACATAGATGCATGAATCCACAGCACTGCCACCTTGAAAACCTCAGCAGGACCAGCGGCCAACCCACATGTTTGTAGAAGCAGTGGGTACCATGAGCAGCAGAACTGTGAACAGCAACGATACCTACCTTTGAGGCAAGACACGAGCTTAAAGAAGTGGTCTTTTGGGTGGCAATCATGATGAACTCAAACCAAGAGCCCACTTTCAATTTTTCTGAATTGAATATGTCCTCCAAGCTTCTTGTAAATTAAGACATCACCTTTCTTCTTGATTCATGCAGATTTAACCTGATTTAGAAAAATTAAGAAATATAATGAGTTTTGTGCACTGATATTTTGCGAACATTTATACAAATTAATGAGAAACCAGCAGTTTTGTTCCTAACTTCCTCAGTCCATAGCTAAAATGGCTGTTTCTTAACTAATGAGCAACCATCATTGTAGGATCCTGAAGGGAGTGACCACTAAGAAGGGAGCTAAGGGAGCAAGGTCAGCCTAACGTTGTAAGGCAAGTGTGAGTCTAAATGCAAATTTTGTTTAGAATCATTAGGAGTTGCCTGTCAGCTGATGGAAGTGATATACCATAGTGAATAGCAGAGTATCCATGATCTACTTCCTCTAAATACTAGAGAAAAATGTGATTCGAGTCTTGGTTACATCCAACTTTACCCCAGAAAGCTTGTAATCAGCTAAAAGCCAGAGATTTGGCACATTTCCTTGGGCCATTCAGGAATAATCCTAGCCTTCAATCCTGGGTCTGGATTCACACCGTTAGCTTTGGCTGAGTTATTGGTCTCAAAGCAGTAAAGCATTAAACATCACCAACTTCTCCTTGTGCAGAGCATTGATGGGAAGCCCATCTGGATCCATCTTCCCAACTAGAATTAAAAATCAGAGGACAGGCTGGCCACGGGGCAGAAGCAGAGTGAATTTTAGAAGCTCTGGCTGGGTGTCCAGAGCTGTGGGAAGCCCATGAACACTGGGCAAACGTCATGATGTTTTTCCAGAGAGAAGCTCTGATTGTGCAGGCTCAGCCTCCCATCTCTATCTAACTTTCTTCCCAGCATTTCCTCCAGGCCTCTGCTGGTAGTGGTGCTCCCTGGACTGACTGCTCCCATTAAATGAGTTTCCGATGGTGATTTTCTGTCTAAATAGATGAGTGAGCATTTCCCGAAGATGCATCTCATTTTGCTAACATCACTAATGTCGCTTTTTTGCATCTAATCCATCATTGCACTTTATCTGTGCATTTTATTAATGAGTCATTCACTCGCTTTTCAAGATTGTTAGTGAAGATGTCAAAATTCTGACTGAACCTAATACCAATTCTCATGGCTTGTTGCAGGCTGCCCTGACAGCTCCCACACGAGGCATTTTTCACTCCCCTTCAAATTCCTTCATTATCACCAGCCAGTTTTAACACACATTTTAACACTTTTTAAACACTTTTTTGAGTGTTGTAGATATTAATGTTTACTATTATATCTACAAGTAGTTCCTATTTTGTGTGGAAGGGACAGATGGCTACACGTTGTGTAGGCACAAGCTACACAAAAACAAAATCCCAGTCTCCACTAAGTACAAGGTGCAGGCTGATGGACTCATTCACTTTTGTTTATCAAAGAACAGTGAAGTTTATGTCCTTCCAGCATCACACTTGTCTACAGATATGCCTTTTCTACTTGGCAGAAGCTTTTGATATCAGTCTACCATCTTGGCCAGCTCTGGGGATATTTTATGAATATTAGTAGGTTTGGATGGCTGGGAATCTAACACAGATGGCTAGCACTTAACTTTGGACAAGCCAAAGGTCTTATGGCAGGAAAAGCAGGCATTGCTTGCTGGGCTTTACTTGCTGGCCTTCATTCACTCTCAGTATAAATATGGTTCTAATTTTGTGGCGTAAGTAAAAGGAAATAATACATTAGATGATGCTGGTTTTCTTTCCTTTGTACTTCTTGGTTGCTAGGTACAGAAAGTATTCATATTCCAGGCAAGCCTCATCAACTTTTTCATCTCTGCCATGCAGTCTCCTTTGACATGGTCACTGGAATTATCTTCTTTCCTCTATTAAAATGCTTTCTTTTAAAAAGCTTAGTATAATGAAAGCTGGATATAAAATTATATCTGCGCTATCATGTTAATATGTAAAAATATGCATTTGGACACAAACTGAAAGAAAAAACAAGAAAAGTTGATTTGTCGAAGAATAATTGTGGGTAAATTGGTCTTTATTTTAGAATAATTTCCTTTAACATCGTAACAATGTTATTTATGCAGTATATTCATGTATTTCATGTTACAATATGTTCTTCCAAAACTATGAAAATCAGAGGTGTGATGTTTAGAAATCTCTTCAGGGAAAAATGTTTCCTTCTGCTTAGAGCCCAAACTGAAAATGGATCTACCATTAGCTATGCACTGTAGAACTGCCTGAGCAAAACCATTAAACATTTCCCAGGCAACAGAATCTACAAAGCTACTGCACTAGCACTGCATGCTAAGTATCATGTGGGCTATACCATGTGACCAGTAAATCATTCCAGAATGTAAGGTATCTTCTCCATAATGACTTTGTATGTATGTTCCAGATATAGTTATGCTTACTTAAATCTGCTAACTAGTATAGTTAGTGTAATGCAGTGTAATGTAATATAGTATAATTTCTACAAATAATATATATTACAGTATAGTATATTATATTTAATGTGGTATATCATGCTATAACATAGTATGGTATAGTATAGTGTAGCATAGTATAATATAATGTAGTGTCACAAAGTATATTGTAGAGTGAAATGGTTTAGAGTGGTATAGTCTAGAGTAGTATAGTATAGTATAGTATTGTATAGTATAGTGTAATATAGAACACTATAGTAGAGAGCTGCATAGCACCTATATAACATAGTACCTAAAAAATGATTTTGGAATCACAGGCCTAGTTTTGAATCTTGTTCCTACCACATAACAGGTGTATGATCTTGAGCATATTACTTTATGTCCCCGAGCCTCAGTTTCATCATCTAAAAATGAGGACTAAAAATACTTACCATGTATTGTGAGGATTAAGTTGTGAGGGAGTGAAAGTTATGTATGTAAGGAGTAAGTGCTGACAGTTAATAAACCCAGCACTCTCCTTTTCATGGATCTCGCTGACAGTGGGGCAAGAGATGAAGCTCCCAGTTTTAAGAAAAGTACCTTGCCAAAAGCATCGGATAAGGCTTGGCTAAGATAAGGAGGGGTTGGGTAATGCATATTCATTTCTTAAGACTAGAGTCCTAAGTGAAACTCCCCAATCAGTTGCTATGTTTTCAAAGATAGGAGCTGTCCCTAGAAGGATATGAAGCTATTAAATCCCAGTACTATTGATGAAAACAGGAGAGAAGAGTTTTAGAGTGGTTCATAAATCATAAGCAGCTGTAGTGCTTTATATCTGGGAAAAAGCAGTGCTAACACCATAAACAAGTGTACCTATTTTAGTTTGTGATTTTCTGTTCCAAAACACCCAAGTATAAAAGATCTAGATGCACTGAAGGATCTGCTCCCTGGAATTGTAAAAGGAGGGGGATGCTGAGAACCAGAAGTGAAATGAAAGCCCACTGGAAAATACAGTGGATCCAAATAGTCAGGACATTACAGTATGAAAATAAATTTGACAAAAATTTCTTTCTGCCTTGACTATAATAATGGCCTCACCTCTGGCTGACTTTAAAATGTCTCAGATTTAGAGGTGCTTGTCAAAGATGTTTGTATGCATAAACAGAAGAATCTCTGTGGCCCGGCACGGTGGTTCACACCTGTAATCCCAGCATTTTGGGAGGCTGAAGTGGGCAGATAACTTAAGGTCAGAAGTTCGAGACCAGCCTGGCCAACACAGTGAAACCCTGCCTCTACTAAAAATATAAAAATTAGGCAGATGTGGTAGTGCACACCTGTAATCCCAGCTTCTATGGAGGCTGAGGCATGAGAATTGCTAAGACCTGGGAGGCAGGGGTTGCAGTCAGCCGAGACTGCGAGGCTGCACTCCAGCCTGGGTAACGGAGCAACACTCTGTCGCAAAAAAAAAAAAAAGAAAGAAGAAGAAGAAGAAGAATTTCTGTGCCCCAAATGAAAAGGAAACCATCTCTAAGGAACACTTAAGGGTCAAGAACACACAGATGATGGATGTGAAAGAGAAAATATAGGTGTTATAAATTGGGAGTCAATTTAATCTTTTAAAATGGGTTGTAATGAAAAGCATATTGAAATGGGGATCAGAAGACTGAATTCGACACTTGATTAACATATTCTAGTGTTGTGATCTTGGAAAAGTTTCTAAGTTGTTGTTTCCATGGTGTATTACAGAGAAAATGTGATTGCTCTTTCCTGTTTTCCAGAAGAATTGTGATGATCAAACAAGACCATGCATGTAAAACTACTCTGAAAAGTGAAAATGCTGTTATTTAAAAGAAGAGGTGAGAGGCTGGGGAGAAAGTGGAAAGAGCAAGGGCTTTGGAGTCAGGCAGGCCTTTGTTTTCACAGTGACTCTGTGTCTTCTCTTAGTAGCTTTAAGACCATTGGAAAGTCACTTAACCTTTCTTGCCCTCAGTTTCCTCATACATTAAAATGTATTTAATAATACTACTTCATCGTTGTTTTAGGGATTAAGAGAGGTAATGTATGTAAACTCACAGACATTTTTGTTTGCTGTTAAGTTATGTCTCATGCCTCTGAATATGTTGGGCCTTTATCTTAATGATACAAGCATTTAAATTTGGAGAGGCCGAGAGGCTGGCTCAAGCTTACTGAGCCATATACCAGCAGATGTAGACTTCTTGGTGGAATTTTCTTGGTCATATTAACTAATTTGTGTTGAAATGTTAAGACCTTGAAAATACCTGTTTTGACTCAAATTATGATGACTACAGCTCCCATGAAAACAATGAAAAAATACAGCTTACAATTTAACACTAAGAAATACTAGGAAGCTTAGAGTATTTTAGAGGGTTTTTTTCTCTTATGCTGGACAATTTCCTGCAGCTACCTTTCAACTCAGCTTCAAATGTATTCTGTTGTTGCTACAGATCAACTTTTCTAGTGTCAAAAAAATTAAATAACATTTTTTTTAGAAGGGAAGAGGTTAGTGAGATTCAAATAGCTTTCAATTTCCTAAGCAAACCAGATATATATAAGAACACTCTGAAGGGTTGGCAACTCTTTGGGTGACCGGCACTGAGACCTGTCTAGTGTCCAGTTAGAACACTGTATCTTATATCCCACTGACAATTCTGTATTTCAGGCCACCATCAATCACTGTTACCAGTGGGGAGAGGAGAGAAAGAGGAAGGGATGCAGTGTAAGTCCAAGTGTTCATTCCCATATTTTAAATTACAACATAAATACCAAGTTATCAAAATATATGCTCTTGTTTCTGTATATAAAAAATTGGAGAACTGTTACTTCTCATTCACTTCTATTTTCCTTTAATTCTCATTTACTCAATTAAAGGTCTAATGAAACAAAAGACCCATTTCATTTATCTCACATTCCAAATTTACAAGCTGTTCTCCCTTTGCTTTTATAACCAACTGTCAAAGGCTATGCCTATGGTGAGGGTTTGGACTATGTCTTCTTCAACTTTTGGGTCTCCAGAACCCACCATTCAGCATGTACTTAATAAATATTTGTTGGAGAAACAAACCAGTGAATTTCTGCTCAAAACCAGTCACCTGAAGCTAGGGACTGAATTGTGTCCCTCTCCAAAATTTGTATGCTGAAGCTCTAAATCCCAGTGATACTGTATTTGGAGATGGGATTCTTAGGAAGTAATTAATGTTAAATGAAGTTTTAAGGGTGGTGTCCTACTCTTACTAGGTTGGTGGCCTTATAAGAAAGAAGAGGAAGAGTGGGCACTCTCTCTCCACTTACATGCCACCAAGAAAATGCCCTGTGAAGACACAGTGAGAAGGCAGAGGCTGTAGGTTAGGAAGAGAGCCTTCACCAGAATCTCGCCTTGCTTGTATCCTGACCTCAGACTTCTAGCTTCCAAAACTGAGAAAATAAATTTCTATTGTTTATACCAGTCTGTGGTATTTTGTTATGACACTCCTGTCCGAGCAAGATCAAAAGTAAAGACTGAAATATTTATCTCAAAGGAAAATGAATCGTGCACATGTGTACATATTTATATTCATCTCATATGCATAGAAAATAAAGATAGCTAATTTATTAAATGTATCAAGTGTGAATATAATAAAACTAATTACAAATGTCACATAAAAATGCATCTAACAATAAGAGTAGAACAAGTGAAACTCTTGGTCAGTAATTTAAAATACAGTTTCACCTAAGCGGTCAAGTAGATACTAAATCATCAAGGTAACACATCTGCTTCCTACTGAGATAATTTATTTTTAATTACTAACAAGATTTAAGGTTTTTGAAGTTCAGGAATAACAGCAAACTGAAATACATTCACACACACACACACGCACGCAAACATACACACATTTTAAAAAGGAACTTTTCACATTGATTAATGTTTAAAAGATGCAAATACAAGTTAGTACTACCTCTATGCTCCTAAAAAACCTTGTATCTTTCTAATTCTTTCAGTACCATAGGGAGTCTCTTTCCTAAATATAATTTTCAGTTTTTGGTGTATAATTTATACATAATAATTTTATTATCATATGTACCTCTTTAAATGTACAGTTCTGTGAGTTTTGACCAGTGCATATCTGCATATAAACTCCACTCCAATTAAGACAGGATAGTTCCCTTGGCCCCCTCATGGGACTCGTGAAGGGGTGGCTCACCTACTCACCCTGCAGCTCTTAAACCCCTGTGGGAGGGGCACATGCAAGTGAGGAGGTTCAGAGGCCTGGATGAATGCTTCTGGGTGCTGGCAGGAGTAGAATTCTGCACTGCTCTGTGGGAGCATCTGGGGGTTGCTGTGATCCCCAGAGTCCCAGAGGGTGTGTGTTACAGTGAGCTGCTTTAGCTTTGCCATCCATGGACAGCTTATGTGTTAAACAGCTCAGTGGGGGATCAATGTGACAGCCTCTTGTACCTGCACCCAGGTCCTTGTCTGGCATCCAAGAGGAATGAGATTGTGCAAACAAATTGGAGGGTGGTGAATGTGGAGGATTTTATTGAGTGGCAGAAGTGGCTCTCAGTTAGATGGGGAGCTGGAAAGGGGATGGAGTGGGAAGGTGGTCTTCCTCTCAAGTTTGGCCATCTGGCCAAAACTCCTCTCTAACTGTCACCAGCCAAACTCCTCTCCAACTGTAGTCTTCCAGCTGCTTCACCTCTTGATGTTCAGATGCTTCTCTTCTCTCCTCTGCCATGCTGCTCTGCTGCTCTGCCACTCTGCTGCCCTTCTGCCAGTGGAACCTAGAGTTTTTATGGGTACAGGATGGGGGACAGGGCAGGCCAGGGTGGTTTTGGAAAAGGCAACATTCGGGTGGGAAAACAGGAATGCATGTTCTCACTTAGGGTGGTGGTTGCAGGCTTGAGGGTGAAGCCCTTTCCAGGGACCCCACCCTTTTCTACCTAGTATTTCCCTGCCTCCTGTTCATATCACAATAAATATATAGAACATTTGCATCACCCCAAAATGTTCCCTTATGCCTGTTTGTATTCTATCCCACTCTCTTTGCCCCTTAAAACCAGCAATCTGCTTTCTGTCATCATGGATTAGTTTTGTCTCATGTAAAATTCATACAAATGGAATTATGTATTATGTACTCTGTGTCTATCTTCTTTCATGTTGCATAATGTTTTTAAGATTCATCTGTATTGTCATGTTTGTTAGTGGTTGGTTCTATTTTATTGCTGGAAAGTATCTCATTCTTCCAATGGTAAACATTATCTTTCCCATCTACATTGACATATTTATTCATTTATCTTTTGAAACACAAAAAATTTCTGAATTATCTTGTTCTTATTTTTATTATGTTTCTTACTATTTTCTAATTGAAGAGTAGAAATTTACTGTAAGACTTGAAAAGTGGTCTTAAAGGACAGCTGTGACTGCAAACGTAGGATCAGTGAATGTCAAGACAACTGAGCTTGGCTTTGATGATTTTCTGGAGATATGACCACTCTAGTCTTCCTAAGTTGAGGTACTTTGAGGTAGCTTTTTTGACTCCAGTGGCTTCACAACATTGCTATTATATTAACATTTTGACACCAAGCATGTAAACTGCTGTAAGAAAAATAGCTTCCACTTATTAAAGCCTTTTATTCTGTGTGTGGCTAAGTGCTATACACTTGATTTCACCTAATCCTTATAACGTCCTGCAAGTCACCTAATGTCTACCACCTGTCGTGAAGTTTACATTCTGAAGGAGAAACCAGACATTAAAGAGAGTCTCATAGTTGTTATGCTAAGACTGGGAACTATGAAAACATATATTAGGGAGAGCTAATCTTTTTTTTTTTTTTTTTTTGAGACGGAGTCTCGCTTTGTCGCCCAGGCTGGAGTGCAGTGGCCGGATCTCAGCTCACTGCAAGCTCCGCCTCCCGGGTTTACGCCATTCTCCTGCCTCAGCCTCCCGAGTAGCTGGGACTACAGGCGCCCACCACCTCGCCCGGCTAGTTTTTTGTATTTTTAGTAGAGACGGGGTTTCACCATATTAGCCAGGATGGTCTCGATCTCCTGACCTCGTGATCCGCCCGTCTCGGCCTCCCAAAGTGCTGGGATTACAGGCTTGAGCCACCGCGCCCGGCCGGGAGAGCTAATCTTATCTAAGGGGGAACTAAGTTCTTGCTGAAGAAGTGATCCCTCAGCTGGGACTTGGAAGACAAGTAGGGTTAGTCAAAATAGAAAAGAGAGTTCCAATGTAAATAACAGGTACGCAGGTTAGGAGGTGAGAAGGGCCTTGGCAGGTAGGAGGAATTGATAAACATGTTTGTGTATTTGGAATACAGGACTGGAGGTAAAGAGGAACCAACTGAGCCACACCGTGCCTGAGCTGCAGAGACCTGTAGTTTAGAATAATAAGTTTTGAATCCTGTTCACTCCGGAATGACAGTGATTTTAGACAGGAACCTATGTAATACAATTCAGAGAACTGAATTCCAGTGGATTGGTAAGAGAATTCAGAGGGGAAAATGTCCAGTGGTTTCACAGGTTGATCATCTGGAATAACAAGATGTCAATTTATTTATGACATTCACTTTATACATTACTTTATTGTTAAAATTCTAGTTAATATTCTTCACTCTCAGGAAATAATTCTTGGTTTTACAGGTGGACTTTCTGAGGTAGAATTCAGAGGGCATATGTAGCGTGAAGATTGGATTCTATCATTATGTTCTTTAGCTAAAAAGAGTTTAATTTGCAATGTTGTCAATCTGATACTTTTCATATACAATATTTTATTTATACAAGTTAACGGTTACCACACAGAACACTTCTGTGTCCAAAATCCAAGAAATTGATTAAAAAACAGTCGATGATAAATATCTGTGTGTTTTAAGGGCAACATCTACATTGAAAATTGCATTCCTGCTTTGCATTTATAGTAAGTGAATAAATCCAGTATTGTAAATTCTCAAGACAATTGCAGGGAGACCAAAGCAAGTTAGGTCATTAATCATACTGTGAAACCAGACACAGCAGAAAAGAAATTGAAATTAGACTCACTGAACCAAAATAACACCTATTGAAAAATGTGTGGATTTCCTGGTCACATAGGAAATTCAAGTAATGTTGTGTTTCTTAACTCTGTCCTGATCTAGAATAGCAATAATGAAAAAAAAAAAAAAAGGATAATGTTCTTACAATGAACAGGTAAAAAGAGAATATGTTTTATATGTTAAAATTGCTCTTAAAATTAAGACGACATCATTTGTACTGGTGTAACTATAATTTTATAATTGCTATAATATTGTGGGAGTTAAAATATAGACAAAACACTGAAAATTGGGTCTTTGAGTTAATTACAGTATCACAAAATGTTTACCTAAGACTATGAGTAATATAACAATAAAATGTTATATGTAACCTGACATTATTAGAATAACAAAGCATTAGAGAAATGGACATTTAAAGATGCTCATCACCAGTGAGCTACCAGTTTAACAGAAAATTTTTTGCTGTTGCTAGAAAAGATTTCTAGTTATACATTTAGCTTTTAAAAGCATCATAAATGTGTAACAGCTCAATAAAATTAGAATGATCTTGTTGCAACTATAGTTTCTTTGAAATTCCAGATATTTAAGGTATGAAAGTAGTAACCCCAAAATACTTTATTTCCTTCTTGCTCCCATTCTTGTTGTCTCATAAGGCCAGTGAAACCATTCTTAATATTTTCCTTTTCCTCTTTTGTTGCAATGGTTTCTACGGAGTGACCCCCAGCTCCACTTCCCTCTGACAGGCCCATAGGCCCATTCAGGTCTCTTGTCAGCCCCCTCCTACAAGTCAGCCACAGCACCCTGGCTGGTTTCTCCTCTGTTTTCTTTCTTGTTAGTGTGCTCGATATCCACTGGTAGAACAAATTTTCTCAAGTGGATTTTATCATGCCATTGCCTTGCTGGAAAGCCTATAGAGGCTTGTTTTGTTACATAAATCTCAACTCTTCTACCTGCCTTTGGAATCCCAGCTGCTCTTCTTTCTTCTTTTCACCCACGTTCAATACCTATTCTCTAACATGAATGAACGTAAGTTTCATGAATTCAATCAGAATATGTATTCAGGAAAAGACAGCTTCAGACAGTGTTTTGGAAAGATCATTCTAGATTAGGGCTGTGTGTGCCAAGAAAAGCCATGAAGCTTTCTGTTGAGACCAGTGCAGGAGCCTTACAGGGAGGTGACAACAACTTCAAGTAGGAACTTGGCAGTAGAGATAAAGTGAAATAAATGGTTTTGCAATCTATTTAGCAGGTGTGTTTCCCCTATGCCTACCAGGAAGACATTGTCCCTAAATTTTCTACCAATCCTTTTACTTAAAAATGGAAGTGCTCTTAGAAAATGTCCTATTCTATTCTCTCATCCACAGATTTAGAAATGTAGGGACAGTGTGGGGGAGGTGACAGTTCATTAGTGCTAGTTCCAGAATCAGAGCCTGGGTTCCCATACTCCAATGTCAATGCCTTTTTTCTTGGATCACAGATTTCTCCCCAGTACAACAATGTTTGTTTTATCTGAAGTAAAATTTATGCTACTTGAGGGAGCGGCCCCTCCTTTGGTGACTGGCCCATTGCGCAGCCAGAAGTCTTGTACCTGAGTGCCTGCTGCCACACTGATAATATGGAAATGGAATCCGACATTTTATGTTACAAATTAGATTAAATGGATTTATGTGCTAAACCACTTTCAGTTCCTATTTGGCACATAATCAGAGAGATTAAAGCCACCTAAATGAGTCATACTTTATTTAATAACCATTTTACCAGATACATTTTCTAATAATGTTCTAATGCTCCTGGGCTTTAGCTGCTCTTTGGGAGGAAGTGAGACACTTCTAGGGCTTCAATTACATAGTTAGGATGCTTCTGAGTGTAAATAATATGGTTAGGGTACCTTCGAGTGTACCCCAGTAAGCATTTGCAAATTTGCTCTTTCAGTTTATTGGGCCTTGAGAGAGAGAGTCCTGTTCACTGTTTCCCCTAGTCCTCATAGCCCCCTGTGAAACCAGGGCTGGAAATTAGAAAGGAAAGATGCAGTTTTCCGGTGCACAGGTGGAGAGACTGCCTTGTCACGGGATTAACTATTCAGTTCTTTCTCTAAATCAGTGGTATAAAAATAAGACAGAGGAGAGATATTTATTCCTCTGGATGCCTGTATTTAAGAAAACCTTACATATAATGTGTTCTTTGTTTTAGGGGATCATATAAAACTAAGCATTCCTTGTACGTGGCCTAATTAGAATCAGTAGAATGTTTCCTCTTCCATTGGATAACACTGGGAGATTACATTTGCTGGCTCAGGTACTTAGGACTTAATCACAGTAAGGTGACCGTGTTGAGACTTTCCACAGGGGAATACATTTGTTCAGAGTGCCATCTTAGGAAACTTGTAGATCTCAGCTCATGGTATAAAATTTTTTAATATTACCTGTGTTTGCTTTTTCTTGCTCCCCTGATTCCATATTATCTTACTCATTCCCAATGTCTATGTTTTTTAATTCCAATCTTCTTTTATTTCTTTGCCTCACCCCTCAGTTTTTTAACAATAAATTTTGTTGTTAAAACTTTCTGAATTATCCCCCAAGCAATAGTAACAACTATAACAGCAAAAAAAGAAAAAAAAAACAGAAAAACAACAAAACAACCAAACAAAACAAAACAAAAAGACTGTCACATTGTTCTTACAATATCTAACTCTAGGAATACTGACTTTTATAGAATGATAGAATTTTCTAATTTTAAAGGACTTTATAGAGTTTTCACAGTCAGCCACTTGGATATCCTTGTTGGGAAGTACCATTCACACCCTTTTCCCCTACAGTAAACTACATTGTGGCTCCCCAAAATGTGGTCCCCCTAGAACCTAAATATTACCTTATTTATAGGGTTTTACAGATGAGATCAAGGATTTTGCAATGGGGAGATAATAACTGGATTATTTGGGTGAGCTCTAAATGTAATCCCATGCCTTCTTACAAGAGAAAGGCAGAGGGAGATTTGACACAGACAGAAGAGAAGGCAATGGGACTGCACAGATATTGAAGTAATGTGGCTGCAAACCAAGGAAAGCCAGCAGCCTTCAGAAGGAGCAAGGAATGAATTCTCCTCTACAGCCTCTGAAGCAAACAAAACCCTGCCAACACCTTGATTTCAGCGAAGTGATAATTATTTCACACCTTTTGCCCCCAACAATGTTAGAGAATAAATTTCTGTTATTTCAAGCCATCAAATTTGTAGTGATTTGTTACAGCAGCCATAGAAACCTAATAAACTCCCTCTGCAAAAATTGCGTTATCTTTTTTCTTATTGGTTTAAATGAGATTGTTATATATTCTGGACATAATATCTTTATAGGATATATAAATTGCAAACATCTTATTTCATTTAGGGCCTTGCCTCTTCCTTCCCCAAATGGTGTCTTCACAATTAGACATTCTTTATTTTAATGAAATCTAATTTATCAAACTTTTCATTTCTGGTTGGTGCTTTTTGGGTTCTGTTTGAAACAACTTATTTATTCCTTTTAACATTTAGGTCCAAAATCCATGTAGAATTAATTTCTGTGTATAGGGTGAAGCAGGGGTCAAGATTCAAGTCTTTCCCATAATTCATTGACCCAGTGCCATTTATTTAAAAAGCGATCATTTGAATTCTTTGAACAAAGATATACTGCAGTTGTACCTTTGTCACCAATCAAGTGGCTATATGAGTTAGTTTGGTTGTCTGGGAAGCAAATGTCAAGATAAAATTAGAAGTACAAGAAATGTACAGAAGGTAAAAGATAAAGGGAAGAGAGATAAATGGAAGAAGTAGGAAAAGGGAGGGAAAACCTTCATCCTTGTGGTGATCTGCCACCTATGAAAGGAGAGGGAAAGGAGGAAGGCATAACAGCCTCAGATGACTAGACAGCTAGAGAAAGTCTAGGCCGGTTTAGTGGACAGCTCAGGGCAGAGATTACCTGTAAGAAAAGTCTCCAACTGGAAAGAAGTAGCCAGGCCCTAAAACTCCCACTGTGCTTGGTCATTAGCTTCCCAGGAAGAACGTGTCTCTGACTTGAATGCTGCAGCAAATCCCTCAGTGAGTGAACCCTTCAGGGCAATTTCTTGCTTAAAGGAAGATCTCAGAAACACACCTACATGGCGTCCAAAGTCCACCCCTTGCACCATGCAGGTCCACTTCTCCATGCATGTTCAGACTCCATGGTTCACACTGGCCTTTCTTCCTGATAGAATGCTCAAAGAGGACGGTTAGCAGGATGCACAACCACTCATGTTTGCAGCTACTTTCGTGTTTGCAGCTACTCTCGTGTTTGCAGCTGGAATTGGTATTTATGGTCTTTATGTCACCATTCTCCATTCTTCTCACCCTCAGCTGTCACTGCTGCATGTCTTGGTAGTTTACCCTCAAACCCTCATTTTTGAGTCATTGGAGTTCTTAGTAATCATACTCTTAGCAGGCCAGGGTTGTTGTGCATGTCTGCTGAGTTACTTTTGATTGAGGGAAAACCAAGAGGCACCACAGTGGATCCCCTGAGTTTACACATATTCCACTCTGCCTCCTTATGTAAGAGAAGCCCTATCTCATCCTGCTAATCAAGGTCAATTACCCCTGTCTAGAGGTGGATTCCTTTTCTCACCTGACAGTCTCAGGACCACAAAGAGTTCAAAGTGCCAGGGAGCAGTCATTGGTCAGTAGGTTCTTTCCATTGTCCCTGGCTAGAGTATGGCTTTTTTAAGGTTGAAAATCTCTAGACCTGAAGAGTCCAGGATTTGTGGGACAGAAAGCACAACATTCCCCAAGGGGTATAAGGAGTCATGGTAAATGGATCCACTCCTGCTTCCACCCATTGTTTCCTGAATCCATGTGTTTCTTCCTCTTGGAGATACGGCACCTTATAGGAGTCTCTGGAGGAGAGCACTTCATAGTTGAAGTAGCGAATGGCCTTTGAGCTGGTACTGGTGCTGCACATTCAGCAGGACACTACAATGCTCTATCACATTGGCTGCTTCCAGATTGTGTGGCATGGGATGCCACCAGTGTACCCCATAATCATGGGTTTATTCCCACACCTCCTTCACAGTGAAATGAGACACATGGCTGGATGCTATGTTGTATGGAATCAAGCACTCTGTAAGCCTCTGGTTAGTGATGATGGATGAGGTTCTTTGGGATACAAAGGCAAACACATATGTGGAACAGTTGTTTATTCCTGTAAGAACAAGCTATGGGCTCTTCTAGGAAAGATGGGGCTCAATAAACTCACCACCATGTGTCCAGTTGGCTTCCCAGAGGAATTATGATATTGGGAGCTTACCTTGGTCTTTGTTGCTGTCAGGTTGTATATTCAGAGGCAGCAGTAGCTGGATCAAACTTCATTAGTTGGAGCCTAGGCTTTTGGGCTCATTTGTAGCTGCTCCTGAATGGGGCTGTAATGCTGATCCCTATCTACCAACCATAATTCAGAATGAACCAAGCTCTGGGTTTGGTCAAAATGGATCCTCTATGTGGAGGTGTGAAAAGCAGGTGGAGTGCTGGTGCAAAATTGGTGGATAACATTAGGGTCTACACTTCCCCTAGCCAGTTTAACCACTGGTTCTCAAAAAAAGTGTGTATATACATATAAATGCACATACATACGTTTATAATTTTACTGACAAGAAGGATATGTAGTATTCATTTATAAATAATAATAAAATAAAATAAACAATATTATTGATTTTAAATTCCATATAGCCAATACATTCTTACAGAATGCTTTTGTTGATTTTTGAAAAATTATTTTATCCATAGTCAACCTATGATTGCAATTGATGAATGAATGAATGTAGTTCTGATAGTTTTATATCCATTGATATCCATCAACTTTAAAGAGTAAGACAAAAGTGAAACAACAAAGATATATGTTGGAACTTCAGTCCTTTGCAAATGATGTAATTAATTTGTTGGCTGAATGGAATAATAACAATTTGTAAAATATTGGAATATTTTTCTTTTTTTTTTTCTGCCATACACAATATAATAACTATAGAAATGACACACATTTAAAACTTAATCTAATCCTGGGCAAACAGAGATATTTTGTCTCTAAAAAAATTTAAAAAATTAGACAGCATGGTGATATGTGCCTGTTATCCCAGCTACTCAGGAATCTGAGGTGGGAGGATTCCTTGAGCCCAGGAGGTTGAGGCTGCCACTGCCTTCCAGGTTGGATGATAGAATGAGATCCAGTTTCTAAAATAAACAAATAAATACATAAAATCTACATGATTAAGGTTTTTCCTATTACATTCTGTGTAGACAATCTACACAACTGTACGACTGTATAGACAGTCTACAAAAAATAATAAATCAAGCCCTCATTTGTAGCAGTTGACAATGTAACTTACATAGCTCCTTCAAAACAGCTATTTCAAACTACCAACATACCATCACTGAATGAGAAATGGTGGAGAGACATACTGTAGCACACTATTATAGAGTATTTCTATCATTCGGACACAAAAGACATAATCTCAGAAGCATAGTTAGTAGTAAAGTGTAGTAAAATCATTAAGAAGTAATAAAGTTTGAGTGTTTCTTGCCTTTTCCTTTAATATAATTTATTTAATTGTAAGTTTATATAATTTAATTTGTAATGATATTTGTATTTAACAACTGGCTTGCAAAATTCCTGGAAATTAAACAGTTGGCTCTGGGAGCCAGTACAGGCCAACGCTGCTGTCTCTGGCCCCACTTATACTTGATCCCAGATGTACTACTTCCATTGTATGTTGGAATGCTTTTATGTCTGTCCAACCTCACGACTTGGTGGGTCTGGCAGAATCCAGATCACTATTGACCATTCTACTGCATGGTCACTTAGAGTTGCATGAGTCCAGCACTCTCTCTCTACCAGGGCCGAGGAGTGCATCAGGAATGTTCGTGAGTATATATGACTTATGACTGCAGGTGGCATGGACTTGTCCCAGAACTATGAGTCTGCATTGTAATTCTCCTCCAGGGCCTTGCCAGACTCCTTACGTGGTGTCTTTTCCTACCACCGACATTTTTAACATAGGGGTCTGTCCACACACATGCCCCCAGAGGGAGGGCAGCTTACGCCACAGCTTGGACCTACTGCACAACCCTTTCCCGCTATGGGCCTCTCCAAACTGGCAGCCACTTGGGTACCAGTGTGTGGGCTGGAATAGTACTCCTAGGTGTAGAATCTGCTGTCTCCACAAATAGTAGAGATCTACCAGGTATTGTGCTTTTTTCTTGGAGGTGAGAGGTGCAGGATGCAACAATTTGTCATTTACTTTGAAAGCAAAGTCCTGCTACTTGATCCCTAAATATTTTACTGATTTGACAAGTCTTTTCATCTTTGTAGGATTTTTCTTCCACTCTCAGGAGGGCGTGTTTCTTATTAAGGCCTCCACCCTTAGTGGTCAGAGGAGAAGAGGAAGTAAATCCTTAGGGGTACACAAACTGTCTTGCAAAGAAGAGGCTATTGCATCTTCTTCAAGGGTAATGAGGTTGGGGACTCACCCTTAGGGAGCATTGGGCCACTTCTGCACTCTCAGGAGTTCCAGAGGAAACTGAGAATTCGCTATTTTCGTGGGCATCAGCCCCAATATGCTTCTCTCATATGTTGATATCCCATTGTTTTCCCAACCAAGGTGCCAGCCTTGGCATGGCAGACCAGCCTATTTTGGGAAGTTAACCTTCTCTTGGGCTCTGCCACTCTTATGGATTAAATTTCAGGCCTGATCTTCAGTTTTCTTTGCTGTCTGGTTGCAGAAGATGAGAATTTCATTATATGCTAAGAGGCCCTCGGATTTTACATTTAGCTTTTAATTGCCAACTAATTGCTCCAATGTTTTCATTAACTTTCCCCAAAGCATCAACTGGGAGCCACCCAATTCCACTGTCCTTAGAATTACAATTTCCCTTGCATTTCCCAAAAGCCTGAAACATTGCACAGGCTAGTGCTTTTACTTTACAAATAACATCCCCTTTTATCACCAGTGGACATTTTTATAGTGGAACTGATACCTTGTGCCAGCATTATCTGTGATCCAGCTAGCTCCAGGGATGGTATACTTCTTCCAACTGGGTTGGTGGGTAATACAACTCCAAGAGCTGATCTTAACCTCTGCTTTCTGGGGCCACTCCTAGGACCAACTTTTTCAAGTTGGGATCTTTAAGAAGCAGACTCTGATGGATTTTTAAGGTGCTGGATGTGTATATGGGAGTGCTTTTGGGATCACCACCTGTGGAAAGGAAGGGAAAAAAGGATTAGGCAAAGGGAGCTGCTGAGCCATATATGGCCTCAGTAGAGACACCTTGGAAAGATCTGAAGCTGGAATGATGATCAGAATTGTCACTAGCCAGGGCAGGAGGGTCAAGCTGGCCTCCGTAACCCAACACCCATCAGTCGTTGGATTCATGCTACCCTGGAAGGAGGAGGTGATGTTGGTGGAGATGTCCCTTTTCAGGCAAGTAGTTCTAAAGAGGACTGATATCTGAGGGTTTCCTGCCAATAGAACTCTCAAGAGCTGGGAATAAGTCCATTGGTTTTGAAGAAGGGTCTGGAAAGCTCATCAGAGGCCCACCACTAACAGGCAACAGTGGTAATTTGCAAGGGGCCCGAAAGAGTTAGGAGACTTTCACATGTAGAAACTTTAGTGTGCAGCACTCTGAGCTGATTATGGATAGACTATAGCTAGTATTTTAAAAAGAGAACCTTTGAAGAAGACGGGGACGTTTAGGAGCCAAAACCAAAGGCCTTACCCAGTTCTTTGCATACTGACTGAGCAGAAGCAGTTCAAACACCTGCAAAGCCCAGAAATGAATAATCAGACCCAAGTGACTGCCTTGCATAAGAATAATTTGGTCGTCATCTTCCGGATTGCCTAAAGAGTTGAAATAAATAAAAATGAAAGAAATGTTTTCGAAGCCAATTCAGCTCCCAGGCTCAAACCAAGAATCAAACCTGGGGCTTTTTATAAGTGCGGGCCGAGAAATGGGCTGTTAAGTTAAACTGCCGGTGGCGCCTCTAAACACACCCAGGCAGGTCGAGCAGGATGTCCGTGTCCAGGGAGACCCCTTCTCCTGGCTTTGGGGAAGGTGCTCCCTGTCCCCGAGGGAGGCTGGGACTGCAGGACGCAGCGCCGGGCGGGTGAGAGAAAGCCCGGGCAGGAGAGCACGAAGCCCGCGACTGGAAGGGAGCGCGGGGCGGGGTGGAGAGCCTCTCCCCGGGTGCCGCTGCTGTTGTCCTGGGTGCTGTAAAGCCGGGAACTTCCCGAGGAGCAGCGGCACTTTTCTCCCTGTGTTCCAGGCTGCGCACCTACTAAACCCGCCTGGTTCCCCGGGAGGGGTCCGCCAGATGTGCCCTTCCCCAGCCCCTTTTGGTGTCTGGGGCGTGGGGGTGAGCACAGCTGGGTACCACAGGCGGAGCCCCGGGTTGCCCTTTCCCTCCTCTCCTGGGCAGCCGCGAGCCAGGATCCCCACTCCACCTGCGCGCGAACTCTCGCCATCTGGTATTCAAGCGCCTGCGGTAAACAGAAGACACCCGCGTGGGTTCCCAGTTTTTGGGGGTCGTGGATGTGTTGGGTTTTGGGGAGCACGATCGGGGCATTCTCAGTAGGGAGGAAGAGGTGTTGACGGCCCGGGCCGCTGCGCTGCTGGCAGGCGCAAGCTGCCTGTGCTAAGGCGGTTCCCTGCAGGGCGAGTTGGTAGGCTACAGTGAACAACCCGACGTGCGGCCCAGCGCCTCGCTCCGCTGGGGCATCTTCACCAACAGCCTCTGGGGCCAGGGCATGGCCGAGAACACCAGCCACAAGTCCCACCAGCCACTCTGAGCCCTCACCTTCAAGTGCACTCGTGTCCAAGGCTCCCCGCCGCGCCCTGGCTGGGACATGTCGCGGAGCTGTGGGACTGGCTTTTAAAATTTTTTTTTTTTTTTTTTGCTGTGTAAGAATTTTATAAATTTAGTTACTTGCATTAAATATTTGCATTGTGCTTAATTACAATAAAAGAATAATTATAAAAATTATGAAATGCATGTTAGCCTAATCTCATTATAAATTTTTTTTTTATTTTTTAATTAATTTATTATTATTATACTTTAAGTTGTAGGGTACATGTGCATAACGTGCAGGTTTGTTACATATGTATACTTGTGCCATGTTGGTGTGCTGCACCCATCAACTCGTCATTTACATCCGGTATAACTCCCAATGCAATCCCTCCCCCCTACCCCATCCCCATGATAGGCCCCGGTGTGTGATGTTCCCCTTCCTGAGTCCAAGTGATCTCATTGTTCAGTTCCCACCTATGAGTGAGAACATGCGGTGTTTGGTTTTCTGTTCTTGTGATAGTTTGCTAAGAATGATGGTTTCCAGCTGCATCCATGTCCCTACAAAGGACACAAACTCATCCTTTTTTATGGCTGCATAGTATTCCATGGTGTATATGTGCCACATTTTCTTAATCCAATCTGTCACTGATGGACATTTGGGTTGATTCCAAGTCTTTGCTATTGTGAATAGTGCTGCAATAAACATACGTGTGCATGTGTCTTTATAGCAGCATAATTTATAATCCTTTGGGTATATACCCAGTAATGGGATGGCTGGGTCATATGGTACATCTAGTTCTAGATCCTTGAGGAATCGCCATACTGTTTTCCATAATGGTTGAACTAGTTTACAATCCCACCAACAGTGTAAAAGTGGTCCTATTTCTCCACATCCTCTCCAGCACCTGTTGTTTCCTGACTTTTTAATGATCGCCATTCTAACTGGTGTGAGATGGTATCTCATTGTGGTTTTGATTTGCATTTCTCTGATGGCCAGTGATGATGAGCATTTTTTCATGTGTCTGTTGGCTGTATGAATGTCTTCTTTTGAGAAATGTCTGTTCATATCCTTTGCCCACTTTTGGATGGGGTTGTTTGTTTTTTTCTTGTAAATTTGTTTGAGTTCTTTGTAGGTTCTGGATATTAGCCCTTTGTCAGATGAGTAGATTGCAAAAATTTTCTCCCATTCTGTAGGTTGCCTGTTCACTCTGATGGTAGTTTCTTTTGCTGTGCAGAAGCTCTTTAGTTTAATTAGATCCCATTTGTCAATTTTGGCTTTTGCTGCCGTTGCTTTTGGTGTTTTAGACATGAAGTCTTTGCTCATGCCTATGTCCTGAATGGTACTACCTAGGTTTTCCTCTAGGATTTTTATGGTATTAGGTCTAACATTTAAGTCTCTAATCCATCTTGAATTAATTTTCCTATAAGGAGTAAGGAAAGGATCCAGTTTCAGCTTTCTACTTATGGCTAGCCAATTTTCCCAGCACCATTTATTAAATAGGGAATCCTTTCCCCATTTCTTGTTTCTCTCAGGTTTGTCAAAGATCAGATGGCTGTAGATGTGTGGTATTATTTCTGAGGACTCTGTTCTGTTCCATTGGTCTATATCTCTGTTTTGGTACCAGTACCATGCTGTTTTGGTTACTGTAGCCTTGTAGTATAGTTTGAAGTCAGGTAGCATGATGCCTCCAGCTTTGTTCTTTTGACTTAGGATTGTCTTGGAGATGCGGGCTCTTTTTTGGTTCCATATGAACTTTAAAGCAGTTTTTTCCAATTCTGTGAAGAAACTCATTGGTAGCTTGATGGGGATGGCATTGAATCTATAAATTACCTTGGGCAGTATGGCCATTTTCATGATATTGATTCTTCCTATCCATGAGCATGGTATGTTCTTCCATTTGTTTGTGTCCTCTTTTATTTCACTGAGCAGTGGTTTGTAGTTCTCCTTGAAGAGGTCCTTTACATCCCTTGTTGTAAGTTGGATTCCTAGGTATTTTATTCTCTTTGAAGCAATTGTGAATGGAAGTTCATTCCTGATTTGGCTCTCTGTTTGTCTGTTACTGGTGTATAAGAATGCTTGTGATTTTTGCACATTAATTTTGTATCCTGAGACTTTGCTGAAGTTGCTTATCAGCTTAAGGAGATTTTGGGCTGAGACAATGGGGTTTTCTAAATATACAATCATGTCATCTGCAAAGAGGGACAATTTGACTTCTTCTTTTCCTAACTGAATACCCTTGATTTCTTTCTCTTGCCTAATTGCCCTAGCCAGAACTTCCAACACTATGTTGAATAGGAGTGGTGAGAGAGGGCATCCCTGCCTTGTGCCAGTTTTCAAAGGGAATTTTTCCAGTTGTTGCCCATTCAGTATGATATTGGCTGTGGGTTTGTCATAAATAACTCTTATTATTTTGAGGTACATTCCATCAATACCGAATTTATTGAGCGTTTTTAGCATGAAGGGCTGTTGAATTTTGTCAAAAGCCTTTTCTGCATCTATTGAGATAATCATGTGGTTCTTGTCTTTGGTTCTGTTTATATGCTGGATTATGTTTATTGATTTGCGAATGTTGAACCAGCCTTGCATCCCAGGGATGAAGCCCACTTGATCATGGTGGATAAGCTTTTTGATGTGTTGCTGAATCCGGTTTGCCAGTATTTTATTGAGGATTTTTGCATCGATGTTCATCAGGGATATTGGTCTAAAATTCTCTTTTTTTGTTGAGTCTCTGCCAGGCTTTGGTATCAGGATGATGTTGGCCTCATAAAATGAGTTAGGGAGGATTCCCTCTTTTTCTATTGATTGGAATAGTTTCAGAAGGAATGGTACCAACTCCTCCTTGTACCTCTGGTAGAATTCAGCTGTGAATCCATCTGGTCCTGGACTTTTTTTGGTTGGTAGGCTATTAATTATTGCCTCAATTTCAGAGGCTGCTATTGGTCTATTCAGGGATTCAACTTTTTCCTGGTTTAGTCTTGGAAGAGTGTAAGTGTCCAGGAAATTATCCATTTCTTCTAGATTTTCCAGTTTATTTGCGTAGAGGTGTTTATAGTATTCTCTGATGGTAGTTTGTATTTCTGTGGGGTGGGTGGTGATATCCCCTTTATCATTTTTTATTGCATCTCTTTGATTCTTCTCTCTTTTCTTCTTTATTAGTCTTGCTAGCAGTCTGTCAATTTTGTTGATCTTTTCAAAAAACCAACTCCTGGATTCATAGATTTTTTGGAGGGTTTTTTGTGTCTCTATCTCCTTCAGTTCTGCTCTGATCTCAGTTATTTCTTGCCTTCTGCTAGCTTTTGAATGTGTTTGCTCTTGCTTCTGTAGTTCTTTTAATTGTGATGTTAGAGTGTCAATTTTAGATCTTTCCTGCTTTCTCTTGTGGGCATTTAGTGCTATAAATTTCCCTCTACACACTGCTTTAAATGTGTCCCAGAGATTCTGGTATGTTGTATCTTTGTTCTCATTGGTTTCAAAGAACATCTTTATTTCTGCCTTCATTTCGTTATGTACCCAGTAGTCATTCAGGAGCAGGTTGTTCAGTTTCCATGTAGTTGAGCGGTTTTGATTGAGTTTCTTAGTCCTGAGTTCTAGTTTGATTGCACTGTGGTCTGAGAGACAGTTTGTTATAATTTCTGTTCTTGTACATTTGCTGAGGAGTGATTTACTTCCAATTACGTGGTCAATTTTGGAGTAAGTACGATGTGGTGCTGAGAAGAATGTATATTCTGTTGATTTGGGGTGGAGAGTTCTATAGATGTCTATTAGGTCTGCTTGCTGCAGAGATGAGTTCAATTCCTGGATATCCTTGTTAACTTTCTGTCTCGTTGATCTGTCTAATGTGGACAGTGGAGTGTTGAAGTCTCCCATTATTATTGTATGGGAGTCTAAGTCTCTTTGTAAGTCTCTAAGGACTTGCTTTATGAATCTGGGTGCTCCTGTATTGGCTGCATATATATTTAGGATAGTTAGCTCTTCCTGTTGAATTGATCCCTTTACCATTATGTAATGGCCTTCTTTGTCTCTTTTGATCTTTGAAGGTTTAAAGTCTGTTTTATCAGAGACTAGTATTGCAACCCCTGCTTTTTTTTGTTCTCCATTTGCTTGGTAAATCTTCCTCCATCCCTTTATTTTGAGCCTATGTATGTCTCTGCATGTGAGATGGGTCTCCTGAATACAGCAGACTGATGGGTCTTGACTCTTTATCCAGTTTGCCAGTCTGTGTCTTTTAACTGGAGCATTTAGTCCATTTACATTTAAGGTTAAGATTGTTATGGGTGAACTTGATCCTGCCATTATGATATTAACTGGTTATTTTGCTCGTTAGTTGATGCAGTTTCTTCCTAGCCTCGATGGTCTTTACATTTTGGCATGTTTTTGCAATGGCTGGTACTGGTTGTTCCTTTCCATGTTCAGTGCTTCCTTCAGGGTCTCTTGTAAGGCAGGCCTAGTGGTGACAAAATCTCTAAGCATTTGCTTATCTGTAAAGGATTTTATTTCTCCTTCACTTATGAAACTTAGTTTGGCTGGATATGAAATTCTGGGTTGAAAATTCTTTTCTTTAAGAATGTTGAATATTGGCCCCCACTCTCTTCTGGCTTGTAGAGTTTCTGCTGAGAGATCTGCTGTTAGTCTGATGGGCTTCCCTTTGTGGGTAACCCGACCTTTCTCTCTGGCTGCCCTTAAGATTTTTTCCTTCATTTCAACTTTGGTGAATCTGGCAATTTTGTGTCTTGGAGTTGCTCTTCTCGAGGAGTATCTTTGTGGCATTCTCTGTATTTCCTGGATTTGAATGTTGGCCTGTCCTACTAGGTTGGGGAAGTTCTCCTGGATGATATTCTGAAGAGTGTTTTCCAACTTGGTTCCATTTTCCCCCTCACTTTCAGGCACCCCAATCAGACGTAGATTTGGTCTTTTTACATAATCCCATACTTCTTGCAGGCTTTGTTCATTTCTTTTTCTTCTTTTTTCTTTTGGTTTCTCTTCTCGCTTCATTTCATTCATTTGATCCTCAATTGCTGATACTCTTTCTTCCAGTTGATCGAGTCGGTTACTGAAGCTTGTGCATTTGTCACGTATTTCTCGTGTCATGGTTTTCATCTCTTTCATTTCGTTTTTGACCTTCTCTGCATTAATTACTCTAGCCATCAATTCTTCCACTTTTTTTTCAAGATTTTTAGTTTCTTTGCCCTGGGTACGTAATTCCTCCTTTAGCTTTGAGAAGTTTGATGGACTGAAGCCTTCTTCTCTCATCTCGTCGAAGTCATTCTCCATCCAGCTTTGTTCCGTTGCTGGCGATGAGCTGCGCTCCTTTGCTGGGGGAGATGCACTCTTATTTTTTGAATTTCCAGCTTTTCGGCCCTGCTTTTTCCCCATCTTTGTGGTTTTATCTGCCTCTGGTCTTTGATGATGATGGTGACGTACTGATGGGGTTTTGGTGTAGGTGTCCTTCCTGTTTGATAGTTTTCCTTCTAACAGTCAGGACCCTCAGCTGTAGGTGTGTTGGAGATTGCTTGAGGTCCACTCCAGACCCTGTTTGCCTGGGTATCAGCAGCAGAGGCTGCAGAAGATAGAATATTTCTGAACAGCGAGTGTACCTGTCTGATTCTTGCTTTGGAAGCTTCCTCTCAGGGGTGTACTCCACCCTGTGAGGTGTGGGGTGTCAGACTGCCCCTAGTGGGGGATGTCTCCCAGTTAGGCTACTCAGGGGTCAGGGACCCACTTGAGCAGGGAGTCTGTCCCTTCTCAGATCTCAACCTCCGTGTTGGGAGATCCACTGCTCTCTTCAAAGCTGTCAGACAGAGTCGTTTGCGTCTGCAGAGGCTTCTGCTGTGTTTGTTATTGTTTACTGTGCCCTGTCCCCAGAGGTGGAGTCTACAGAGACAGGCAGGTTTCCTTGAGCTGCTGTGAGCTCCACCCAGTTCGAGCTTCCCAGCAGCTTTGTTTACCTACTTAAGCCTCAGCAATGGCGGGCGCCCCTCCCCCAGCCTCGCTGCTGCCTTGCAGGTAGATCACAGACTGCTGTGCTAGCAATGAGGGAGGCTCCGTGGGCGTGGGACCCTCCCGGCCAGGTGTGGGATATGATCTCCTGGTGTGCCTGTTTGCTTAAAGCGCAGTATTGGGGTGGGAGTTACCCGATTTTCCAGGTGTTGTGTGTCTCAGTTCCCCTGGCTAGGAAAAGGGATCCCCTTT